>NC_136245.1:515000-807500 GCF_053564925.1 Oryzias latipes
TCCATCCATCCATCCATCCATCATCAATCCATCATCTATCTATCCCTCCATCCATCATCTATCCATCCATCTATCCATCATCTATCCATCATCTATCCATCCATCCATCCATCCATCCATCCATCCATCATCTATCCATCCATCCATCCATCCATCCATCCATCCATCATCTATCCATCCATCCATCCATCCATCCATCATCTATCCATCCATCCATCCATCCATCCATCCATCCATCCATCCATCCATCCATTCATCCATCCATCCATCCATCCATCTATCCATCCATCCATCCATCCATCCATCCATCCATCCATCCATTCATCCATCCATCCATCTATCCATCCATCCATCCATCCATCCATCCATCCATCCATCCATCCATCCATCCATCCATCCATCCTTCCATCCATCCATCCATCCATCCATCCATCCATCCATGGTAAATGGAAAATGGCGTATACTTATATAGCGCTTTCTACCTTCTTTCGAAGGCGCAAACCGCTTTACAGTCACAGTTCCATTCACCCATGCACACACACATTCACACACATCAGTGTGTGAAGGTGGATCCATCCATGCATCCATCATCCATCCATGCATCCATCCATCATCCATCATCTATCCTTCTTTCATTTAGTCTTTATTTTGAAATTTTTTCTCCTTCAGTGTTAAAAATAAAAACAGCTGTTTGACGCAAAAACCAGTTGGGTCAATTGAATCAGTTAGTTCAAAAGGGGCCCAAGTCCACATTTTTTCAAAATACAGATATTATAAGTTCTATGGTCTTCAAGGGAAAAGCATCTGATTATGTGCAAAAAAGTCCCAAGTCTGATGTAATGAATTGACTATGCTTGACATTTAAAATGCATTAAGTGCTAAATTCCTGGACTTGGGCCTCTCTTGCATGGGTTTAGCTTTATCCCATAGATGGCAGCACTTGTTATCCAATATGGCAGCACCCCTGTTTAATTCAAGAAGGGCCCAAGTCCAGAGACTTTAGTTTGCCAATCGTCTGAAATGATAAAAGTGAGGTGCTTCATATGATAGCATTTGTAAGCTATGAACAGAAAGCTAAATCTGGGTAAAGTGTGAATCATTTGGTGTAGCCTCCCTTTAAGCTATGCAATTAAAAAGCAAAAAAAAACCTCTTGGACTTGGGCCCCTTTTGAACTAACCGATTCAATTTCCTGGCAGAGATTTCAGCTTTCGTCTTACTTTTAGAAGGAAATGGAAGAGAGCGAACAGTGGGCTGTTTGTTCTAGCTGGCGTATGTCCGACACCGGTGTCTTATCTCAGTGCCCTGTGGTGCAGAAATGAACTGCTTAACTAAAGCAGAGCTTTGTGGAAGAGCGATGAAGAGTCTTCCACATTGGTCATGTCAAAAAGCAGCACCGCGCCACAGATTCTGGTATCGAATCATCTGAAGCCTGGATAGAAATGTATGTGGAGCTAAAATTCCAGTTTGCTTTTTGTTTCTTGACTTTTCAGACCTCTGCATGAATGTTTGGTGCCATATATCTATACGATAGCCAGATCTGCCTGACGTTGCATTAGAATTCCCTTTTCAACCTGAAGGCTGGAGGAGTCCCACTGTTTTTCAGTTTTATGAAAGCTGCAGCTTACACACAGGTTTGTTCTGTCCTCCTCATCCCCCAGGCTGCCACGAGTCCTGTGCCGAGTGCCACGGTCCCGGCCTGCAGGACTGTACCTCGTGTTCGGATCCAGCTGCTCTGCTGAGGGACGGGGAGTGCGTCCCAGACTGCGGTGCCGGGTTCTACAGTCAAGATGGGGTTTGCTACGGTAAAACTCATGCATGTTCAGAACTACAATATTCAAGAAAAAAAAGTGCATCTGGGAAACTGCAGTTTGTATGCCCCCCCACCTGGTTAAAGGGGAACATGCTATATGAATTCAGCAGAGATGCATCTGTTAAGTTCACACCTGCAGTGACAGCATGCTGATGATGCAGTGCTGTTCACCTGTCAGCACATCTCTTCAGGCGTAGCCACAAATCAGATCAAACTTTATTTATAAAACGCACTTTACAATTAAAAACAAAACAGAACTTCAAACCCCGACCCCCCCAATTGAGCCATTCTCTCTCTCTCTCTAATGAGGATCCAAGTCATCCCAAAGTAAACAGATCCTGCATAAATATGCATCATTTCTATTCTGGAGAGGTAAGGAGAGGAGCCCCCCCACACACACCCCCTCCTCCCCCCGGGTGATGGTAGATGAAGCAGCACACGACTGAGCTCTTTTTGCTAGTAAAAACACCCGCAGGGCTTCAGGGGCTTTTCTTTCCCTTCTGCTCATCCCTGGGGAGACAGACAGAGAGGGTTTCTGAAAAAAAGGTCAAATCCATCTGAACCTGTCGGATCTTACTCAGAGCTCCGGTTCAGACGTTCACATTCTCTCTGACCCGAGGGCTCTGCGCTTCCTGCTTCCTTTCTTTGGGCTCGATTTTTAATACTTACCTTTTGGGGGGGGGGTCTTTAGTTAAGCTGCAATCCAACCTTTTATCTTCCTCGGACCCTGAGGGAGAAGCTCAGCCATGCACATTAGAATTTTCAGGCCAAGCTTCCCTTTGTGCATTTGTTCATTTAGGTCCTTTATTTAACATTTTTTATTTATAATTATATATATTTATGTATTTAATCACATTGGTAAATGGTAAGTTGCGTATACTTATATAGCACCTCTCTTCCAACAAGGACAAAGCGCTTTACAGTCACAGACCCATTCACCCAGTCACACACACAGGTGATCGCTCCGCTGCCAAACACAGGCGCCCGCCTACCACCAGAGGCAAGATGGGGTTCAGTGTCTTGCCCAAGGACACTTCAACTCATGGGCGTGCAAGGCGGGAATCAAACCTGCAACCTTACGATCATGGGACGACCGCCCTACCGCTGCACCACGGCCGCCCAAATTCTTCTCACATTCTTTTATTTCTTTTTTCTAACACTCACACAAAACATGACTTTAAAGCAGAAACTCATTTCCTCCAACATGTTTTCACCAAATATACATCATCTATACATCTACATATGTATACATAACTGAGGGCCACATCAGCATAGTGTCTGTCCTCAAAGGGCCACATATAACTTATACATGTAACTACATGTAATGAAAGATAAAAGTAACTACTCCTTAATGTTAAAAAAACTCATTTTTATTTATTATAACTTTTTAAAGTGACAATTCCAGTTGCATAGAAACATATGTTTGCTTGTTATTCTACCATAAATCCTTTTAAATTGATGCTTTCAGGTTAGGTTATATGGACAGTGTTTAAGTCCTAATGTATAGTTGCCTAATCCCATATTCCAAGTCAGATTCCCCCTAGATATGAATAAATACACATCAATTTTTATTTTTATTTTAAGAAATTAAAAACTTTAATGCTCTCGCGGGCCACATGTAATGACATGGGGGGCCTTATTTGGCCCCCGGGCCTTGAGTTTGACACATGTGATCTAATGTATCCAATCGAAAGGTTCTGTTCAATATAGCCGAGACGTCCCACAATCGTGGAATCGGTTCAGAGCCTCCTAACACTGTCGGCTCTCAGGTGTCCATGAAGGATTCTGTTAACGCACCAAAAGCGTTCTCCACATGGTAGGATGATAAAGTCACTGATATGCTTCCTGTTTGGGGAAAGCGGTGCAGACGAGGAGCGTCCTCCTGAAGCTCTGTGCGTTTCAGGCATATTCCATTTCAGTCGCTGACTTTCAGCTTCGTCTTTGATAGCTGTTGTTTAAATATTCGCCTAAATCACATATTTACGCTGACGTTCACAGCTTGTGACTCGTCCTGCGCCTCCTGTTTCCCCAACAATCCCACATGCATGAGCTGCCCTCCAGGAGCTGCTTTGCATCATGGGAAATGCGTCACTCAATGTCCCCCTCGGCATTACCAGGACGACCACAGCAGATGCAGAGGTGAGCAGATCTGTCTGTAGAAAGGACGGCCATCTCTCCTGGGTTCAAGTCCTCCTGGTCTTTGTCGTCAGGCTGCTACAGCTCCTGCGCCTCCTGCTGGGGTCCTTCCATGTCCCAGTGCACGTCCTGTCCAAGTGGACGTCTCCTTCACCAGGGCCAGTGTGTGGAGGCCTGTGGGGAGGGACTGTACAACCAGGACAGCACCTGCCAAAGTCAGAGCTCACCCAAAAAGTTCTCCTGCTCTCCTCCTGCTCCCTCTGAGTGTCCTCCCTTTTGCCCAGATTGTCATCCCTCCTGCCGTTCCTGTGTGGGACCTCTGGCCTCGGAATGCCTCTGCTGCCAGAAGGCAGAGGAGGTGCTGCAGCCAGCATCCCGCCACCTGGAGAGCGGCGTCTGCACGGCGGGATGTGCAGCACACACATTCCTGGACGAACGGCGCACATGCAGAGGTGAGAAAACCAACTCCCGCTTTCCCCCGACGAAGGCAGTCAGAGGCGGAGTCAGAGGCGGTGTCAGAGGCGGAGTCAGAGCAGAGTCAGAGGCGGAGTCAGAGCAGAGTCAGAGGCGGAGTCAGAAGTAGAGTCAGAGCAGAGGCGGAGTCTGGGGTGGAGTCAGAGGCGGAGTCAGAGTGCATCTGACAAAGGCACCAGCCCTGCTGGTTGGCGTTCATGAGGCGACACTTAGAGGCTGAGATGAAAGCGGTTTAAAACACTCCCCCATGTAGATGCTCCCCCATGTAGAAGCTCCCCCGTGTAGACGCTCCCCCGTGTAGACGCTCCCCTGTGTAGACGCTCCTCCGTGTAGACGCTCCCCCATGTAGACGCTCCCCCATGTAGACACTCCCCCATGTAGATGCTCTCCCGTGTAGACGCCCCCCCGTGTAGACGCTCCCCCGTGTAGACGCTCTCCCGTGTAGACGCTCCCCCATGTAGACGCTCTCCCTTGTAGACGCTCTCCCGTGTAGACGCTCCCCCATGTAGACGCTCCCCCATGTAGACGCTCCCCCGTGTAGACGCTCTCCTATGTAGACGCTCCCCCATGTAGACGCTCCCCCATGTAGACGCTCTCCTGTGTACACGCTCCCCCATGTAGACGCTCCCCCATGTAGACGCTCCCCCGTGTAGACGCTCTCCTATGTAGACGCTCCCCCATGTAGACGCTCCCCCATGTAGACGCTCCCCCATGTAGACGCTCCCCCATGTAGACGTTCTCCCGTGTAGACGCTCTCCTATGTAGACGCTCCCCCATGTAGACGCTCCCCCATGTAGACGCTCCCCCGTGTAGACGCTCCCCCATGTAGACGCTCCCCCATGTAGACGCTCTCCCGTGTAGACGCTCCCCCATGTAGACTCTCCCCCATGTAGACGCTCTCCCATGTAAACGCTCTCCCATGTAAACGCTCTCCCATGTAGAAGCTCCCCCATGTAGACGCTCCCCCATGTAGACGCTCTCCTGTGTAGACGCTCTCCCATGTAGACGCTCTCCCATGTAAACGCTCCCCCATGTAGACGCTCTCCCATGTAAACGCTCTCCCATGTAAACGCTCTCCCATGTAGAAGCTCCCCCATGTAGACGCTCCCCCATGTAGACGCTCCCCCGTGTAGACGCTCCCCCATGTAGACGCTCCCCCATGTAGACGCTCTCCCATGTAAACGCTCTACCATGTAAACGCTCTCCCATGTAGAAGCTCCCCCATGTAGACGCTCCCCCATGTAGACGCTCTCCTGTGTAGACGCTCCCCCGTGTAGACGCTCTCCTATGTAGACGCTCCCCCATGTAGACGCTCCCCCATGTAGACGCTCTCCTGTGTACACGCTCCCCCATGTAGACGCTCCCCCATGTAGACGCTCCCCCGTGTAGACGCTCTCCTATGTAGACACTCCCCCATGTAGACGCTCCCCCATGTAGACGCTCCCCCATGTAGACGCTCTCCCGTGTAGACGCTCTCCTATGTAGACGCTCCCCCATGTAGACGCTCCCCCATGTAGACGCTCCCCCGTGTAGACGCTCCCCCATGTAGACGCTCCCCCATGTAGACGCTCTCCCGTGTAGACGCTCCCCCATGTAGACTCTCCCCCATGTAGACGCTCTCCCATGTAAACGCTCTCCCATGTAAACGCTCTCCCATGTAGAAGCTCCCCCATGTAGACGCTCCCCCATGTAGACGCTCTCCTGTGTAGACGCTCTCCCATGTAGACGCTCTCCCATGTAAACGCTCTCCCATGTAAACGCTCCCCCATGTAGACGCTCTCCCGTGTAGACGCTCTCCTGTGTAGACGCTCTCCCATGTAGACGCTCTCCCATGTAAACGCTCTCCCATGTAGACTCTCCCCCATGTAGACGCTCTCCCATGTAAACGCTCTCCCATGTAAACGCTCTCCCATGTAGAAGCTCCCCCATGTAGACGCTCCCCCATGTAGACGCTCCCCCGTGTAGACGCTCCCCCATGTAGACGCTCCCCCATGTAGACGCTCTCCCATGTAAACGCTCTACCATGTAAACGCTCTCCCATGTAGAAGCTCCCCCATGTAGACGCTCCCCCATGTAGACGCTCTCCTGTGTAGACGCTCCCCCATGTAGACGCTCTCCCGTGTAGACGCTCCCCCATGTAGACGCTCTCCCATGTAAACGCTCTCCCATGTAGAAGCTCCCCCATGTAGACGCTCCCCCATGTAGACGCTCTCCCGTGTAGACGCTCCCCCATGTAGACGCTCCCCCATGTAGACGCTCCCCCATGTAGACGCTCTCCTGTGTAGACGCTCCCCCATGTAGACGCTCTCCTGTGTAGACGCTCCCCCATGTAGACGCTCCCCCATGTAGACGCTCTCCCGTGTAGACGCTCCCCCATGTAGACGCTCCCCCATGTAGACGCTCTCCCGTGTAGACGCTCCCCCATGTAGACGCTCCCCCATGTAGACGCTCCCCCATGTAGACGCTCTCCTGTGTAGACGCTCCCCCGTGTAGACGCTCTCCTATGTAGACGCTCCCCCATGTAGACGCTCCCCCATGTAGACGCTCCCCCATGTAGACGCTCCCCCATGTAGACGCTCTCCCGTGTAGACGCTCCCCCATGTAGAAGCTCCCCCATGTAGACGCTCCCCCGTGTAGACGCTCTCCTATGTAGACGCTCCCCCATGTAGACGCTCCCCCATGTAGACGCTCCCCCGTGTAGACGCTCCCCCATGTAGACGCTCCCCCATGTAGACGCTCTCCCGTGTAGACGTTTCCCCATGTAGACTCTCCCCCATGTAGACGCTCTCCCATGTAAACGCTCTCCCATGTAAACGCTCTCCCATGTAGAAGCTCCCCCATGTAGACGCTCCCCCATGTAGACGCTCTCCTGTGTAGACGCTCCCCCATGTAGACGCTCTCCCATGTAGAAGCTCCCCCATGTAGACGCTCCCCCATGTAGACGCTCTCCTGTGTAGACGCTCCCCCATCAGAATCAGAATCAGAATCAGAATCACTTTATTTGCCAAGTACAGCGCATGTACAGGGAATTTGACTTCGGTTACTTGTGCTCTCGTGCAAACTAGAAAGGTAGAAGGATAAATAATAAAGGGATAAATAATATAAAAGAAGGTAAGTGTAAGGTAGCTGTATGAATAAATAAACATAACTGAATAAGGAAATAGATTGAAATAACAAGACAAAAAGATAAAAAATAAAAAATGAAAAATGCAGCAGCAGTAATTCCAGTTGGACAGTTTATGTGATTGTACAGTGTCCTTGAGTAGTCTGGAGTCAGGTGTTCATAAGAGTGACAGCTCGGGGGAAGAAGCTGTCTTTGTGGCGAGTGGTTTTGGTTCGCAGTGTCCTAAAGCGTCGCCCTGACGGGAGGAGGCTAAAAAGGCAGTGTCCAGGATGGGAGGGGTCTTTTACGATCCTGCCAGCCCGCTTCCTGGCACGGGATCGGTACAGGTCCTGAATGGGGAGAAGGCTGGTACCAATAATCCTCTCAGCAGATCTGATGATTCTCTGAAGTCTGTTTCTGTCGTGTCTGGTAGCTGAACCAAACCAGACCGTGATGGATGTGGTCAGGACAGACTGGATTATTGCAGTGTAGAAAATGGTCAGCAGCCCCTGAGGCAGGTTGAACTTCTTGAGTTGTCGCAGGAAGAACAACCTCTGCTGAGCCTTTTTCCGGAGTGAGTCAATGTGAGCGGTCCACTTAAGGTCCCGTGAGATGGTGGACCCCAGGAACCTGTGTGAGTCTGTTGAAGGGACAGTGCTGTTGAGAATTGTGAGTGGGGGGGGAGTGGAGGGGTTCCTCCTGAAGTCCACTGTCATCTCCACTGTTTTGAGTGGGTTCAGCTCCAGGTGGTTCTGGCTGCTCCAGAGGACTAGCCGCTCCACTTCTCCTCTATATGCAGTCTCATCATGTAGACGCTCCCCCATGTAGACGCTCTCCCGTGTAGACGCTCCCCCATGTAGACTCTCCCCCATGTAGACGCTCTCCCGTGTAGACGCTCCCCCATGTAGACGCTCCCCCATGTAGACGCTCCCCCGTGTAGACGCTCCCCCATGTAGACGCTCCCCAATGTAGACGCTCTCCCGTGTAGACGCTCCCCCATGTAGACTCTCCCCCATGTAGACGCTCTCCCGTGTAGACGCTCCCCCATGTAGACGCTCCCCCATGTAGACGCTCCCCCGTGTAGACGCTCCCCCATGTAGACTCTCCCCCATGTAGACGCTCTCCCATGTAAACGCTCTCCCATGTAAACGCTGTCCCATGTAGAAGCTCCCCCATGTAGACGCTCCCCCATGTAGACGCTCTCCTGTGTAGACGCTCCCCCAATATAGACGCTCTCCCGTGTAGACGCTCCCCCATGTAGACGCTCTCCCGTGTAGACGCTCCCCCATGTAGACGCTCTCCCATGTAGATGCTCCCCCATGTAGAAGCTCCCCCGTGTAGACGCTCCCCCGTGTAGACGCTCCCCCATGTAGACGCTCCCCCATGTAGACGCTCCCCCATGTAGACGCTCCCCCGTGTAGACGCTCTCCTATGTAGACGCTCCCCCATGTAGACGCTCCCCCATGTAGACGCTCTCCTGTGTACACGCTCCCCCATGTAGACGCTCCCCCATGTAGACGCTCCCCCGTGTAGACGCTCTCCCATGTAGACGCTCCCCCGTGTAGACGCTCTCCTATGTAGACGCTCCCCCATGTAGACGCTCCCCCATGTAGACGCTCTCCTGTGTAGACGCTCCCCCATGTAGACGCTCTCCCGTGTAGACGCTCCCCCATGTAGACGCTCTCCCATGTAGACGCTCCCCCATGTAGACGCTCTCCCATGTAAACACTCTCCCATGTAGAAGCTCCCCCATGTAGACGCTCCCCCATGTAGACGCTCTCCTGTGTAGACGCTCTCCCGTGTAGACGCTCACCCGTGTAGACGCTCTCCCATGTAGACGCTCCCCCGTGTAGACGCTCCCCCATGTAGACGCTCCTCCATGTAGACGCTCCCCCGTGTAGACGCTCCCCCGTGTAGACGCTCTCCTATGTAGACGCTCCCCCATGTAGACGCTCCCCCATGTAGACGCTCTCCTGTGTACACGCTCCCCCATGTAGACGCTCCCCCATGTAGACGCTCCCCCGTGTAGACGCTCTCCTATGTAGACGCTCCCCCATGTAGACGCTCCCCCATGTAGACGCTCCCCCATGTAGACGCTCCCCCATGTAGACGCTCCCCCATGTAGACGCTCTCCCGTGTAGACGCTCCCCCATGTAGAAGCTCCCCCATGTAGACGCTCCCCCGTGTAGACGCTCTCCTATGTAGACGCTCCCCCATGTAGACGCTCCCCCATGTAGACGCTCCCCCGTGTAGACGCTCCCCCATGTAGACGCTCCCCCATGTAGACGCTCTCCCGTGTAGACGCTCCCCCATGTAGACTCTCCCCCATGTAGACGCTCTCCCATGTAAACGCTCTCCCATGTAAACGCTCTCCCATGTAGAAGCTCCCCCATGTAGACGCTCCCCCATGTAGACGCTCTCCCGTGTAGACGCTCCCCCATGTAGACGCTCTCCCATGTAGACGCTCTCCCATGTAAACGCTCTCCCATGTAAACGCTCTCCCATGTAGACGCTCCCCCATGTAGACGCTCCCCCATGTAGACGCTCTCCTGTGTAGACGCTCCCCCATGTAGACGCTCTCCCGTGTAGACGCTCCCCCATGTAGACGCTCTCCCATGTAGACGCTCCCCCATGTAGACGCTCTCCCATGTAAACGCTCTCCCATGTAGAAGCTCCCCCATGTAGACGCTCCCCCATGTAGACGCTCTCCTGTGTAGACGCTCTCCCGTGTAGACGCTCACCCGTGTAGACGCTCTCCCATGTAGACGCTCCCCCGTGTAGACGCTCCCCCATGTAGACGCTCCTCCATGTAGACGCTCCTCCATGTAGACGCTCCCCCATGTAGAAGCTCCCCCATGTAGACGCTCAGCATGTGGAGTTCTGACAGAAGCTGGTCTGAAGAAACGGATAAACTGAAGCCCCCCATGTAGACAGAGTTGGGGGAGGACTGGGGGCGCTGGATGAGCCAGAGGGGGGGTCCATAGCCAGGTGTAGGAGCAGTAGTAGAGGCGAGCCAGAGACGAGGTACACGGCCAGGAACAGGAGCTCAGATGAGCCAACTGGAGTCTGGAAGCACTGCTGGTCCTCTGTAGGTGAAAGAGAGACAGAGGGACAGTCCATGAATCACTGCAGCAAACAGAAGCATGGAAAACTAAATGATGAATAATGATCAAGAATAGAAGACAGAATATGTAGACAAGAAGAGAGGATAGAACCCCACTGCACCGTACAGGGGCTTGGTGGCTAAACGCTCTACCTCCAACCGTACTTTTACTAATTCTAGGAACCACAAGCAGTCCTGCATTTAGTGAGCGAAGTGTTCTCATTGGATGGTAAGGGACTATGAGGTCCTTAATATAGGACGGGGCCATTCCATGTAAGGCCTTATTGGTTAACAGGAGGATCTCACTCAATGTTCCAGTCTGGCTTCCCTCCAGACTGGAACATTGAGCGCTGGAACACTTTTTCTGAGGTTGTCCAGGGATGGCTGTGGTGCTGAGGAAGAGCGGTCGACCTCTGATCTGAAGAGCACAGGTTCAGTTCCGGCCTTGCCCGCCCATGTGTTGAAGTGTTGCTCCTGGTGGTTATAGGTTGGTGCCAGTGAGGAGTGCCATCAGTGTGTAACTGGATGAATGTCTTTGGACCTTCTAAGAAAACACTGAAGCGCTGAAGAAGCATACGCATTCGAGTGGAACTTCTGGCAGACAGCTGCTGGTTGTTTTCCCGTCTTCCCGCTGACCTCCCAGCTCGCTGTCTTTGCTCTCTTCATTTCATCTGACTCAGTCATTTCTCTTCTCAGTGCTGTAATGAAAAAATGAAACCAAGCACGTCTGTGTCACTCATTAAATAACTAATTAAATCGTTCAAGAACCAAACAGGCAACATTCACTGAAACAGAAAGAAACAGACATTGTTAGAAAACAACCCAAAAAAGGGTTTTGACTGTAAAACAGTAGCATTATCGGTTTGACTAAAGTACAGACAGACTTTAGAGTCTGTCAAGGTACACATGTGACAATAACAGTTCAAACTCATTCCAGTCGTTTCAAGTTTCTTATGGATCTGTCTCGCTGCAGATTCACTGAATCCCAGTGATGTTAGGATGCTGGATCAGGCTGAGCTTTGACGTTTCTCTGTGCTGTGCATGGTTTCAGACTGTCATCCGTCCTGTGGGGACTGCACCGGACCGTCTGCAGGGAACTGCTCGTCCTGCTCTCCTCCGCTCGGCCTCCTCCACGGGAGCTGCCTCCTCTCCTGCCCTCAAGGCTTCTTCATGCAGGACAACCAGTGCCGAGGTGACACGCTCCTGCTTTTTATGAGCACCAACACATCCTGTTCCTCTGCCATGTATGATGTTCCATGCCATGTCTGAAACACCATCGATCACATGACGTCCTCTATTCATTCAGAAAAAAACAAGTTAACCCAAAACATGTGTCTGTTATTTGATGGAAGTTTATTGATAAAACCCCAGTTTAAAGGCCTACAAGAAGGAAAAAAACATGAAACCAAACAAAAGTCCAGATTATTCCTCAAAGGTAAATCATCGCGATTGTGTTCTCATGCAACCCCTGCAGCCTGGAGTTATAGCCCAGCAGTCGAAGGAAGCTTCATCTTCCTTTTCTCCTCTTCCTCCTGCAGGAAGACCAGCAGAAATTATTTGATCAGATGGGTGTGCCACAGGCCCCTCCTCTATTTGGGACATGTCCAGCTCCTGAACTGGTGGAGGTTCAGCTGTTCATGATGCAGCGATTCCTTTGGTGCATTTTAAAAGGATTTTCTCAAACATCTAGTCTATCACTTAAGAAATAAAACAGTTATTAAAAACCGAGAATGCAGAAAGGAGTCACTGAGATCTAAAGGAGCGCTGATGAAGACGCCTGGTCTCCTGCAGCTCTGCTTCTGCATGAATCCCTGCAATTCATTTCTGAATCCTCTATGGAAGATTGGAGAATATTCTGCCCAAAGCTGGTGTCAGGAAATGTTCCTGAAGAAGGAACAGAGTACTGTTGGTTTGTACTAACTAGTCTGACACACAAAAAGATTCAGTTAGACTCAAAAACGTCACTTTTACAGGTTTTACTTGCAGAAGGAGGAATGTTTACGTTCCGATCTGCAGACTGAGCTGCATTTGTAAAACACACTTTACACGTATGATCACAGTAATAATAATAATGGATTAGATTGATCAATTATTCATTCACTCTTCATTCATACTTGGTGGTGGTAACTACTGCTGCAGCCACAGCTGCCCTGGGGCAGACGGACAGAGGCGTGGCTGCCAGGACGGCCCCTCTGACCGTCACCGGGAATCTCAGGGAACCTGGAAGTTCTTCTCCATGATCTGTCTGACTGCAGAGGAACTGGATGATCTAGAATAGGAAGAGGAAAGCTGAGTCAGCAGAAACTGCAGCAAGCACAGACACACACAGATACACAAACACACACAGACACACACCTCCCAACAATCATGTGTTTGCTGCCCTCTCAGCAGCCTCAGCATGGTCTACGTTGTGTGACGTCTTTCTCAGAGCTTCAGCTTTAATATGAGAAGGACAAGGACAAAATTCCCAGCTACAAACAGAGTAATGTTGTGTTCTCTATTCACTGCAAAGAGAACTGAGATGCACAGTATATCGGAGAAACCAAACAACCTCTACACAAACGGCTTCACCAACATGGCAGAGCAACCCAAGTGGACCTGAGTCTGCAGAAACCTCCACCTGAAGGCCACAAACCACTCGTTCCCGGACAGTGTAGTCTGAATTCTAGCTAGAGAGAAAGGATGGTTTGAGCGAGGAGTGAAAGAAGCCATCTTTGTCAAGAAAGATAAACCTTCTCTTAATAGCAATGGTGGTCTCAGGTTTATTCTTCCATCCATCTACAGCAGTGTTCTGAAACCTAAACAAACAGAACCAGTTCCACCTGGATCGTTAACAGCTGAAAGAGATGACCAGTTTGGGGAGCGAGTCACTGGCTCCCCAACCCCCAGCTGAGGACAAAGGACTCTTAACGACCCGAAACCATGTAGGCTAAGTTGACAATATCATCCAGTTTCAGGTCTGACTCCTCCCCCATGAGCGCATATCTACCAGCTCTTTTACCAGCTAATTCAGAATTGACAAAGCCTTTTGGATAAGAAACGTCTTCTAACTTTAAAACTAAGTCCAGATGGCATCCCCTAAACCTACTACTATGATGGAATCAACCCGGATGAATGAGAGTCTTCATAGACATGCTTTAATATGAGGTTAATGTGTCTTTCCGTTGGTCCTCTTGTCTCCCAGCGTGCCATCCGTCCTGTCAGACATGCTCCGGTCCGTCCCAGGCCGACTGCATTTCCTGCGCTCCACTGACCTCCCTGCACAGCGGCTACTGCAGAACCAGCTGCCAGGAGGGGCTTTTCCTGGATCCCAGCAGTGGGGAGTGCCGCAGTAAGTCTTTCTGGGGGTAATGTCAGTCTGTGGATGGTCCACATACCTTCATTTGACTGCGTGTTCCCAGCAGCCAGGAATAACTGTGAAGGCAACACGGAGTCTTGCAGAGACTGGCTTCACTCTTCTCCTTAACTGTGACACATCGTTCACACTCACATCACCTAAACAGGATAGAAAGATCTGTGTCAGCCACTTTAAAGACTGAAACCGTCTAGCCGGCAGTGGCTCAGGTGGTTGAGCGGGTCGTCCAATGATTGAAGGGTCGGCGGTTCAATCCCGGTACCCCCATTCAATTGTCGTTGTGTCCTTGGGCAAGACACTTCACCCACCCAGAGCAGACCCTGGTCGGGAAAGGGACCCGCTCTGGGATCCATCTTTGGAAGTGGTCTCGGTGTGTGTGTGTGTGTGTGTGTGTGAATGTCATCCCTCTGCTTGGTCCATTTCATAGGGAAATGTTCCTTTAGGGTCCAGTCAAGGCAGCTCAGCAGCTCCGTTGTGATCAAATCCTTTGTAGGTCTGAAGCTTTTGTGTGTTTGTGTGTTTGTGTGTTGTCCCTCAGGCTGCAGCTCAGACTGCCAGCGCTGCACGGCAGACCTGCAGACCGGTGTCGGCAGCGTCTGTCTGTGGTGCTCGGCAGACGGAGATTGGCTGCTGGGGGATCACTGCGTCTCCCGCTGTCCGGCGGGTCGCTTCGGCCTCCGTGGAGCCTGCATGGGTGAGGCCTTTTTTCTCCTGCCTTCTTTAAGCTGCAGTGGGTCAGAAAGCTGAATGTCAAACAGTATTTCTTCTAAAGCAGAGGTTCATTACCTTTTGGACACCGGGGCCCAATTCTCCCAGTACAAAGGGACTGGGGGCCTATTCAAATATTAACATGTTGATATAAACTGATCTGCATCTTGTTGGATTTGTATTTAATAGTTAAAGCAGGTCCTCTTATGGTCTATCAAAGTAAAACCATGTGGGGAAAACATTTGATAGAGTGTGATCATCAAGGACATTTATTTTCACACAGAACAGGTAAAGCAGGGTCGTCATGCTTAACACACATTGGCATAAGGCACAAGGCATTTTGATAAACAAAATTTTGTGGTAATAGAACAAGCATTCTTTAAATAAAAGTTTCAAATGAAATAAACTGTAAATGACATTTAAATAAAGTGCTAATTAAAATATGACCTTATAACTATTGAAAACCTTAACAAATTAGCAATCTTAATTTTTGTACTGGATGTGGAATCTGCATTCAGGTCCCGGGGCCCTCGGGGTCCTCTTGTCGTGGCCCTCTTGTCGGGGCCCTCCTGGCCCTCGGTGCCCTCTTGTCGTGGCCCTCGGTGCCCTCTTGTCGTGGCCCTCGGGGCCCTCTTGTCGTGGCCCTCGGGGCCCTCTTGTCGTGGCCCTCGGAGCCCTCTTGTCGGGGCCCTCGGGGCCCTTGCGGCCCACAGACTCAGAACTGATGTCTTTTTTGCGCCCCACTACTCAGCGCTCAAGGGCCGCGGCCCTATGGTTAAGAATCCTTGGTTGAAAGCACGGTCAGGAGCTTCTTGATCTATTTTGGCCTAATTGAAGACCTGGATTTGATTGTGAACCAAAATAACGACAAACTCTGTAGGATCTGAAAAAGATGCCCTGATGAAAATCCGTTCATTTTCATAATTTGAACTCATTTGTTGTTTCATTGTTAGTTCATCTCCTAACTCTTTCTCTGGCTGACAAAAATCTGTCTTCTTTTCAGAATGTCACTCCTCATGTGAGACCTGCAATGGGGCGGGGCCTCTCTCTTGTACTTCCTGTCCCCCTGACAAAGTTCTGTTGCCCTCGGGTCTCTGTGCTCCCAAATGCCCTGTGGGCTACTATGACAATGGTCATGGGACCTGCCAGGGTAAGATGAGGACTGTGAGGTCTGAGGTGATGTGTTCAGTCTGTGGAATGAGAAAGACGTGAATCATACAGAGCAGATGTGTGAAAGTCATCGTCTGACTGTGTTTTACTGTGCAGCATGTGACAGCCAGTGTCTGTCATGTGACATGGGCGGAGTCTGTACGTCCTGCCGTGACCCTGCAAAGGTGCTGATGTTTGGGGAATGCCAGTATGACAGCTGTGCCCATCAGTACTACCTCAACACCACCACCCGCGCCTGCCAAGGTAGGGTCCGTCTCCATGGCAACACCACTCAAACTAGTAAAAGCTTTTCCAAGACATGCATTAACTACACAAATAGCATGAAGTCGACCTTAACTGAGTCCTCCAGTCAGTAAAAAACGTTAGATTTGCAAACAAAGAGCTAAACTTGGTTAACGCTACTTAAAAACATCCCATCTCTGTGGGGATGCTGAAGAATTTTGGCAGACTGGAGATTCTTAAGCTCCGCCTCCCATCAGATAGCGACGCCTCAGAACAGAGGCAGTCTGTGATGATGACAGACATTTACTGAGATTCCCGAGAGAGCTGAGACTACTGAGCCCCCAGGGGCCCCCGGAGGCTCATGAAAGCCGCCCGGTCTGTCCCCCATGGAGGCGGGGTCAGGAGCAGATTACCTGCAGCCGTTGATGAGGGTCAGAGCTCGTCTCAGCTCCTGTAGAGGATTGCAGGTCTGAAGAGAGGCTGTTTGACTGCACTGAAGGCTTCAGGCCCACTGACGTTATTGGCTCCTTTAGTGTCACTCATAGCTCTGTCTCCTTTTCTCTGCACAATGGCACCATCGGCATCTGCTCCATGCCTCAGCCTTTCTCTCCAGATACATTCTGGGATGCTGCTAACCCGTCTGGGAGATTGTCAAGTGTCTATCTTGGTCCCCTATGTCAGATTAGCCCTCTGTGTCATTCAGCATGTCCTAAAAACTGTTCTCAGTGTTTGACTTTTGGCTGTTTTGTGGGGAGATGAGAGCCAGTGAAGCATCAGTCGTTAACCCTCTCATGACTTTGACGTCCACAGCTCATCTAATCACATCTGTGACAAGAGAACAGCACACGCTGCTTCCTGATAATAACGCTCGTCTGGACTGCTTCTCTCCTGTAGAAAAGCAGAATTTCTGTGAGCTAATGCCGTTTCCACCAAACGTAGTTCTGATCCCCACCGCTGTGCTTTTGTGAAGCGTTTGAGGCTTTAAAGCCTCCTTCTGCTGTGGATTGGATTTCTCAGAGGGACGTGTCTCTCGCCTTGCTCCATCTCTGAACTCTCAGAGGTCGTTCCAGCAAAGTTCTCTGCCTTCAGCGGCTCAAATGTTGCTGTGCCTTTCACACAGGAGCTTCTGTTGGTCTGTGGGTGGCAGGCACACTCGGGGGGGCTTTGTGTTTAGCAACAGACTCACCAGAAGCGCCAGATCACTGCTGTTTGTCAGATCTGGGGTTTTCTGTGTATCTACACACAGGCTAACCTGATTTCCAGTTTAGTGTGGATGGAAAGAAGCAGCTAAACTGATTTTAAAAGAATATTCTTCAGAAAGAAGCTAAAATCCACCAGTGTCTTTCAGTCCCAAACTGCCGATTTTGTGCTTGTTCTGGTTCAATTCAATGGTATTTCTATAGCCTAATATTACAACAACAGCTTCATACCAGTAACTGTAAACTAAACATGAAATCATCAAATTCAATAGGAAAATTCTAAACTAAACTAAAGGAAAAACTCCTAAAAACAAACGGATTCTGGAAATGAAGAAGAAACCTCAGGGGTGTCCACATGAAGGAGGGGTCCTCCCCAGCATGGACAGGCGATGGACCAGAACTCGTAGAGAGAATAAACCTATCTGACTCTACAACTACATGTTTGAATTGTCCAGCAGATGATCTTCATCCAGACGCACCTGTTCCATTCTCTGCATGCAGAGACGCCACAGCTGAAACAGGGCAGAGGACGGCTTGATGGCTTTCGTCTGTTCTCTGTCCTGTAAACAGACAAAACCGATGGTCAGAGACTGTTGGAGCTACCTTCCTAACCTGGCGGTGCGATGGTTGGCGTGTTCACCTCCCAGAAAGCCCTGGAGCCTTCCTGAGCCTTAATGTGTCCTCCTCGTCCATGTCTGGGCCTCCTGGCTCCACCCTAACCCACAGTCCAGAAACAGGCTTCCTGGGTTAATGGATGTGGGCAGCAGTGGCTCAGGCTGTTGAGTCCAGTGATCAGAGGGTCGGCAGTTCGATCCCCACTCCCCCAGTCAACTGTTATAGCAGCCAGGCTTCTGTCATCAGCAAGTATGAATGCTTGATGGACACACTGGAAGCTTTGAGCCTCTGGAAAAGATAAATCCATTATTATCTCTAAATTGCTCCAAGGTTTGATTGCTTCAAAAATCTCTGAACAGCTGTCAATCATCTGCCAGAAAACACAGATCCACCTTTTCACAAACTTCTTCTGCAGGACGCTGCCTCTGACTCTGTTTCATGAGGAACCCTCGTTCCCTCACAGACACATTTACAGAGAGGAAGAGAAAGAATCAACGTTTCAGGGAAAAGAACAAGAAAAGATGCAGACTTTCTGTTAAAAAGGGGAATCGTGACTCTTTTGGGTTCTCTTCTTGAAGCAGGTGAACACAGAACCACAGTGTCATGTTCCTCATGATGTCTATTAGTCATTTTTGGGGATCCTTTCGCCTTCTTATTCCAGCTGCATCCAGAACTAAGTTTGTCTACTTTGAATTCTTGATTGAAATCATTTACATTTATGGACAGGTGTCTTCAACAATCTAACAAACACGTGGATTTAGGAAGTGAAACTCCTTCCTGATTCTTGTCCCTTTGAATGGGACTCCGGTTGCTTCTACTCACACTCCTACCCCCCGCTGTCTTTCCGTCTTTGCAGAATGCGACTGGAGCTGCAACGCCTGCAGAGGTCCTCTGCGCAGCGACTGCCTGCAGTGCATGGAGGGCCACGTGCTGCAGGATGGAGTGTGCACGCAGGCCTGCTCCTCTGGCTCTTTTCGGGATGGAGACAGATGTGTGGGTCAGTCCAGCAGGAATCCCAGCAGCTGCTGCTTCCAATGATGCTCTGACTTACTCTGGCTGCTGTTAAATTCACTTTTGTGATCCATGTCAAAGCTGAGCCCCAAGAAAACATGAGTGAACACGCAGACATGACTGCAAACAAAGACTTTCCACATGTGAAGGCTGAAGGACTGGATGTGTGTCTGCTGCTTTCAGGCTGTGACGATCACTGTCTGCGGTGTCAGGGGCCCGGACGCTGTCTGCAGTGCCAGCCCCCCTATGCCATCCTGCAGGGACAGTGTGTGCTTGAATGTGGCAGGAACCACTTCCTGGACCCCTCCTCAAAAGTCTGCAAGTGTAAGAATCCAGCAGCTTTTGTGCTTCCATGTGGGAGACAAAAAGCAGTTTATAAAAGTATATGAAAGAAAATAGAATTGGTTTAGTAAGCGTGAAAAAGTGTCTCAACTCAAGCTGCCAATCTTCCTTCAACTTTTGGGATTTCTTTCTTCATTTTCACCTCGTGTTTAGTGAAATATGGAATTCTTTTTGTGCCAGTTTATGAGGTTTTGTCCCTTTGCTGGACTTCTTTCCTCTAAAAACTCCCAGCTTTAAGGATGTTTTCATGATCTAACTGACCAGGGCCACGGCGTGGGTGATGAAGACGTTTGGCTGATCCAAACATGAGCCCTTCAGGTGGACTATGTTGAGTGTAGAGTTCAAGCGATCCTGAAAAAGTCCTAACATGTAAAATGGCAGCTCCAACCACAGTCAGTCAGGTCCAGACTCTTCAGTCAAGGCTCAAGCGCTGCAAACAGCTGAGTCCAGAGAAAATGAGGAAAACCTGAAGAAATGCTTCCTTTGGCTTCCAAGGAGGGTCTGTTGGACTTATGCCTGTTTTTATTCTTTAAGAAAATCTTCAGAGTGGGAAAACTGCTGACTCATTGTCCCAGTTGGCCCATTTTTAGACTTCTTCATGAAAACAAAAATAAAACTTTCTGGTGAAAGGAATGAAGAGGCTGTATGTTCTCATCCCGTCAGCCTGCTCACCGGACTGTGTGCTGTGTGACGGGGCCGGCCGCTGCACAGCGTGTGCCCATCACATGTTCCTCATGGAAGGGTATTGCACCCCCGACTGTGGAAGTGGATATTCTCCTGACCCCAGGACCAGAGTGTGCCGTGGTGAGCTTCACGTCTTCATCCTCATCATCCTTTTCTCGCTGACTGTGTCAAACAAACGTTCACATTTACAGTTTTCTGTGTCCGACAAGCATCTGTGCACATGAATGTTAGGTGGATGCATCCGAAAAGATGCATGTGACCTGAAGACGCCACATGAAATCCACAGCTTGTTGCTTGGCAACGGGGTGGTTAGCAAAGTTCAAAGTGGTTAAGCCCTCAGTGAAATCCCTCATGAGTGTGTAGAGGCTTTAAAATGTTAATGTACTGCTGAAGCTGACGGCCAAATTCCTGCTTTTCTTCTGGCTGATTGAAGCTTCCAGATTCACTCTGACCGTCTGAGCGGCAGAATCCAGCAGCCGAACCTTTAAACGCTGATCTTTGGCACCAGTGCTGACGTTCTGCAGTGCTGCAATGAATCCAGTGAATTCTGGAGCAGAGAAAGGCAACTTTGCACCGTCATGCTCCACTTGACGTCAGTCATGCGTTGCACCTTCAGGGGCCCGTCAGTGGAAGAAAGCCACTCTGTCTCCCAGCTGGTACCCGGGCAGCATCCCATCTGCAGTTAGCCTCCCTCATGATGGCAGCCCCTCACAGAGGCTGCAGGATCAGGTGTGGAGGCTGACTGCTCTTGGTGGGGGCTGGCAGCCATTGAATGCTGGGAAGGAGGGAACAAACCCGTCAAGTCGACTGGTTGATCAGATATATGGATATAGATTCTGGTTTGTTTGATCCGTTCTCTTCAGGCAAATGTTAGGCCAGGTCAAGCAAAGCAGGGAAACATGATGATAAATATTTGAAACAAGACTAAAAAACTGTAGGAACCATGAAATCTGCTCCTGGACCTGTGCAATGATGGACGTTGGCTGTACTCCATTTATCTCTCTATCTTCTCTTGAACATGACTTCCTCTGTGGTTTGATATGATATCAGTATTTATGTGGTGTGTGTGTCTACACCCCCCCCCCCTGAAGACTGTCGTTGCTCCTCCCCTCAGGGAACGACCACGGCCCCGTCCTCCGAGTGAACGGTTCCCTGCTGGTTCCCCTGGACGGGGGGGCCGCGCTGCTGCCCAGCCTGCTGCCGGTGAGGGGGGCGGGTGTTGGTTTGGAGCGGCTGGTCCTGCAGCTCGCTGACCCTCCGACAAACGGACGCCTGTTCATGGAGGAGGTGGGGGCGAGGGGGCGTGACCTGAAGAGGGACGACACCTTCACATGGACACAGCTCAGACTGGGACGGGTCCGGTTCCGACACCACAGAGACGAGGCCCGGTCAGTGAGTTCATGGCGTTTCATTGTTCAGATTCTTTCTCTGACCTTCATCAAACATTTGAGACTTTTTATTTATCTCTGAGTTTATTTGATGCTAAAACGTCTTTAATGTTCAGAATGTAGATAGTTATGGAAAAGCAGCTGCTGCTTTCTATTTGATTATTAGGAACCACATTGTTTGGCAGTAAATAAAGAAAATGAGATGGAAGTGAAATAATGCTGGTAAAAATGTCCTCCCCCCTCTCTGTGCTTCTGTCTGTGAGCTCTGATCCATCACAGTGGTGTGGATCCGTCTCTGTTCAGAAACAGTTGTGCAGTTTGAAACAATCACAGTAAGAGGCAGACAAAGGCAAGTCCTCCAATAGGATTAAATCTGCGTATTACCGCCGTGTTTTTCAAATTTAGGATGGTGTGTGTGTGTGTGGGGGGGGGGGGGGGGGGGGGGAATGCAGGTTGACCTCTCATAACCCTTTGTTAGGAGTAGAACTCCAAGAGACAGACTCAGCAAAGAGAGTCCGGGTCTTCCTGACCCCCCAGGGCTGCAGAGAAACTAAACAGAGGTCAAAGGAGTTCAAACACACGGGCAATGAAGCAAAGACTGACAGACCCGCTCTGATCATCGTCTGACGTAACCTCTGCGCCCCAGTGGTCTTTTATTTCTGATTGGTCAGCTTTTAGGCAAAATAGAAAAAAAAGCTGTGTGGTTTTCTAGGACATAGTTTCTGCAGATCAGCAGGCGTGGATCAGAAATTCACCTCTGAGTTGTAGGCGGGACTGCTGGTAAGCCTTCACTCATTTCCCGTCATCCCTTTGGTTACATTGTCTCCTGCTAGCTTACAGCCCCTTACACCCCCTAACAACATCAGATCTGTCCAGATCTGATCCAGATTCCAGCTCAGACCAGGAAAACAGAGACGTCCATGGATCTGTGTGTCTGCAGCAGAAAGGGGCGGAGCTTGGAGACTGCAGCTCCTCCATCACTGCTACAGGCTTCAAACAGCATTTTGGTTTTCTGTCCCTGATTCACCACCATTTGAATTAAGAAATAGAAACACAGTCTTAGTCTCTTTTTGAATCGATGTCCTCCATCCTGAGGAAATGCTACCAGAACATGTTAAAAACACCAAAAACAGCATTTTGATGGCGTGGGTCTTCCATAGTCTTTAGGTAGTGACAGTGATCCTTCGTGTCTGAAGTGTAAGGCAGTTCTGATGGGTAAGGGATACTGAGCCTGTGGAGTCCCTGTCATGCGTCCTGAAGCAGAGTGATTGAAATGTGTTGGTGCCACCTTCAGAACAGCGTTTGAAGCTGATTCGTCTCACACTGAACATCTGCTAAAGCTCGTCAGTGTTTTAGGACTTGAGCCTTTGGCCCATTTTTAGAAAACATAATCATCATAATGGCAGAGCTTTGCCATTCAGAGTTTCCTCTCTTATCCAAATCCCAGCCAACAGTGTCCAGCAGATCTGTGTCTGCGTCTGCGTCTGCGTCTGCGTCTGCACGGCTTCTACATCCATGCTGTAGGGGTCAGATCATAGCTTTCTGAGCTGTGGCCGTTCCTGTGACCCACAGTGAAGAAGCTAGACTAACACATGCTGGACGGATTCAACATCTCCAGTAAAACCCATTTCCTGTTTCCTGTTTGACAGGACAGTGTCAGTGCTGAAGGTTAAAGGGAAAAGCCAGCTGACACGAGTTAATGCAGATCCACAGGCTGCCTTTGTCTTCATCTTTAGAACACCGTGATAACAGCCTTTGTGCAATAATCCAGCCATTAAACTGCTTTAGGAGCTCCTTCACCTCTTCTTCTCAGGATATATTTCAGATTTCCTAGTGGTACTTTAATGAGATTCTCTATGGCTGCTGATGGTCCGTATGTCGTAACCGGAGCAGCAACAGGAGCCCCAACCTGTCAAGCAGATAGTGTGTGATCATTATTTGTAGTATTTGAACATTTAAACACCAGACGCACGAGTTTGAATTTTCCTGTCAATAAAACATCCCATAATGATCATCAGTGTGGTTCTGATCCCTTTCTGCATTTATCAAAAAAACAGTATTTTTAATGTGGAAAGACCGATCCCTTTGAGCTTTACAGAACTTTCCTTTTCACAAAGATTTCTCCTCAAAGTTTTGATGTTTTGGACATTTTTACCCTCAAATGTCCTAAATCTGCCGTTTGAAAGCTCAGCCTGTTTTACGAAAGCTTCTATCGGGATAGAAAAGGTGAAAATGACACTTTCAGCACTTCTTTAGTCAATAATCAGTTTGGTCAATAGAGACATTTTTGTGCTTCTGACCCTGTCTTTAGAAATGAGACCTTTATCTGACCTCTGACCTCTCAAAGTGCCCAAAATAACATTACACACACATGAAAGCAGACAGAATGATAACTTGGTGATTACACAGGATTTGGTGGTATTTAACTGCGACACTGCGCCCCCTGCTGGTTCATCACTGCGGTGATCAAAAATCCCACACCGTCACAGCTCTAAACATTGACAGTACCTCTGCATTAAGGAAGAGCATTAGTCTGGTATAACCACAACCGGTCTGTTCTTGGCAAAACTCTGGATGTCGGGTCCTATGGTAAAACCTCCAACCCTAAAGGGAAACAGTAATGTCTGACTATTTCTGAAATAAGTCGTGTGGACAAACTCAACACATTTGCTATTTTTTGCTGCCTTCCACAACCTGATGGCCGATTCTCAGCTACTTTTGGACTTGACCCCAGTCCTGTAATCTTGTCTTTAGAAACACGTCTTTTTACTCCTTGATGTAATAAAGAGATCAATCAAAGTTTTTAAGATTAAAAACTGCAAGGTGGACTGTTGTCTGCACTGAAAGCAGAATTCCGTAGAAACGGATCCAAAGCTCAAAGCTGAACGCGGGTGAACCTTCATGGTTTTTTTAATAACGTACAAAAAAGATTCCAGAAAGAAAAATGCCTGTTATTTTCCACGCAGACAGTTGTATGCAGGCAAACTGTCTGGATTTGTGGGAGGTCCGGAATGACCTCAGTAGGGGGCGCTATCACGCTTGTTTCCTGTCAGTCACCTGATAAACTTAGTCTGGTGTTCTTCCTCTGTCTCCTGGGGGGTGTGGCCAATACCCTTCTGATAATGTTAAGGCGACAGAGGGCCTTGTGGGTAATGAGTGAGTGCAGATGTGTGTTTGTGGGTGTGTCTTCGTCCTCTCTGGGCCTGCAGCCCCGTCATGACTTTCAGGGACGTGTTCAGGACCTGCTGTGTAACCTTGTCTTCACTTTGTGTTTGTCTGTGTAGGACTGGTGAGTTCTCCTTACGTGTTGCTGCTCCCCAGATGTTCCCTCAGCTGGCAACCATTCCAGTTCAAGCCGTGTCGATGCAGGTACTCTTTGCTCAGATGCTCTTTGTTCCACACCAGGGGGCGCTCCAGCCGCTGTTTGACATGTTAGCTTCATGGTTGTTGCTGGAAACTTGGTCTGTTACTAAAGTTACATGTAAACCTCAGGATTAGTTCAGTTGTGTTGTTTCGTGTCTGCAGACTCACACCCTCACATGTCAAATGCATTTTTGAGAACATATATGTCGCTGGACCTGCTAACTTGAATAAAACTCTCTTTAAAGCCTTAGTCACATGACCTGTACAGGTGTTGACCCGCACAGGTCATGAAAATGGATGGAACGATTGTCGTGTGTGTGTTAAGTGTGTTGTGAAGTAATATAAACTCGACACACTTATGACGTTTGGGTGATGCTGTTGCGGGAGTGGGGAGGGGGCCACTTCACTTCCAGCGTCCCTGCCTCGCAGCAGCACAAGGATCGGAACGCCGAATCATCCTGGGAACCCCGACAGCAGAAGTTTCTGGTCGTTTCCCCAAATTTTACACACCTTTCCAAAGTCGAGTGGCACGAGAAAAGACGACTCGCAGGCATCGGGCTCCATCAACACTCCTGGAGCGTGGACAGAGGGACAGGCTTGGTGCTGCACCTCCTCGCATTAAGACAGACCGCAGTCCTGAGAACGGGGGCAAACAGAAGACCCCTGCTGCGGCGCTTTCCTGGGCCTCACAGGGGCAACAAGCAGCGACCCCAAAGTCTGTGGGAAGACACTGTGGCCGAAAAGACGACAGTCAGCGACAAGAAGAACAGTTAAGCCAACCGAGAGGGGGAGGATGGCACTGACCATATGTGTCTGGCACCCCAGTGTGCAGGGGTGGGACCACCCGCCTGTCATCAAACGTCATCTGCCTAAAAGGCGTGAATAGACGTGTTCTCAGCCAAAACAAGGGCATGGAATCCCATAGTACATCCCAAAGTATATCTCATAGTACATCCCATAGTACATCCCATAGTACATCCCAAAGTATATCTCATAGTACATCCCATAGTACATCCCATAGTACATCCCGTAGTACAGCCCATAGTACATCTCATAGTACACCCCATAGTACAGCCCATAGTACATCTCATAGTACACCCCATAGTACATCCCATAGTACATCCCATAGTACATCCCGTAGTACAGCCCATAGTACATCTCATAGTACATCCCATAGTACATCCCATAGTACATCCCAAAGTATATCTCATAGTACATCCCATAGTACATCCCAAAGTATATCTCATAGTACATCCCATAGTACATCCCATAGTACATCCCAAAGTATATCTCATAGTACATCCCATAGTACATCCCATAGTACATCCCGTAGTACAGCCCATAGTACATCTCATAGTACATCCCATAGTACATCCCCTAGTACATCCCATAGTACATCTCATAGTACATCCCATAGTACATCTCATAGTACACCCCATGGTACATCCCCTAGTACATCCCATAGTACATCTCATAGTACATCCCATAGTACATCTCATAGTACACCCCATAGTACATCCCATAGTACATCCCAAAGTATATCTCATAGTACATCCCATAGTACATCCCATAGTACATCCCATAGTACAGCCCATAGTACATCTCATAGTACATCCCATAGTACATCCCATAGTACATCTCATAGTACACCCCATAGTACATCCCATAGTACATCTCATAGTACACCCCATGGTACATCCCCTAGTACATCCCATAGTACATCTCATAGTACATCCCATAGTACATCCCATAATACATCTCATAGTACACCCCATAGTACATCCCACAGTACATCTCATAGTACACCCCATGGTACATCCCCTAGTACATCCCATAGTGCATCTTATAGTACATCCCATAGTACATCCCATAGTACATCTCATAGTACATCCCATAGTACATCCCATAGTACATCTCATAGTACACCCCATAGTACATCCCATAGTACATCTCATAGTACACCCCATGGTACATCCCCTAGTACATCCCATAGTACATCTCATAGTACATCCCATAGTACATCCCATAGTACATCCCATAGTACATCTCATAGTACATCCCATAGTACATCCCATAGTACATCTCATAGAACATCCCATAGTACATCCCCTAGTACATCCCATAGTACATTCCCTAGTACATCCCCTAGTACATCCCATAGTACATCTCATAATACATCCCATAGTACATCCCATAGTACATCCCACAGTACATCTCATAGTACATCCCATAGTACATCCCATAGTACATCTCATAGTACATCCAATAATACATCTCATAGTACATCCCATAGTACATCCCATAGTACATCCAATAATACATCTCATAGTACATCCCATAGTACATCCCATAGTACATCCCATAGTACATCTCATAGTACATCCCATAGTACATCCCATAGTACATCTCATAGTACATCCCATAGTACATCTCATAGTACATCCCATAGTTCATCCCCTTGTACATCCCATAGTACATCCCATAGTACTTCTCATAGTACATCCCATAGTACATCTCATAGTACATCCCATAGTACATCCCATAGTACATCCCATAGTACATCTCATATTACATCCCATAGTACGTCCAATAGTACATCTCATAGTACATCCCATAGTACATCCCATAGTACATCCCATGGTACATCTCATAGTACATCCCATAGTACATCTCATAGTACACCCCATAGTACATCCCATGGTACATCTCATAGTACACCCCATGGTACATCCCCTAGTACATCCCATAGTACATCTCATAGTACATCCCATAGTACATCCCATAGTACATCCCATAGTACATCTCATAGTACATCCCATAGTACATCCCATAGTACATCTCATACTACATCCCATAGTACATATCATAGTACATCCCATAGTACATCCCATAGTACACCCCAGAGTACATCTCATAGTACATCCCATAGTATATCCCATAGTACATCCCATAGTACATCTCATTTTACATCCCATAGTACATCCCCTAGTACATCCCATAGTACATCCCCTAGTACATCCCATAGTACATCCAATAATACATTTCATAGTACATCCCATAGTACATCCCATAGTACATCTCATAGTACATCCCATAGTACATCTCATACTACATCCCATAGTACATCTCATAGTACATCCCATAGTACATCCCATAGTACATCCCATAGTACATCCCCTTGTACATCCCATAGTACATCCCATAGTACATCTCATAGTACATCTCATAGTACATCCCATAGTACATCCCATAGTACATATCATAGTACATCCCATAGTACATCCCATAGTACATCCCATAGTACATCCCATAGTACATCTCATAGTACATCCCATAGTACATCTCATAGTACATCCCATAGTACATCCCCTAGTACATCCCATAGTACATCCCATAGTACATCTCATAGTACATCCCATAGTACATCTCATAGTACATCCCATAGTACATCCCATAGTACATCCCCTAGTACATCCCATAGTACATCCAATAATACATCTCATAGTACATACCATAGTACATCCCATAGTACATCTCATAGTAAATCCCATAGTACATCCCATAGTACATCTCATACTAAATCCCATAGTACATCTCATAGTACATCCCATAGTACATCCCATAGTACACCCCATAGTATATCTCATAGTACATCCCATAGTATATCCCATAGTACATCCCATAGTACATCTCATTTTACATCCCATAGTACATCCCATAGTACATCCCCTAGTACATCCCCTAGTACATCCCATAGTACATCCAATAATACATCTCATAGTACATCCCATAGTACATCCCATAGTACATCTCATAGTACATCCCATAGTACATCCCATAGTACATCTCATACTACATCCCATAGTACATCTCATAGTACATCCCATAGTACATCCCATTGTACACCCCATAGTACATCTCATAGTACATCCCATAGTATATCCCATAGTACATCCCATAGTACATCTCATTTTACATCCCCATAGTACATCCCATAGTACATCCCATAGTACATCCCATAGTACATCCAATAATACATTTCATAGTACATCCCATAGTACATCCCATAGTACATCTCATAGTACATCCCATAGTACATCCCATAGTACATCTCATACTACATCCCATAGTACATCTCATAGTACATCCCATAGTACATCCCATAGTACATCCCATAGTACATCCCCTTGTACATCCCATAGTACATCCCATAGTACATCTCATAGTACATCCCATAGTACATCCCATAGTACATCTCATAGTACATCCCATAGTACATCCCATAGTACATCTCATAGTACATCCCATAGTACATCCCATAGTACATCCCATAGTACATCCCATAGTACATCTCATAGTACATCCCATAGTACATCTCATAGTACATCCCATAGTACATCCCCTAGTACATCCCATAGTACATCCCATAGTACATCTCATAGTACATCCCATAGTACATCTCATAGTACATCCCATAGTACATCCCATAGTACATCCCCTAGTACATCCCATAGTACATCCAATAATACATCTCATAGTACATCCCATAGTACATCCCATAGTACATTTCATAGTAAATCCCATAGTACATCCCATAGTACATCTCATACTAAATCCCCTTGTACATCCCATAGTACATCCCATAGTACATCCCATAGTACATTCCCTAGTACATCCCCTAGTACATCCCATAGTACATCTCATAATACATCCCATAGTACATCCCATAGTACATCCCATAGTACATCCCACAGTACATCTCATAGTACATCCCATAGTACATCCCATAATACATCTCATAGTACATCCAATAATACATCTCATAGTACATCCCATAGTACATCCCCTAGTACATCCCATAGTTCATCCCATAGTACATCTCATAGTACATCCCATAGTACATCCCATAGTACATCCCATAGTACATCCCATAGTACATCTCATAGTACATCCCATAGTACATCTCATACTACATCCCATAGTACATCTCATAGTACATCCCATAGTACATCTCATAGTACATACTATAGTACTGAGTGAATTGACTGAAAGGAAATACATGGTTAAAGTCTTCACGTCAGGACTTTAACCATGGAGAACCTCGAGGTTACATTTGGATGCTGTTTTTCTTGGTGTGTTTGTTTTGTTTGTCATCTTTTGGCCGTTGTTTTTTTTATTTTTTTGCTGTTACCCAAAGTAAACAAACAAAAAAAAGGTCAAATGAACCTTTAAAGCCCAGCAGCAACTCGCTTCCTGGTTCTCCAGAGTCTGGACCAGGTGATCTGATTTCTGAATTCCAAATGTGACTTGGTTTCATGTCGGTTGAAGTCACACCTGTCAGGTGACACTGAAAGGTCCCCTTTGTCTGCTCTGTGAACCCTCAGCCCCCCAGGGTGGTGACGCTTGCTCCTCTGTCTGTGGGGGGCCGCGGCAGCCCAGCAACAATTTCTAAGCTGGTTCTGCATGTTGAAGACCCGGACAACCCCGCTGAAGTCTTGGTCATGGTCCTCGTGTCGCCACGTCACGGACGGCTGACCCGTCTCCGTGGCGATCGTGCACTGAGTCGGTTCAAGCTGGAGGAGCTGTCCGGGGAGCAGATCCAGTACCTCCATGACGGCTCGGAGCATGTGGAGGACCACATGGTGCTGCAGGTCAATGACGGCCACAACTACAGGAACATCCTGCTGCAGGTCCATGTCGCTCAGAGGGTAAGACACTGAACCACAGCAGCTGCTTATGGCATTTAATGATGAGTTGGTGGCTCTGCAATGAAGAATAACACACACAGCCAAAGCAGGACTTTAGATTCAGACTAAAAAAGTCTGCAGAAATAAGCTGGTTGAGGATTTCTTAACCTCCTTTTTGACGTTTCCACACAGTTTACAGAAGAAAAACATTTCAGACTTGTTCAGCCCATTAAGCTTGAAGGGGCCTATACTAAAGTAAACTTCATCCAGATATATGATCAGATATTACCTTTGGGGCACAAAAGAACCACTTTCAAAAAAAGATTGATTATTTTCCTGACTTTATTTTCCTACCCGCGAGTAAGACGACGCGATCTCTTAGGCTCCGCCTTTCTCTCCTTGTGGGTTCCTCCCATTATGTGACGTCATCATAGAGTCGGCCTCAGCAGCGTTTCTCCCACAGAAACAAACAACATCTGAGCTTTTCCAAAGATCGATATTCACATTGTTCATAGAAAATGAAAGCGTTTATTCGATCACCTCTAGCTCCAGAAAAGAAAGTGGGCGTGTCTGTTAGCCTGGGGGCGGGGCTGGCAGCACAGACTCTTCCTCCATTATATGAAAAACATGTTTCAGAACTTGTTAAGAACTGCAAAGACTCCCTTTTCATTGGAGTGGGTCTTTAAAAGACCACCCACTTGCCCCGCACAAGTGAGCCCATCTGCCCTGCTGTCGGGGCAGTTGTGGCAAAGGCTTTAGGTAAGCGGGGTGACAGCAGACGTTGCCTGCAGACGTTGCAGAACAGTGAAGCAGGATTGTTGTCACGCTGGTGTTTGTTTCTGCAGTCTGAAATACTGTCCCAACCAAAAACCTGGGTACGGGAAGGGGGGATGGTGCGGCTTGACGAGAAATACCTGCAGGCGGGGCAGAAAGGAGTCAGCACTGGTGAGCTTGTCTACAGCATCCTGGCTGCAGAGGGACAACCCAGATATGGTACAAGCTTCCCTTCACGTGTCACTGCATAAACATGGGTGTGGGGTCACATGATGCTGGCCTCAGGTGTGAGAGGACGTAACATCGCCGTCATGCCTCCCTCCAGGTGAGGTGGTCTTGGTGTCCATGCCTGCCGACAGTCCACCGGGTGGCTGGCAGCCCTCGCTGGTGGATGAGCGAGGCTTCACACACACAACCTCTTTCACCCAGCAGGATGTGAACGATGGCGCCGTCTGGTACCGCCACTTTGGTTCTGGTCACAACAGCGACTCCTTCCAGTTCCAGGTCAGAGATGATTCTTCACTCAAAAGCGTTTTGGTAACTTTAGCGAGAGAGTCCCAGAGTCAGACTCCAGGCTTTGGTTTGTCTTAACACACGACCATGACCTGTCACTCACAACAGGCAGCGTGATCAGCTGTGATGGGAGGGGGCACACGCTGCACCCACACCATCTGTGGGGGGGCGTGTCTATAACTGAAGTGCATGTGTGTGTCGGCAGGTGACCTCAGAGGTTTCTCCTCTCGCACACAGCGATGCTCAGACTTTTACCATCGGGGTCCTTCCTCAAACTCCAGGGTTCCCCCAGCTGGCCCCCGACTGCGACCTCCAGATCACAGTAAGAAACCATCCGTGCAGCGTGAACACGGATGGTTCCCGAAGCCGGACAGGGAAACCGACTGTCTGATGCGGTTTAGTTTTTACATTTTGACGGTGTCTTTGGTATTTTCTGGTTCAATCCCAGGTTGTTAGTAGTCATAACTCAGAATGTTTAGTAACTAACAATAGCATTCTATACTACCTGTAAATAAGGAACACACACTATTTTACTGTAATAATAATAAAAATAAACACCACCACGCATGGTTTTAAGTCTTTAATTAGTAAAGAGTGCATGGATGCACAAAGGGGGCTTTGGCAGCTCGTCTTTCCTCCCAGGAGCAATCTTTGGGATTTTGTGCTTGGCGGCTGAATAAAACACATCGGGAATAAACGATTCAAATCGTCCCAAACGATTCAAAGAGTCATGACTGTCTAAATGGTAAAAATGGTTCTATTAATAATTAAGCCATAACAAAGGAAACACTAAAGCATCGTAAACGTTTGACTGCATGTTAGCCTCATGTTAGAGAGAACCGTGTCTGTGTGAATCTGAACAATGTCAATGTATTAGAATGTAAAGAGCTGCTAAATGCGTGTGTGTGTGTGTGTGTGTGTGTGTGTGTGTGTGTGTGTGTAGGCTCTGGAGGATCGTGTCACAGAGATTACCCCGTCAGCCTTGTCCTTCACCGACACTGAGACTCCCAGCGAGAAGCTTCAGTACAACATCACCAAACCTCTGCTGTCAGCACAAGGTGCTGTAACCCCCCCCCCCAACCCCCCCACACAGACACATAAACACACCCTTGCGCGTCACGTCATCATCACTGAAGCCGTAACTGTCTGTCATTCCCACTCTGTAACATGTTTGAGATCAGGAGAAAAGACTCTCCAGCAGGCCCCTCCCACTCCAAGCTCACACACAGTGATGTCATTACCAGCTTTTTACGAAGCCTTGAAAAAGGTCGTGATCCTCTAACCCACATGTGTCAAACTCAAGGCCCGCGGGCAAAATGTGGCCCGCCATGTCATTTTAGGGCTGTGACAATGACCTCATCACCGCTTCACCGCACTTTTGTTTTGTTTGTTTAAAGTTCAGCATATGGTGCGTGACTGGAACTATAATAAACACATTAAACACGTCCATCTTTGCTGATAATTTACTCTTTCTGCTAGTCCTGTGTTCAGACTTTCCTTCTTTCTTTCAGACTGTTCTCTCCTTCTCTCCCACCCCGCCTGTCACTCTCTCGTTGGCGGGGGCTCTCACTGCCTCCGCAGCACACGGCTCCTTTACACACGGGCGCGCTTTCAGAACCACACATCCTCATTCTACAACAGAAGTTTCCGTCTCGTGAGGAAATATGACAAATTTACTGCGGCCGTGGTGCAGCGGTAGGGTGGTCGTCCCATGATCGTAGGGTTGCAGGTTCGATTCCCGCCTTGCACGCCCATGAGTCAAAGTGTCCTTGGGCAAGACACTGAACCCGACCTTGCCTCTGGTGGTAGGCGGGCGCCTGTGTTTGACAGCAGAGCCGCCACCAGTGTGTGAATGTGTGTGTGACTGGGTGAATGTGTCTGTGACTGTAAAGCACTTTGTCCTTGTAGGAAGAAAGGCGCTACATAAGTATTTACCATTTATTAATTTCCATTCCAAGCTGCGTGCGTTCTTAACTTCGCGACACGGCCGCCCGCCGGAGTATTTTGTGTTGGGGGGGGTTTATTACTGTTCTCCTTCACTCTGTAACACCAAACATGAACGCGCGCTGTTAGATTTCCATGAATATCATTACATGTTTGGTTTAGGAACTACGGTATTTTGTGCAGCGTAACGTTACGTGTCTGAATAAACAAAGGCGGAGCCTCCTGCCCCGCCTTCTTCATGGTGTCAGGCTTCATGGCTACCAGAAAGGTGACAAAGTGTCTGCAGTCTGTTTATTGCTGGAATATATATAATATTCTGAGAAGATGTCTGTACCAGAGAGCACAGGTGAAGGCTCACCTGCAGCTAGAGAGCAGAAGAATCAACACACACCCCCAACACACGTGTGCGCGCTCCCTCCTCCCAGTTCTACACACGACGCAGCGCGCTCACACAGTCACAGTCAATCTACAACACCTACATAGTTATCCGCCGGGGGATTTTGTGTTTTTTATTTTTTTTAGGGGGGGGGGCTGCGGTTTGACCACGACACCGCGCCCCCTGGTGGTTCATCATCGCGGGGATCAAAAATCCGACACGTCACAGCTCTACCTGCAAGAGCATAAAAGTTTTTAATTTCTTAAAATACAAATTGTTGTGTATTTATTCATATCTAGGGGGAATTGGACTTAAATATGGGATTGGGCAACTAAACATTAGGACTTAAACACTGTCCATATAACCTAACCTGACAGAATCAAATGTAAAAGGATTTATGCTAGAATAACAAGCAAACATATGTTTCTATGCAACTGGAATTGTCACTTTAAAAAGTTATAATAAATAAATAAATGAGTTATTTAACATTAAGGAGTAGTTATATTTATTTTTCATTACATTTAGTTACATGTATAAGTTACATCTGGCCCTTTGAGGACAGACACTATGCTGATGTGGCCCTCGCTTAAAATGAGTCTGACACCCCTGCTCTGGCCCAAAGAGGTTTCTGGATGCAGAGAAGGAAGACATGGATGGCGTTAGAGGATGCAGAAGACGGGGTTAGACGGAGGCAGCTGATTGGCTGTGGAGACCTCTGAAGGGAAAAGAAGAACAACGATCTGCTTTCTTTTTATTAAAGTAATGCTCTGTTTGGAGCGAAACCAGTTCATTTCTCCACGTCAGCGGCTAATGAAGGGAATCTGCTTGATGAGAGGACTCTGACTAAACAGAACAGAAATCATTCTGTGTGATGTGGAGCGGTGCAGTCGACACCAACGGCTTCCTCTCCCGCCAGCTGGATGGCGGCAGCTTTCACGCTTGCTCTTTAAATGCTGAGCTTGTTTGGCTCCACATACTTCTGCAGAAGACATTCTCTGTTGGGAACTTGAACAGGAGCCGTGTGACGACAGGACTACGGGTCTCTCAGTAAAGTAGCCGCGGTTACATGAGCAAAATGTCTTGATCGGATCAAAGATCGGATTAGAAATGAACCGTCTGCATGGGCCCAGAAAAACGTTTTCCGATTATAACAAAGGTTTGCATGAGCCACACTTTTGGTCGGGCATCATTTGGGCATGCGCAGTATGTGTGCCACATGCATAGATATGTGGCAGCTCGGTAATATATGAGATGATCTTCTAAACGTGCTTTTATTATTGTTATGAATATTATGAAGCGCCTGTTCGCTCATCATTTTATTTTTAATCTGTGTGGTCAGTGCTTTTTTTGTGGCGGAGCAGAGCTGGAAGAAGGGTTAGGTGAAATCTAACATGCGCTAACAACATTTAGCCTTTGATGAACATAAAATCCATGCGTGAAACGCTGCCATCTGCATCCTGGCTGAACGTAAATATGTGGGAATAGCATCAGCCTTTATTTTGTCGGGACACGACTGGAAACACAAATCCACATGATTGTTTGAACGGTTTCTAAGGACTGAGCCTCATTTCTGCTTTGAAAAGCTCACACACCGCGCCAAAGCCGCTGTGTGAGCTGCCGGTCCGAGCCCTGCCCGGAGACCCGGTTCTACCGGGAGACCCGGTTCTCCTGAGTCCGTCTATGCGTGACGTAAACCACAGCAGTAGTGACACACGATCGGAATAAACTGCTTACATGAACAACGGTCGGATCAACAATTAGCGTAACCACCTATCTCCATCGGATTCTGATCCAAACGAGTCTGTTCGGGACAGAGGGTTCCAAACGGCGTGTTTTCCTGTTCAAAGTTTTTACATTCAGAAGTTCACAGTAAGCATTTAATTGAGCATTTTAGATAAATCCAGACCGAATGTTGATCCATTTTTATTTTCCAGGCAGACTTTTTCTTAATCTTATTTCTAGTCTTCAAATGTGGAATTCAGTTATTTTGGTTCCAACTTATTTAGATGTGTTTGTTTCTATGTAACGAAATGAAAATCCCACTGCAATAAAAATGTTTCTTTGCATTTAATCAAAGTAAAATAGTTCACGAAGGCAAACCGAATGGTCGCCCTCACACAGTTTCAGCTCACCAAATCTGGCCCCCTTTGCAAAAAGCTTGGACACCTCTGCACTAAGGGAATGTTTGGAGTTTTTTGGAGGTCTCTTGTGTCCCTCTTTAGGCGGATGCTCAAGGCTAGGAGCCTTTGTTTGGCAGTTTCCAGTGCTTCAGGTATGGGCATCTGGCTGTATTTCTTAGGTACTTGCTTTCTCATTGTACCTACCTCTTTGAGCCTCTGTCAGCTTACTCACATCCTTCCGAGTTGCCTTGATTTTGGCCTCTAACCGTTGCTTCCATGGTGGGTATTGTTTTCTTCCATGGGTGCTCTTGTATCCAAGCATCTCAAGGATCACTGCTGCTAAAGTGTAAACCAGTTCATTGGTTTCTGTGATTGTTGTGGTAGGAATTGCCCTCAATGCGTCATTCACAGTTTCCAGAAGACTTTCAGGCGGTACATCACCTAACCGTTGCAGCTGGTGTCGGGGTTGCCTAGTGGTCATTCTAGACATGATCTTGTCTTCCAGGTCAGTCGCTGCCTCAGAGTATCTGTTGGGGCTGTGTACCCAAGCTCAGGGTGGGAGTGTGGTACAGCCTCCTCTGACCTGGTGGTCTGGCTCTCCTGCCGTGTTGCATTTGTCTTTTTCATCTTAACTCTCAAATTGTGTCATCTCCATGGTCCCCCCCGTCTTATGATCTCGCTGATCTGGTCCTGATAATGAGACCTGTAGAGTTGAATTTAACCAGAAAATAAACCTGTAACTCTGGTAACGGTTTTTCCAACGCTAAAGCCCAACATTAAGCTCCCCCCTTCTGTGCTGTTTGTTTCAGGGACCATTGAGCACCGGGACAGACCATACACAGCCGTGATGCGTTTCACACAGGCGGACGTGGACAATGGAAAGATCATTTACAGGCCCCCCCCAGCTCCAGCTCATCTCCAGGAGCTCTACCAGTACTCCTTTATTGGTACGGCATGACCACCGTTTACCCGCCCTCCCACACTTAGACGTGTGAATAAAAACCAGTGAAGAGTCTTCATCATCATCTTCATTCAAACAATTCCCTCCTGGTTTCACACAGTGACCCGTCATTTCAGAGCTTTTACTGTGAAAAATGTGATGTCATCGTGACTGTCTGAGCTACGTGTCATGGTGTACCAGCTCAACGAAATCTGTTCAGGCTTTAGTGACCTCAGAAGAAATGTCAAGGTTGTTGTTCACATTGGAGCCCACTAACGAGTTTAACACCTATTGGTCAATTAACCCCCCACCCCACCCTCCCAATGCTGTCAAACAAGAAAGCATCATTTTTAGTTTGGTTTCACCCTAAAGCCTTATGCCCATCTCAGAAATCCTTTTAATAAGTAGAGCCAGTTCAAGTCCGTTTACTGATGTTGACTTTATTTAGTGGTATGATACCAATGTAGCCACAAGGGGCCCAAGCCTGGGTCTGATTGGGATGGTCCCAAGCCGGGAAAAACACAGAGGGTTGGGTCAGGGAGGGCATCTGATGTCCAGTCCTTGCCAAACCAAATATGAGAATCAGACCTATGGTAGGAGGAAGCTGATTGGCTGGGGCGACCTCCGGAAGGAAAAAGCCATAGGAAAAAGAAGATTCAAGGATTTGTCTGTCCGTCCGTCCGTCCGTCCGTCCAGAGGATGGAACAGAAACGACACAACATTCTTTAAACTGATGAAGAAAATGTTGATCTTAAAGCATCAAACCTGTGCAAATGATTTCCCTTTTCCCTCCGGAAACTAGATGTCTAGAAGACACCTAACAACAGTACTGTACATCTATTGTAGACGTCTACTGACATCTCAGACATCTCTGTTCTGTTACTCTGTTAGAGGTACCATAAGTGTTCTGAAAGGTTTCTGCATAAAGAGATCTCTTCATCTACCTGTAGGATGTGGATATTTTTAGACGTCTACTTGAGAAACATTTACTAAACATTTTGCATTCATACATTCATCTTTAGCACTCGTTGAATCCCTCTTGGGGTCACAGGGTTGTTGATGCCAACCCAGCTACTGTTGGGTAAAGGCGTACGGCCTGAACAGGTTGCCAGTCTGTCACAGGGTCACACACACTCAAACCCAGGGGCAACGTAGAGATACTAGTTAAGCTGTTAAACATGTTTCTGGACTTTGGGAAGAAGCTGGAGAAAACTAAACATGTATAGGGAGAACATGCAAACTTTACACAGAAAGGACCCAGCTGGGATTTGAACCACAGTAGAAACTCAATGCTGTAAGGCAAGAGAGCTAACCGCTACACCACAGTGCGGCCTTTTATTACAGATAACTAGTAATAACAAAATTCTACATTCCTCAAAGTAGCAAGCATTTCTACTGAAATCTGGGGTTAAAGGTCTCAGAAACTTGCTTCAGAACAACGATCTAACAAATGTATGCAACTTCATAACAACACAAGAACAACACTTCTTCATTTTTCAACATTTCTAGAAATCACAACCCAACTTGGGACATTTTAAACTCACAAAACTCCCCTAAAACAGGTGTCTGCATGGGTCTCATGGGTCTCTTTTAGTGTTTCCCGATTAGTGCCATTCTTGGAATCGGACCATCGACTGCTTTAAGTCTTTCCTCAAAAACAGCCATCTCAGGTCTAAAGCTAGAAAATTCTGAGTCTTCTTTCCTTCTGAACCAGAACACCAATGGGGGGCCTTTCTGTGTGGAGTTTGCATGTTCTCCCCGTGTATGCGTGGGTTTTCTCCGGGGAATCCGGCTTCCTCCCAATAGGTTCATTGGTTCATCTAAATTGTCCATAGGTGTGAGTGTGAGTATGCATGGGAGTGTGATTGTGACCCTGTGACAGACTGGCGACCTTTCCAGGGTGTCCCCTGCTTTCACCCACAAGTGGCCAGGATAGGCTCCAGCAGCCCCGTGACCCCAAAAGGGATAAAACGGAATAGAAAATGAATGAATGAATGAAAAAAATACTTTTCTGCAGATCACAGAAATCTCTAGGAGATCTGTGTAGGAGACCTCGACATGTAGAAACCTGTCAGAACACTGTTGGTAGACGTCTAATAGAGTAACAGAATAGAGTTGTCTGAGATGTCAGCAGACATCTACACTAGATGAATATTAATTATCTAATAGACGTCTTGTGCTCTGAGTGGAGAAACTACCCAAACGGCTTGATGGGACCACAATGCAATTAGCTGTGGGAAAGTCGTCTGTTAGAGATCTGAACAGCGATCTGCAGTAGACCTCCATGTCTATCAGATGCATAATGCACATCTATAGCTGTAACCTCTGTTCTACCAGACCCACAACTACTAGACCTGCAAGGATGAGAGTTTCAGTTAAAATTAGATCGGTTTTACTTTCTTCTCTAAGCTGCAGTGCTGTCAGGACAACAGTTGGGTGTTTGAAATGGAGCAGAAAGGTGTTGCTTTGATGGACGAACAGCGAGATGAATTCCTGTTTTCAGTTTTCAGTTCATGCTTTACTGTGGCATTCTGTCTGCAGTGGTGTTTCAGCTGTTTTCCAGGTTGAACCTGCTTCTGCTTTTGACCCCACAGGCCTGCCGGAGTCCCTGAGCGTTTATTTCACAGGTAAAAACACAATGGAGGAGGAAGGAGGTGTTTGTCTTCCCTCCTTCTCATTTTTACAGTCTGCTCACTCCATGTTGATTTTCATTTCCTCATTTTCCCTCTTTAATGTCTTTCTTTAAACTTTCAAGTGAAGATTTTTTAGCTGCAGCAAATGTACTCTCTTTCCATTTCTTGTGAACCTTTGACTTCTCTGGCTCTTTTTTTCCTTCTTCTTTAGTCTGGCCTTTGTTATGTGGATGAGATGCTGGTTGCTGCTCTTTTTCATCACTTTCTTTCGTTGTGATGTTTGTTTTACCAACATAAAAACGTCAAAGTCTTTTCGTTTTTTTTCGCTGTACTTTATTTCTGTCTCCTTTCCTCCCTGTGCAGATCTTCTGTGGGGTTTATTCTTTCAGTCTCACATCAGTCCTCAGAGCTTCTTAACAAATTATCATTGCTGTTCTTGTTATTTATGATGTTTGTCAATAAACACAGTCAATACCTAAAAAACCAACATTTGTTAAATGTTGTCAGGCCGGACAGTTGTGGGTTTGAAAGTGACAGATATCCTTAACGTAAAATCAGAACGCGGAGCTCAAAAATTCATTCCAACTAGAAACCAATAACCATTATTGATTCCTTAAGAAAAGGTATTGATATCTGGAACTACCTCAAATTAAAATAATAAAATATTAAATAGTGTTTCATTTTAATTAATACAAATGTATATTTCAAATAAATTAAAGCAACTAACTGTGATTATTAAAATAATAATAATATTGCTGTAAGATGTTCTGGTGTTTGGTTTTACAGCGTCACTGTAATCAAGGCAGCAAGTATGAACATTTCCTGTTCAGAACCTTCAGAACGGCAGTTTTCAGTCAACAAGCAGCAGAGTTCTGACCAACAAATAAAAACATTTCCATCATTTTACCATAAGAAGGTTTATTTTTGAAGCTTAAAGCAGCGGCTGTTAAGCACTGGACCGGCCAATAGGAAACCAGGCCTATCAATACACAAACAGCCACAACCAAACCTAAAAAATCAGTTCTTTACAGTGATGACTGACAGCAGGTAACACAGAAGGGGGCGGGGTTCATCTGGGAGGAGCCACAGCCCACCTGCACATAAATCAAACCATAAATCAAAAGAAAGAACCAAAAAACAAAGACCCAAGACAGAAACCTCAACATTTATATGTACATTTTGTTTCTCAGTGTCAGACGGGGAACACACCACCCCTGAGATGGACTTTGCTGTCCTCCTGCTTTCAAACCACCAGCAGCCGCCAGTATTTCAGGTTCTGGATCCGGTTCTGGAGGTCAGCCTTGGGGGGCAAGCCAGCATAGGTAATCACAACCAAAGCTCAGCTGGGTCTGTGGAGCTCATAGACTAAAAGCAATGAACGAATGGAGGAGTGACGTCGTCCATGGAAGATGTCGTACCTCCAGCTCTCTCCAAATGAGGCCAAATCCCTCATGTTGCTTCCTGACACGGGCGCCGCCATGTTGGAACCAGTAGACGGTGATTGTTTCCAGTTCCTCGGAGTCACGGTATCTATGGCAATGGAGACAGCCATAGATACGATGACTCAGTGCAACTCGGACCAATCACTATGGCGACGCCCATATCAGGAAGCAATGGTACTTCCTGTTTGGGAACACGAGAAGGGAGGGGCTGAGCTGTCCGTTGTTTTTACTGTCAATGGTGGAGCTCCAGTGAGGTGGGAGGAGTTTAAGTGTCCGGGTGTGTTCATAGGTGGGCAACATCTGGCTGTGAGCGATGCTGACACGCCCCCCGATGAGCTGGAGTTTGAGCTGGTGGAGGCTCCGACCGACGGACAGCTGATCAGAGCTCAGCAGGAAACCCCCCTGAGCCACGGTAAACACATTCACACCTCTGACACCACAAAAGTGAGAGAGCAGCAAAGCACAAGCCTATCCAGGTCAGGCTCCTCCTCTGGTCTTTCAGGTTTTTATAACCATGTCAGCTTCCTTCATCCGTTCTTCTATAGACCCAAAAACACTTAGATTTTCTACATCTAGATGTGTCGTTTACCAGCATTTAATCCTTTCTCCTCAGAGGAATGTTACCTCTCAGGTGAAGGTGTGTCTCACTTCAGTTGGATGATGTTCATTTGTATAGAGCATTCACAAAAACCCTGACCCATGAAAGCATCACGTCTTCTTGGAAGCTATTCAGAGTCTTCATGATCAGTCTTTACCTTCTTCATCTGAAGTCAGACTGACTGATGTTGTTACTGCTTTGCTTCTGAGCAGATGTGTCTCCCCACTCCTGAAGTTCCAGAGCCCCCAGTGGATGAAAATAACCCGCCTCCTCTCTGGTCCTCCCCAGGTGACACCTTTAGCTTCAGCGATGTCACCCGCAACATTCTTCTGTACCGCCACGCCGGGCTCTCCGCTGAAGATGACTCCATGACCTTTTCAGTCAGTGATGGCATCTCCATGGCAACCACTGTGGTGCAGGTGCAGGTGCTGAGGGATGGGGGCCTCGGGCCACAGCGGGACGCCACGGCCTCGATGATATTAGAAGTGGGCGAGAAGAGCAGCACGGTGATCCGGCGGTCCCAGCTTTCCTATAGTGTGAGTGACAGACCTGAGGAACGAGCGAAACCCATGAACGTCTGGGATGTGAGAGCCAAGCAACGGCAGGACCAACCAGACGGAAGTGTCTAAAGCCCCACTCCGATCATCTCCTGATCCGTTTTCAAAGCGTTTTCACTCAACGTTTAACTATGATGACGCCATTTTTAGCCAAAACCCAAAAAAGTGTGGTTCTCTAAGACATAGTTTCTGCAGAGCGGCAGGAGTTCATTAGGAATTCACCTCTGAGTTGTGGGCGGGACTGTAAGTAAGCCATTACTGATATCCCATCATGCCTTTGTTATCACCCTCTCCTATTAGCTTACAGCCGCTCACATCCCAACCTACTGTAAGCGGTGCAACAGAAATAGCAGCAGCATCAGATCCATCCATCCGTCCAGTTCTGATCCAGATTCCAGCTCAGAGCAGGAAAACAAAGACAGTCATGGATCTGTGTGTCTGCAGCAGAATTTCTTTTTTGTCTGCTTTTTTTGTCCGCTGGACCAATGCAGAGCTGGTCCAGCCCTGCGCTGGTCCAGCTCTGCAGACTCCCCCTGGTGTCTCTCTGGCATCTGCAGGTCTGGAGACGTTTCCTTCAGAAACGTTGTTCTGAGGAGTTGTGTTGCACAACAGATGGTTTTCTCTTTCTAAAGAGCTGCTGCTCCACATTGTTGAGAGCTCTCTGTTTGTGTTGATCAGGACGACACCTCCTCCGATGAGCAGATCGTCCTTCAGCTGGTGTCCGCGCCGATGTACGGCATCTTGACCAGGAGCCAAGCCCAGCAGGAGCCCCGGGAGTTGAGGGAGTACTCCTCCTTCACTATGGAGGACATCGACATGCACAGAATCAGGTAGGTGGGGGCAGACGCTGACTCAGATCTTTAGCACAGGCTCTCAGGTTTTGACGGCATGGCTGCATGTGGGCGTTTATCTCCTCATCAGAGCCAGAAAACACAAATGAAAGCTAGAGGTGTGAGGTCATCATCTCATCGCCTTTTGTTTTTGTTTAAAGTTTTGCATATGGTGCGTGATTTGACCTATAATAAACACATTCATCTTTGCTAATAATTTACTTTTTCTGTACTTATTCCGCCTGACAGGGGGATTTTGTGTTTTTGGGGGGGGTCGCAAGAGTCCCGACACCGCGACTCTTGCTGCTTCATCACCGCGGTGATCAAAAATCCCACACTGTCACAGCTCTACTCCAGAGCATAATAAAGTAAAGTAATAAAGTAAAACTATAAGGAATCACTCAGCGTTCTTCTGGGGGAAACCTTCTTCTATTACTGTTCTCCTTCACTTCGTAACACTAAACATGAACGCGCCCCCAACACAGGCGCTCCTCCTTCTTCCTGCACATACTCATTCTACAACAGCTACATAGTTAGTTCATTAGTTTTACTGTTATTTGTTAATAGACAATACTGTGTTGTCATTATTCATTTCCATTGTATTCATCTGCGACGCGGCCGCCGGGGAATTTTGTGTTTGGTGGCAGGGTGGGGGGGGTTAACCGCGACTCCGCGACTATTGCTGGTTTATCACCGCGGTGATCAAAAATCCCACACCGTCACAGCTCTAATGCTTCCAGAGCAAAGGTTAGTCTGAAATGCCCAAAAGATAAAAACATTCCAAAAAAATGATTGGTGGAGAAGTGAGTTTTGTCAAAGCCTCAGAGTCACCAGAGTGACCTCATTTACAGCCACCATCACTTCATTACTCCTGATAACAGCAAACGGTGTCCTCCCCAAAGATCAGATCAGGTCAGACGAAGCAGTCACCATATGGCTGCAGAAAAAGAGGACAATCTAAACGTGTCTGTTATGGGCTTGAAACTATTTGACAGCAGGGAGGTAAGAAAAGTATTGGAGTTAGAAAAGAATAAATACCTAAATAGACAGATATACATTTGAAACTCCCCAGGCTATACTCATGTTCTCACTGTCGGCCTGAGTAATGCTGGACGCCGCGGCTGCCGCTGCTCCCTGGACTCTGAGTCATTTTCGGGCATATTTGGACTCAGCATTTGGACTGGACTGCGTATGATGTTCTCTTTACCCCCGTGGATGTTGCCTGATGACTGAATGTGTGCACGGTGTGAACGTTTAGCAGACCTGTGAGCCAGCCTGCCTCTCCTCCACGGCTGTGTTGATGTGGATTCTCTCCTTTTGGTCCATACTCACCTGGACTTCCTCTGTCCGGCATCTATCAACAGCTCTACAGTTTTCTGCTGGTGAGCTCGCTAAGCTCCACTGCTCCCTATGTGATCCCCCACCATCAGCTGTACTATATGTGTCCTGTCAGAGGTACATCCACTGGGGTTCTTGTCAGACCCTGCATTACAACAACTTTAACTCCATCGGGTCATTCTGGTCCTCTGGTCTGCAACCACTGCAGAACTCCGGCTCAGACCGTCCCGGCCCGCCTAGCTGGGTCGGCTAACAACACTGCTACCAAACAACTGTCAACTTTGCTCTCTGAAACATCTGCTCTCTTTTGGGCGAGTGACATTTGGTCTGAGATCTCCTCACTGACACAGACGTGACAGCGACCACAGGACTTGACCTGCTAAATGAAGCTGCTTTCATGAGGGGAGGGCTTATCGATGTGACTATCAATACTATCCATACTAAGGTGAGTATTGATACTAGCATGGAGAGATCAAAGCTTTAACCAACGTTTTCTTCAAAACGAACTCAAACTGTGAGTAAAATATACTCACTGAGTTCATGGGAGGCCAGTGTCTGTGTCTCATTCCTCAGCCTATTCAGAACCAGATCCTCAACCAAACCAGCTCTGCCTTAGCAAAGGCTCCTGGAACCACCTCACCGTGCCCTGCAGGAGCTTCAGCTGCAACAAAAGGCAGCAAATGATCAGTCTGACTCTCAAACCCTGGAATCGCAGCAGCCTCACACTGATGCAACTACTGAAAGCCAACGGTGCCCAGAAGAGACGCTCATTCCACAGGATGGAGACCCGAAGAAGGAACCGGCAGGATGACCAAAAACATCTAATTACAACACTTGGATCTGCAGAGAATGTTCTCTGAGGTGGGACAGTTCATGACTGAAAGAAATGAACATTTCTGAACAAATCTTCAATCTTTCATGTCAACACAGTCAAAAGGAAGTAAAGGGAAACTTTCTTGGAGGGTTTGTGAGGAAAGAGTCAAAGGTTACAGGCCACTCGCAGTCTAAACCTGATTTGCACTGTTGACTATCTTTTCTCACATATTTGCACTCAACCGCAGGATTTATATTTGTTACTGTAAATATTTTACACGTTTTTTTATTTTATCACTGCCTTTTGTTAAAAAAATATAGTTTGTGATGCTGTAAGGTTTACGTTTTTGTTAGATTGTTGCTTTTTTGTTATTTTGCACTAGTTGCTGTTCTCTTCTTCTCATTGACTGAATCCATTATTAATATACTGTTTGTTGTTTTATATTTGATGCATCTTCAGTACGGATAGTTCTAGTTTGTTCATAAACATTTTTGTTTGCAGAAATTGTTCTCTCTGTGTTTTATTATGCACAACATTTAAATAAAAGTATCAGTATCCATGTCGCAGTACTCGCTCTGTAAGTACTTGATATTGGATCGATGCCCAAATTCTTAGTATCGCCCTCCTCTAGTTTACATCACTGAAATCTGTGCTTCCAACCACATGGTTTTGCATCCAATATCTTCTGAGCCGTCCTCTAACTCTCTGTGAAAGTGATGCTGCCAAACCAACCTGTGTAGATTCTAGCCTGCATTCAGAGAGACAGAGCAGGAGCTTAGTGGAGAACACTGAGACGGATCATTAATCCTGAACGGCCTCCCAGCAGGAAGGTCTTCAGGGATGATCGGCTGGTTTGCTTCAGTCAAACTAGAAGGATTCAGTTGGATTAGAAAAGATTGAGCTGCAATGGATTTCCCTCTGTAAAAGAGCATCACCTGCTTTGAAAGTCGTTCAAAAGCAAAACTTTTGCTTCCCAAACCCGATCATGTGACACCAAGCTGAGATGTGTCACCTGTGTGTCTTCAGGTACGTCACCTCGTTAGAGACGGGGAACCAGCCGGTGACGGACGTCTTCCATTTCTTCGTCCACGACGAGCAAAACAACCGCCTTGACAACCAGATGTTCACCATAACCATCACTCCCACATCTCGCCAGGCGCCGCTGGTCACCGTGCACAGCGGCATCAAGGTTTCTGTCCGACACGTGCACACACACGGCGGGGGCTGGGGGCGTTGAGCGAGGCTCCAGCAGAGAACTCTTCTCCTTCGGCTCAGCTGCTGCAGTTACCACAGAAACCACTGGAGTAAACATGGAGCTTCGGGTCACTGACTCGGGTGCAGATGACCCGGGTGCAGATGACCCTTCCCCTCATTTGCAGGGAAACAGGAGAAAAACAACACGAGCAGAGAAAAGTGATGTGGTTAAACTCCCCCATCTCTCAGAAAGTGACTGAATGATAGGAGTTCTGAAAGGAAACGTACTGATTCTTGTCTCATGTCGCTTAATACATGTAAGCATTTTTCCCTCAATGGCATTAAGCCCAACTCAGACCTAAAACCCGGGTCACAATGACCCTAACAGTTGTTTCAGGCACACTTACAGCTGTGTGCATCTTTTTTTGGAGATTTTTAGCTGACTACTCTGCAGAACTTCTTCACCGTTCCTTTCACGTCTGTGCTCAGGTGCAGGAAGGCGGCCGTTTGCAGCTCTCCACCAATCACATCTCAATAGGTGGACAGGACACACCCACAAAGGACCTCTTTGTTTGGCTTATCCGTCCCCCCAAATACGGCTTCATTGAAAATACCAAGAGAGGTGAGCTTCACACAAACTATGACTGAAATCGTTGGGAAGGCTTCATCAGTGTCCATCAGTTCAACAGAAGCAAACCATGACACGCTAAATGAGACGTGTTTGAGCGGCTTTTTTATCCCAGATGTGTAAACAACGATCCGATTCTGACTCGATAGTTGCTCATGTTGATCGATCAAATTGGATCTGATCCTCTGATCTAAAGTGGATCCACATCCTCTGACCTAAAGTGGATCCACATCCTCTGACCTAAAGTGGATCCAGATAATCTTCATCCAAACTTCCAGACAGAAATTCCTGCTACTGAACAGTTTTCCAGATTCTTGGATTTCGTCCAGATCATCAAGTTAATGAAATCTGTGTCCAAACCAACAAGTAAACTAGAATGAATGTCAAATCCATTCACATGTTAGTTTCCTAAGGATCAACCAGACTTTTTTTTTAACTTGATCAACGATATTTCTCCTTCTAATGCGAATCATAGCTGAAAGGAGTTGCTAGCTATTGGCTCATTGGCTGAGAAAATCTACTGTAGAGTAAATTTAGGGCTTCTGTTCTGATCTTTCTCTGTTGACTTTGTTGACAGGTGGTCTGTTGGGGGACTCTCAAGTCATCACCCCAGACTCGCCTTTTCCTGTGGAGGATCTGCTGTCTGAGCACATCTTCTACGTTCAGGACAACCAAAGGAAAGCTCCCAACCAGCAGGACGTCTTTAGCTTTTACATCAGTGACGGGCAAAGCCAGACAGAGGCCTTTAATGTGGAGATAAACATCCAGGTAAGAAGCCAGTGGTCTACCTGCTGCAAACACGTTTCTTTGTTGTTACTACAGGAGCCCACAAGAGACAAAACTCTCATTTTAAACACTTGAAAGGATCCATCCATCTATCCATCCATCCATCCATCCTTTCATCTTCTTCTGCTCATCTGGGACCAGGTCACGGGGGTGGCAGTCTAAGCATAAATGTCCAGACCTCCCCAGCCCAGAGACATGGTCTCTCCAACGTGTTCTGGGTCTTCCCTGGCGCCTCCACTCAGTGGGACATGGCATCTGGACTAAATTCCTAGAGCCACCTCTGAGCAGTGGTTCTACTCCGAGCTCTCTGTGGGTGACCAAGCTCCCCCCCCCTGTCTTTATGGGAGTGTCCAGCCCCCCTACGGAGGAAGCTCATTTCAGCTGCTTATATTCAGAACCTCGTTCTTTGGGTCATGACCCATGAAAGCACAGTTTTTTTAAATTCTTACACAAACTTTTATCCGGCTTTTTCTGTGGAGCATTCAGAACTACATTTTGCATAAATTTATGAATTATTGGAAAATTACACAAAGAAGCTTAGCGTGAACGCCTGTCACAGCCAAACTTCAGCTCTGGCTCTGCTTCAGTCGTTGTGCCTTTTCGACGCTGACTGGGAAGTGAGGAAGGCTGGCAAATCCAAAAGTGGGGGGCAGTTTCTGCACACGTATGACATGTGACGAAGGCATTCTCTCACGTTGTTGCTGTTGTTCGTCTGAGGTCAGATGCTGCTGCAGCGTGTGACCTCAGTGGTCAGGCTCTTCAATTCAATTCAATTCAATTTTATCTGTATAGCCCAAAATCACAACAACAGTCGTCTCGATGGGCTTCGAAGTAAAACATGAAATCAAAAGGATCACGAATCCAAAGAGTTCAATAGAAAAATACTAAAATGAACTAACAAACTGACTAAGCTATACTGGCATCCCTGCCCTTAGACCCCCCTTCTCTGTAAGGAAAAACTCCCAAAAAAACCGGATTCCGGAAAAAACGAAGAAACTTCAGGTGGAGTTCACATGAAGGAGGGATCCTCCCCCAGGACGGACAGGCGATTTACCAGAACTCTTAGAGAAGAATTAACTTATCTAAATCTACAACTACATATATAAAGTCCAGCAGACGAGCTTCATCCAGATGGAGTTGGGGGGACAGTCAAAGATGCGAGTCGAGCCGGAGACACGAACCACATCCAGGTGTAGGAGCGGGAGCAGAGACGAGCCAGAGACGAGCCAGAGACGAGCCAGAGGCAGGATCCACAGCCAGGTGTAGGAGCAGGAGCAACGGCGAGGTACTCGGTCAGGAACAGGAGCACGGATGAAACAACTGGAGTCTGGAAGCACTCCCACTCCCCAGGAGGGGAGAGGAAAAGAGGGACAATACATGAATCACTGCACCAAACAGAGGCATGGAGAACTAAATGATGAATAATGATCAAGAATAGAGGAGAGGAAGGGTAGAAGTAAAAAAGGAAAGAGGACAGAACCCCAGAGCACCATAGTTACCCCAGCTTCAACTTCTAGCAGCCTAAAAACAAATAGTTATTGTTATTAAGTTTAATTTAAACACATTAACATTAAGTTAAATAATCTCTGAATACTAACTAGTCTGACAATAATCCTGTCCACAGAGGAATGTTTTCAGTCTAACTTTGAATGTAGAAACTGAGTCGGCCTCTCTTCCATAAGCTGGGAGTTTATTCCATAAAACAGGGGCTTGGTGGCTAAACGCTCTACCTCCAACCGTACTTTTACTAATTCTAGGAACCACAAGCAGTCCTGCATTTAGTGAGTGAAGTGTTCTGATTGGTTGGTAAGGGACTATGAGGTCCTTAATATAGGACGGGGCCATTCCATGTAAGGCCTTATAGGTTAACAGGAGGATCTTGAACTTGATTCTAGAATCAACTGGGAGCCAATGGAGCGAAACCAACACAGGAGTGATGTGATCTCTTCTGCTAGTTCCTGCTAACAATCTAGCTGCTGCGTTCTGAACAAGCTGGAGACTTCTTAAGGAACTCTTAGGACACGCTGCTAACAAGGAGTTACAGTAATCCAGCCTCGACGTAACAAATGCATGGATGAGTTTTTCAGCATCACTCTTAGAAAGTATATTTCTGATGTTTCTCTTTCGGCTTTTCCCATCAGGGGTCGCCACAGCGAACGAGTCGCATGGTAAACTTGGCAATGTTTTACGCCGGATGCCCTTCCTGACGCAACCCTCTCAAAGCCACCGGGCTTGGTACCGGCACAGAAGTAGAGAAGGGAACAGGGAGCAGCCTGGAGTCGAACCCTGGTTTCACGGGCGGAAGGCGCCGCAAACCAGCACGAGCTAAACCGGCTCCCCTAGAAAGTAGATTTCTGATCTTAGCAATAATCCACAGGTGAAAAAAGGCAGTTCTGCACGCCTGAGATATGTGAGCCTTAAATGATAAATCCTGGTCAAATAAAACCCCAAGGTTTCTAACTGTGGAATTGGGGGCTATACTTATGCCATCCAGGGAGACTATCTGAGCAGACAGAGCAGACAGAGCATCTCTGAGGTTTTTAGGACCTAGTGGCTGGGTAGCTCGGTTGGTAAGGTGACAAGCTACCATGCAGGAATCCAGGGTTCGATTCCCGGAGGGGAATAAGCAATGGTACTGGGGGGGGGCTATTACCATATCAATGGCGAGCAGTTAACATCACCCAGTGGGGGTCCTTAGGCAAGGCCCTCAACACTACTGCCTCCCGAGCGCAGTTCAGCTGCAGCTCACCGCTCCCCCAGGGGATGGGTCAAATGCAGAGAAGAATTTCCCCATTGAGGGATGAATACAGTATAAATTTATATATATATTGTATAATGACCTCAGTTTTTTCTGGGTTCAAGAGGAGGTCATTAATTGTCATCCAGGTCTTGATGTCACTGATGTAGGCATTCAGTTTCTCTATCTGGTCATTCTGGTCAGGCTTCATGGATAAATACAACTGCGTATCGTCGGCATAACAATGAAAATTAATGCTGTGTTTCCTGATTATGTTTCCTAGGGGTAGCATATAAAGCGTAAACAGGATCGGTCCCAAGACTGAGCCCTGTGGGACTCCATAGTTGACTCGAGTGCACTGAGAGGAATGGCCATTTACATTAACGAACTGATACCTATCGGACAGATAGGATTTAAACCACTGGAGAGCAGATCCTCTGATCCCTATGTCCTGCTCTAATCTATGGAGTAAAATACCGTGGTCGATAGTGTCAAAGGCTGCACTGAGGTCCAATAGGACCAGAATAGAAAGTAGTCCCTTTTCTGAGGCCTATAACAAGTCATTAGAGACTCTAACTAGTGCAGTTTCCGTACTGTGGTGGGGTCTAAACCCCGACTGAAAGTCTTCAAAGTGGCTGTTGTCCTGTAGGTGGCAGTAAAGCTGCTTAAGTACAACTCTTTCTAGGATTTTAGAAATAAAGGGCAGGTTTGATATCGGTCTATAGTTGACCAAGATGCTAGGATCCAAACTGGGCTTTTAAAGAAGAGGTTTAACAACTGCATATTTAAAAGACTGTGGCACGTAACCCGTTTCCAGAGAGGCATTTATCATTGTTAATATGGGATCATTAATTAGGGGAAAAGTTTCTTTAAAAAGTCTAGTGGGAATTGGGTCTAACAGACACGTTGAGGATTTGGAGGACGTAATAATTGATGTTATTTCCGCTTGATCCACAGCAGTGAAGCAGTCTAATGTTACAGAGGTTTCTATGGATGCCTCCATTTCTACCGCTTCAGCCTGTTCTGGACTGATAGTAGGAATAACTTGATTTAACTTATGTCTAATATTTGAGATTTTACTATCGAAAAATGTAAGAAAATCATCAGAGCTGAGAGAAACAGGAACATGTGGTTCTACTGAGCTCTGACTGCGAGTTTATTTATTTATTTATTTATTTATTTATTTATTTATTTATTTATTTATTTATTTATTTATTTTTAACTTGTCCTGTCCAACAGCTGGGCAGACAGATGAGAGCTGAGGGCCTCTTGTGTTGGACATATTTTACTTTAACAAGAGGGGTTATTAATCTTCAGACAAACCAGAGGTATGTCTGAATAAACCCCTTTTGTAATTGAGGCCAAACTTTATTAATTTCAATCATGTTTGAAAATCTTTGGTGTTGGACCGGACGGAAAAGGAAAGAAGGGAAGAAGAGAGAGGGACGCTAGAGAGAGGGGGGGTAGGGGGGTGATAATAGGAGGGGAAGGGGGATAAGACCATGAAGCAGCATAAAGCAACAAGTTTACTGGTTGTTAATCATTATGGTAAGGTTCAAAACCAACTAGTGTGAAATATTTCACACTAGTTGGTTTTAAGGCATAAGTATGCGTGTGAACACTATCTGTTTTGTGTACATGTCGACAGGTGGACATTTTTGCAACTAACAGGTGTGTTTATAACATTTGAGTGTGTGTGTGGACAGGCTCCGCCCTTTTTTTTTGTTTTTTTTTTTCATTTGAACCTTACCATAATGATTAACAACCAGTAAACTTGCTGCTTTATGCTGCTTCATGGTCTTATCCCCCTTCCCCTCCTATTATCACCCCCTACCCCCCCTCTCTCTAACGTCCCTCTCTCTTCTTCCCCTCTTTCCTTTTCCGTCCGGTCCAACACCAAAGATTTTCAGACATGTTTGAAATTAATAAAGTTTGGCCTCAATTACAAAAGGGGTTTATTCAGACATACCTTTGGTTTGTCTGAAGATTAATAACCCCTCTTGTTAAAGTAAAATATGTCCAACCCAAGAGGCCCTCAGCTCTCATCTGTCTGCCTAGCTGTTGGACAGGACAAGTTAGAAGAAAAAAAAAAAAGAAAAAAAGGTTCAAATGCAGTACAAAAAGGGCGGGGCCCGTCCACACACACACTCAAATGTTATAAACACACCTGCTAGCTGCAAAAATGTCCACCTGTCGACATGTACACAAAACAGATAGTGTTCACACGCATACTTATGCCTTAAAACCAACTAGTGTGAAATATTTCAGTCATTCAGTCATGCAAACTATTAGTGCAAAGGTGAGCTAACACCTGTGCTCAGGTGAGTGTTTATGTTCTTCTAAAATGGATGGTGGAACGTGGAAAGAAGGAGGGAGAGTGCCCAGCCATCCCCACCCCAAGACCCCCACCGCAGCAGCAGCGGCAGCCGGAATCCCCCCAACGCCACACGGGAACCGGCAGGGAACAACCGCCGCCCGGGCGACCAAGCCCGCCACCCAGGCCAGGGCCAGCAGGGCCGCCGCAAGGCCCCCAAAGCCAGAGGCCAGGGAGGCACGGAGGGAAAGAGAGCGCCGCCCCAGCCCAACCAGGAGAGCAGCCCCCCCGCCGCGCCGGGAGAACCCAACGCAGGGCCCCACCGGAGAAGGACGCCCACAGCCCCAAACGAGCACCCCACCACCACCCAGGAGTTCCGGGCATCCCCCCGCCCCAACCCCAGGTACGAGCCAGGACCCCCCAAGGGAGACCCGCTCCGCACTCCAGGCAGCCACCCGCCTGGCCCACGGTTGGTCCAGGGAGGAGCGAGGCAGGGGGCCCGCCGCCCCCGCCCAGGAGGGGGGAACCCCGGGGAAAAAAAAGAGGGCCCACAAGGGGTGTTGTAAATATGGCCCGACCAGGCTCGGCCACAGTTGGAAATTTGGCGGGGCCCAGCATTCAGGAGCAAGGACCAGAACCCACCCCCCAGGGACCAGACACCCCCGGCTCAGATGTAATGTGAACTGCGAGTTAATTTAGCTATAGTGCTAAAAAGAAATCTTGGATTGTTTCCATTCTCTGATATTAAGGTTGAATAGTACTGGCTTCTAGCTCTACGCAGAGCTTTTTTATAATTTAATAGGCTATGTTTCCAGATATCCAGAGACTGCTCTGAACCAGAGCGGCGCCATTCTCTTTCCAACTTACGGGTTTCTTGTTTAAGAGAACGAGTTTCAGCGTTACTCATCTCTGTCTTTCCCAGCATCCAAAGGCTTGGACAGTAATTTCTGGGGAAGTCAGTCATGGTTCTGTCTAATTGTACTGTTCAAGGCCCACCCCCCTCCCCCATCACCTAACAGATCAGATCATCCTCCAGCCTGCATACAGGCCATGTGCCCTGTTCCTGTCTGTCTGCCCCTCTCCCGTGCTGGTGGAGTTGGGTGAAGAGTCGCCTCCTCCCCTGATCCCACCCCCTACTCACCTGTTTCCATTAACACACCTGCAGTATAAACACCCAGCTCATTCCCTACACAATGCCAGATCGTCCAGTGTTCCCTCTCTATTCCTGCCTGCCCGCTTTGTTCCTCACACTCTCAGCTCCAGTCCTGATCTCCAGCTCCTGAAAATGCGAGCCAAGCTGCTCACCTCCCTGTCCAGCTCCTTCCCGGTCCAGTCTCTTCACCTGATTAAGACTTCTGGTCTCCATAAACTGTCTGTGGGGTTTGACAGCAGCACTGGGGGCTCCACCTGCAACTGTTTGGACTTATTTTCTGTTCACATCAGACTGTAAACACTACTTAGAGTCCTGCCACATTCAGAATATACAGGTGACACTGAGGTGTGGTCAAGAGGGGGAGTACTAGGACCACATTCTTCTGAACAGCCCCAAGACCAAAGACATGATGGTGGACGTCCGGGAGTCCCACTGTCTCCAGTGGGTCATGAGGAGCAGAACTGGTCCCCATAACCCTTGTGCTATCGTAGATGACCCCCCCCTTCCATTGAGGTGTTCTCCCTACCATGACAAAGGTGGATAAAGGTGGAAAGATTTCATGTAATCCATGGACACCAGTGAAGATCACAAATCATTGAAGAAAAAAGGTTCAGAGCACTGTCTAATGGGTCTAGATGACCCAACTCCCAATGGTAAAGTGCCTAGGATAGCACAAGGGTTACATAGACATTCTCTACAAGAAAGATCTGAGCCCCCTGCTCCTCCTCTGAGGAGTTTGGACCTTTTTTGGAAAGATTCTTCACGTTTTGCCAGACGATGGGGGCGAACCCCCTTCCCTGGGTTTCACTGCTGGATCAAATGGTCATAAATGCTGTGCTGAGATGGTCCAGCAGAATCTCATTCTTCTTCAACCGTCTGTCGCTGATCTGCAGGAGAAACCACTGGAGCTGCTCAGCTGCTGCCTCTCTGTTTCTTCTGAACTTGAATCTGAGTGGGTGAAGCTGACGGTGTGTCTGGAACTGTTGTCTTATGATGTGAGCAAAACGGTAGCAACAGGAAAAGCAGGATCAAACTGCAACGCTTTTGTTTCCCCCCACAACAGAGTAAAGAGAACAGTGAGCTGATAATGTCGGCCAACAGCATCCATGTGGAGGAAAAGTCTGGAGTTGTCATCACCAACTCTTCTCTGAGCGTCCTCGCCAAAGACACGCCGGAGAACGACATCCTCTTCACCATCATCAGGATTCCCACCTATGGTGAGAACATGTTCACTCCTTAAAGGAGGTTTCTGCTTCCAAATGCTTTCTTTTCCTAAAACGTCTTTTTAGAAACACCGTTTCTTATGACAGCTTAAGTTAGGAGAGGAAATGCATTCATGTTGCAAAGATAGACAATGCTGGGGATGCAAAACATAAATGAGGAAATCAGTCTTAATACTCAGTACTAAATGAAATGAATAAAGTAAACTGATAAGAAAGTTCATTTTATATAAAGGAAAATAAATGTAGAAAAATTTGCAACTAGCTTCTCCTTTTCTTGTACAAACAAGAACTGCCTTAAGTCTATTAAGTGTCTCCTCCTACAAAATATCTAATGACAGGAGGATTGACACCAACAATACAGCATGTGTCCTCTGCACATTCACATGTGCTGACAGAGGCATGCTGGGAAATATCACTTAAATGGTTAAAGACAGATTCTGAGCTTAAGCAGAAGTCATGCAGACATCCTACCATTGCTCCAGGAAACAGATGAGGCTTTCTTCTCTGCTGGACCTGAAAAAAATGAGTCCCTGGCTACTAGTGAATGCAGACAACCTTTGAAAATGCAAAACAGTTTCAAACCAGCAGAACGTTTTCATTCAAGCAGTCATCTGACTGCAGCAACTAGCTCCGCCCTCCTCGCTCTGGGCTATCACTGTTAGAAGCCAAATGACAGGAGCCAATGGAATAACTGCAATCTGTAGAAATGTGGCCTTTTTGTGTGCTTTAGGTTTGTAGAGCTATATTAGCTTGACCCCCCACCCCCCACCTTAGAGGTTCAGTGGTCGGTCTTCTGTTTCCTCAGGAAAACTGCGCAGACGGCAGTTCTACTCGCAGCCACTGGAGAAAGGCCGCGTGCTGTCTCAGGGGTCCACCTTCACCTACCAGGACATTTTGGACCAGCTGCTGGTCTACACACCCGACACGGTCAATGTGGGTTCCGATGAAATGGGTTTCAGCCTCACAAACGGCGTCCACACCCGCACAGGCCGCCTGCACTTCACCATGGACGCGAGGCGCAGCGAGGGGCCCCGCATGACCGTCAACAGAGGCTTGCAGCTTCCAGCAGGTGAGACAGAAAGTCCTCAAAGATGAGACAGTTCCTCCCGGATCTCATGAAAACCGCCGGACTTCTTAAGTCTCTCAGGAAAAGTTTGGAAGAAACTCCTGGGTTCGGGCTTCAGCTATCTATTTTGGGTTTGAGTTGCAGGCAAACTCGTCATCTTTTCTAAGCAGACATGTGAAGCTAGTTTGTGTTCAGGTGAACGGAGCTCCAAGTCAACATTGGCACTAGTCTCCCAGTAAACTGTGGTTTGTTTAGCTCTGTGGTCAAGCAGCAGCTTTCTGAACCAAAATGGTCTTAAACCAGAAACAAGCTGCTTTTGGCTTGAGGAGGTTCCTCAGCACTGGATGTGAGGCACGGGGGCGGAGTTTCTGCTGTGGATGGAAATCTGGAAATGGATGCTTTTTGACTAAAGCAGTCTACAGCGGATTGAACTATGGTGTGCTCTCAGGATCGACATCTGGCATCACAGAACAAAACCTGAAGGGCTCCGACATCGACTCAGACAGCGTGAAGCTGCGGTACGTCCTGACCAAAGACCCGCCCGCCGGCACACTGCTGCTCAGCAGGAACGGCCGAGCCCAGGCGCTTTCTGTCAAAGGTCCCATTCAGAGCTTCACCCAGGAGGACGTCAACGCAGGTCTGTGTCTGCTTAACTTCTGCTTTGTTCAATAAACTCATCATTTCTCGTCTTGAAAGAATTTGAAACGGTGAAGTGTTCCACATCATTTCCCTCTGCTGGCTCTACCGCTGCTGTTCCACTCATACCAACATCACTGCTGACCCAGCACTCCTCTAACTTACACATCAAAGAGAGAAAGGTGGTGAAAGGTTTTATTCTGTCACTTCACTGATTCTTGGAACCGCCCACCTCCTCATGGGCGGAGGTGGGCAGCCCCTCCTTTGCTATCTTCCTGACCCCCCACGGGGTGGGCGGGTGTTTGCCTGGTGCATGGGGGGTCTCGCTTGGGGGGCCCTGGCTCGTGCCTGGGGTTTGGGAGAGGGTATGCCCGGAACTAATGGATGGTGGTGGGCTGCTCGTCTGGGGGGCTCTCCGGGGGGCTGGGTTGGGGCCTGCACTCTCCATGCTCCTCTGGTGGGCGGATTCCCTCTATCGGGGGGGGGGGGGGGGGGGGGGGTTATCGCTCCCGCTTCGGTGGGGGTCTTGGTGTGGGCACGGCCGGACACTCACCCTCCTTTTACATTCCATCATCCACTCCAGCAGAACATAAAGACCGACCTGAGCACAGGTATCAGCTCACCTTGTTTGTGTGACAGAATGAAATGCTTTACATGTGTTGGTTTGTGTGCATGTGTGTGTGAACTGTTGTTGTGTTGAGTACATGTTGACATGTTTGTATGTGAACATTTTTGGAGTCAACAGGTATGTTGGCAACACCTGGGTGTGTGTGTGTAAATAGGCCCCGCCCCTTTTGACTAACATTTACACCAGACAGTAATGATGATGATCCTCCAGCGTCTCGTTGCTTAATGATTGACCCCCCCCCCCCCCCCACCTCCACCTCTGTAAACATCATATATATATAAATAATAAATAGAGTTTTGCCTAAATAACAAAAGGGGTTTATACAAATACACTCCTAGTGTGTCAAAAGACCCAGAACCGCCTGTTGGAGCAGTAAAATATGTGCAACACCAGAGGCCTTCAGCTCTCCTCTGTCTGCTCTGCTGTTGGACAAGTTCAGATAAAAAGAACAAGAGTTTGAAACCCGACACAAAGGAGATTTTGATTGGCCCTGGTGTCTCCGTGGCTAAAGGCCAGAAGCTCTGGCTGTGGGAGGATGCAGCTTGGATGGGTGGAGCTGCAGCGTGATGCTGGTCCATCTGTCTGCTGAGGCTCACCAAGTGCTGACTCGGACATCTTCCCTTCGCAGGTCTGCTGCAATACCGCCACGAGAAAGGAGAGAAGGGGGGCAGCCTGTCCTTCATGTTTAACCTGGTCGATCCTGAAGGCAACAAACTGATCGATCAGTCCTTCTTCATCAGCGTACTCGGTGGGTCTTCCTCACACCTCAGATTTGTTTTCTTCTGGCGCTGAGTGCAGATGCAGCTGAGTCCTTCAGTGGAAGTCAGGGTTAGAGGTTCTTCGTCAGTCAGGTTTTTACAAATCAGATATTTTGTAATTAAAAACTTTCATGAGAAGCTGATTTTACAGTTTGCAGCAAAAGTTATTGTGTCAAACGTCACCTTTTTAGAGGGACGTAAGAACAAAGATGATGAAGATTTCCCTGTTTAGTTAGAATAAAGAGAGTTCAAACATGCTGCTGCTGAGGCTCTACTTCTCCTGGATAACATGGTTCATCTGAGGGTCACAACCCAGATCCTCATGAGCTCTGGTGCAGTTACACGTGTTAGCATGTCCAGCTAATCAAAGACACTTGATGACAGCAGCTGTGAGCTTTCTGGGTCCTGTGCCGTTCAGAAGCAGCAGATGTTGCTGCATGCACATCTGGAAGTTGCCATCAAACATTTCCAAACGAATTTTCTGCCGTTAAAAAGCCAAACATTTTCCAGCATCTTCATCTTCACAAACTGCTCTGAAATGTTAAAAACAGTAAAGCTGCATTTCAGACTGCAGAAGGTTATTGTGGTTTCTTTTAAATAAAACAGGATCCCACTCAGGTTTAATGATGGCAGCTTGCCTTATTTAGGCTTTGGATGAGGCAGGTCAGGCGTTGCCTCCCCTGTCAGCATCCTCACCTGCCATCATCAGATGTAAACTAACGATAAAATACATATTTATCCACCAACTTGTGCTATATACAGTATGCATCTTCAGTATGATTCTAAGCATTTTAACCATTTTATCCTCTAAATCTCTGGGATGTTTCCTCTTCAGTTTCAGTCGACTGGCAGGTGAGGCAACACCTTGAACGGCGCAATACCTAGGTTAACTTTATGCTAACTAAGTGAATGCCCAAAACGTAATGCTTTATTCAAATGATTATCCATTTTAGACAGATTTAATCCATGACTTATTCAGTGTTAGGATCCAGCTTCAGCTGCACTGAGGTGTGGCAGAATGCTGAGACCAGACAGGATTTGATTTGTTGGATTTACATATTTGTACATCTGACTCTGAAAAAGACGCATCAGCCACAAACCTTTCTGCACATCACTGCTTACAAAAAGTAGGAAACCTGTAGAAGGAAGACAATAAAGCCCATGAGCAGAAACATCACACCAGGTTCAGGGCACGGCGGTGGTGGAATATTCATCTGGACTGTTTTCTCCAGACTTGGATCATGGTCATAATACCAAACACAGAGTTTGTTAAAAAACAGATACCAAAAGGTTCTTTTTTTCTGCTTGTGCTTAGAAATGTTACAGAGTGGTGCTGATAGAAGAAGCTAAACTAAGAACTCTTTCTATCAATCTGATTTTGATTTGATTTGAAATGGTTTATTTCAAGCAATCAAACAGGAATAATACAATCATCAGTTATCCATTCATAAAAAGACGTATCAAATTTGGGATCATTAGACATCCAATTAAATATTGCTTGAAAGGAAGTGGAAGGAAGCGAACTTCTATAATCTATAATCCCACCCCTGTTCCACCGTAACCATTTTATCACATGATTTATCATTATCCAGTTCATAACTTTATCAGACAGAATGAAGAATCCTTAGGTATCAATCATGAAGTAAAGAGCTTTTTGTTCACTGACAGCAGAATCATTTTATGGTTTAACTATTTAGGAATGAAAAGCCTGCTTCTGTTAGGCTTAGAACTAGTGAATTCTTTCTATGCCCTGTGATTGACCCGCCCCTCACCTGAACAACACAACCTAATGGCTGTGTGCCCCCCCACTCAGGAGCGGTGGGGGGTGGGGGGGTGGTGGCTGTGAGGGCTTATGGACATTTTCTGCAGACACCCTCCACCTACCTAAAGCTTCGTTTTCAGTCTTCAGGAATCGGTTTCTGCAGATCTCACAAACATTTCTCCTTTTTCATTCATCCTCTCATCTATTCCACTGTTTGGCTGCACAGTCCTTTTCCAAATCTTTTTGCCAAAAGAAGGACATGTCTTGGGTGTGGGGCTAACTTTCTGCTGTCATGCAGAGGATCGTCTCCCCCCCTCTGTGGGGGTCAACAAAGGCCTGGTCCTCGATGAAAACTCCATGAAGAAACTGACCACCATGCAGCTGTCAGCCAGTGACCAGGACAGCGAGCCCAGCGAGCTCGTCTACCGCATCACCAAGCAGACCAGTCTGGGTCACCTGGAACACGCAGCCAATCCAGGTAGGACGCCATCAGAGCTGCCGTCGGTTTCCTGTCTGGTCACGTTACACGGCTGCAGTCAGGAGCCTAAAACCTACTGTGCTTCAACAACATCTGAGGATGTGTGGTTTTGTGTTTGTTGTGTAACAACAATGGTGAGCATTATTGTGAAGGAGTTGAACACCGTCTGACTTGTCGGTCAATTTATACTCTTTCTGATTATTGCAGCACATAAACAACAGCACAATTCACTTGAAAAACTTCCCATCATGCCCTCTGACACATCTGCCGCTGCCTCTTCTAGGCATTCTGGGTAGTGTAGTCAACCCACATCATGTGTTTCTCTAGTTTTGCTTGTGGCTCCTTGTAACACAGTGACATGATCTCTGGGTGCCTCCTGTACATCCTGCTGGTTCCTCTGGCTCCACCAGTGGGATGGAGCTAGGGGTCCTTCATGGTCGTCAGCCAACAAACCGTGCAGGTCGAGTCCAGAAGCTTGTTGTCCTCAGCGTCCAGCTGGAGCGGTGGAGAGGCTGCACCTGCTCTCCAGCCTCAGCTGCTATCTCAGCTCCATGTGGCCCGCCCGCTTCAGGAGGGCTTTGACTGAAAGCTCATCATCGTCGGATTCAGATAATTGTTCGTACAGAGTTTGGTTCTCCTGAGGGTTCTTCTGGTGGGGAAGCTTTCTTTCTCCAACTGCCCAGTTTCCTTCCAAATACAGGGGATGGGATTTAAAAGCTTAAATGTATTTGCTGGTCATCTAACCTGCCCAGAGCATCCCTAACGACCCCCTGCAACCGTAGATTAGTCAGTGAACCTCACAACAGAGATCTGAATCTGATTTCACTCTGGACCAGAGTCCTCCTGGCCCCAGGAGGCTGTGGGAGAAGGACCAAGGAGAAGCTGGTCTCTATCTGCAGCCTCTTCTGTTCTCTCCAGGCACCAGGATCAGCTCGTTCACACAGGCGGATCTGGCGTCACGCAGCATCCAGTACGTCCACACCAGTGAGGAAGAGAAGCATGCAGACCAGTTCTCCTTCACTGTGTCTGACGGCACCAATGAGGTGAGCGAGGCCAGAGCCTGTCGAGTGTAGAGGTGAGGTTCTGAAGCCTTTACCTGCTGGCAGGTGTGGAAGCGGGTTTGTGTCCGATGAGGCACTGACAGATTTACAAGCATAAGAACCCAAAAAATAATAATTATAATAATAATGGATATAATTGATCTGCTTTTCCTTCAGTGTGTCAATCATTCATTCCTACTTGGTGATGGTAGCTACTGCTGCAGCCACAGCTGCCCCGGGGCAGACAGACGGAGGCGTGGCTGCCAGGACGGCCCCTCTGACCATCTCCAGGACATTCATTATTTGCCCCCCTATGAAAATGTCATTTTTTCACAAACATTTTCCAGGTGCTGTCAAACAGAGCAGAGAGTTTTAACAGGGTTAGGGTGTTGTATGTTTCTACATGTAAAATAATGTAAGCATCCAAAATGAAGCTAGGATGTTAGGAAAAGCTGTCAAAAAGGATTTGCTCTGTTTAACAAAACTTGGGAGATACGTAGTTATAAAAAAATTAAAGTTCCATTGAGAATCTAATCATTTGGGGCCAGTTGTTCAAAAAGTTTAATCTGGATCAAAATGATCCGGATTTGAAAAATCACATTTCCTCCTATGCAGGATCAGGTAATCCGTCTTACTTTTATGCCAGTTTTTCAAAGCAACATTGGACTGGATCACCCTGATCCAGATACACAGTTTTCAAGATTACCAAATCCAGATTACCTGTGCTCTAAATGGGAGAACATATCACAACACGGGCTACCAGCTATGTGAAGAACAGGTAGAAGAGCCAACATGGGGTCACTGTGAGAGTTTGTTATTCTGAGACAAAACACAAAAATTACAAACATCCACTTCCATTCATAATTTCTTTTATGACCCCTCATCTGAGTCACAAAAAATAAAAACAAATATACATTAACAAATACATTGTGGATATTTTGAAAACGTCTTAGATAAAATGGCTAAATGTCCAATAGTTAACAAAATAAAGAATGTTCAGGGAGTTTTTTAATCTGAGGAGGAGAGAGCAGCATTTCCAGGCTCTGCTTTTAGGAGGATCTGCAGTTCTGCTTTGGTTGTTTTGACTTTACTGAATAGCTTAACTGGTAGCCTATGTCTACTGTATCTACTTTATCACTGTTACAACCGTTACACAAGTCAAGTGCAAAATATAAATAAAAGCATAAACACTAAATGAAACAATTGTATTATTAGACCAATTTTAAAGTTTTTCTACATTTCCCTCCTGGAATCCACCTTTAAATCCGACCCCCTATTGGGATCAGGATAATCCAGTTTTTTTGGATTCTGTGATCTAATCTGATTTCAGATTCCTTCTTCCCCTTTTGAACAACCCATTTTCTAGATTTGATCCAATCCGATCACCAAAATCCGATCATCTTACCTTTGAACAACTGGCCCTTGGTTCTCAAGTGTCTTTGCCAGCTGCTGATTAGGTTTCAGATCAGGATCTTTAATTAATGTAGCAGCTGATAATCAGACCCACAAAGACTGAAAAATGTCAAACGTGAAGCGATTCCAAAGTGATGTCCTCCATGGTGAAACTGCACCCCCCCCAACACACACACAAACACATGCGCATACACACGCATAGACAGCGGGTTTGTCGTCTGATTCAGACAACAAGCTTTCAGTGGAAGTTGGACAAATGTTGGTCAGAACCTCACCGGTACCCACGCTGTGGTTCAGACCACATCCTTCTACAGCGGGGGAGCCCAGATGCAGGACTGGGGGGCCAGTGTCCTACATGTTTTCCAACCTGCCGTTGAAGCTCCTTATTGGCTGAACACACCTGATCCAGGTAATCAGCAGCAGATCAGGCAGGATTTTGGAAAACCAGCAGGAGGTCAGCCCTCCAGGCCTGGATCTGGCCTGTTCTACATATTCTGACTAGAATACATGTTGTTCTGTAAAATAATGGATGGATGAAGGCTGAAACAGATCAATGAAACAAAGTTCTTGCCGTCTTCAGGTGGCTCAGACCTTCTACATCACCATCAAGCCGGTGGACGACTCACTGCCTCTGCTTCAGGTCCCGGGCATGAGGGTGCAGGAGGGCGTGAGGAAGACTATCACCGAGTTTGAGCTGAAAGCCACTGATGTGGACACAGAGGTAGGACAGCCACTCCTCACACATGCTTTGATTCACATTCTCTCATTTTCCACTTCCTTTTTTTCAACTTGTCCTGTCCAACAGCTGAGCAGACAGATGAGAGCTGAAGGCCTCTTGAGTTGGACATACAGTACAGACCAAAAGTTTGGACACACCTTCTCATTCAAATGAATGGGAAGGTGTGTCCAAACTTTTGGTCTGTACTGTATTTCACTGCTACAATAAGGGTTATGAATCTTCTGACACAGAAGGTGTATATTTGAATAAACCCATTTTGTCATTTAGACTAATAAAGCAACAAGTTGCTGAAAGTTTATCATCATTACTGTCTGGTGTAAATGTTGGTCTAAAAGGGGCGGGGCCTGTCCACTCAGGTGTAACAGACATACCTGTTGGCTCCACAAATCTTCACATACAATCATGTCAACATGTACATAACACAACAACAGTTCGCACACACATGCACACAAACCAACACGTGTAAAGCATTTCATTCTGTCACACAAACTGTTAGTGCAAAGGTGAGCTGACACCTGTGCTCAGGTGGTTCTTTATGGAGTTATTTCAGTCTCATATGTTCTGCTGGAGTGGATGATGGAATGTAAAAAACTAAAAAGAGGGATAGTGCCCAATCATCCCCACACCAAGGCCCCTGCCAAAGCAGAAGGTATGGTAGATAGAGGAAAACCGCAGCCGGCCAATCACATCCGCCATCCAGGCCAGGTCCAGCAGGACTGCCCACAGGGGCCCCCAACGCCAGACAACAGGGAAGCACAGGGGGACAGAAAGTGCAAGCTCCAGCCCAACCAGAAGAGCAGCCCCCCCGCCACGCCTGGAGGGCCCAACGTGCCCCGGGAGAGCCCCCCCAGCCCCACACAAGTTGCCCACCACCACCCAGGAGTTCTGAGCATCCCCCCACCCTAACCCCAGGCACGAGCCTGGGCCCCCCAAGGGAGACAAGCCCCGAGCAGCCACCTGCTCACCCCGCAGGAGGTCCACTAGAGAGCGAGGCAGGGGCCGCCCACCCCAACCCAGGAGGAAGACGCTCAAGAGAAGTGGGGGTCCACAAGGAGTGTTGTAAACATGGCCCGACCAGGCTCACCCAATGTTGGAATTTCGGAGAAGGCCGGAGCCCGAGGGCAAGGAACAGAACCCCTACCACAGGGACACTGATCCCCCAGGCTTAGATGTGATGTGAACCATGGCTCCTGGTCTTGCCAGAGAAGCAAGTTCCTCCAGCTCCTCTGGGGGGACTCTGAGGCAATCACGTGCCAGTCAAGTCTCTCCAGAATGCTGTGGGTCTTCCTCAGGGTCTCCATCCACTCTTCTGAATACGTCTCATTGTGTTTATGGTTCTTTTTTACTGGGTCTTGTGCAGGCGGACTCCATCACCTTCACCATTGTCCAGCCCCCTCGCCACGGCACCGTTGAACGCACCAGCAACGGGCAGCACTACAGACAAACCAGCAGCTTCACCATGGAGGACATCTACCAAAACCACATCAGCTACAACCACGATGGCTCCAACTCGCTCAAAGACCGCTTTACCTTCACGTTGACCGATAGCACCAACCTTCTCTTCATGGTGGAGGAAGGCGGCAAAGAGGTTGGTTTCAGTGTTTGGGGTATGTTCTTGTGTTTGCTCCCATTGTAAGATCTGGTTTGAGCCAGAGAAGGGATGGGTGTGCAACTTAGGTTTGAAGAAAAGAAGCGTGCCCCCCCCATCAGCCTTTGGGATTCATTTTAACAACCCCCCCCCCCGACCCCTAGACCACACTCAGAATACAAAACATCCTGTAACCTCTGGAGGAAGTGTGGAAACTCAACCCTCAACCTCCTAATCAAGTCTCTGTGTGTAGAGTTGGAATGGAAACAGGTGAGCGGCTGGACGTGGTGCTTTTACTGCCTTTGGTTCAATGAGGTTTTGGGAAAAAGACACGTCTGGCTGTTTCTTTCTTTCTTTTAACAAACATTTCTATTTTAATCAAATGTTCATGAACTTGTGCTGCTAGTTCATGTGTTAGCTTGTTTGCTAGAGGTACCTTCTGCGTTTGAAGCTTGTCCACAAGCCCAGACGTGATGGGGGGGTCTGCTCTATTCCTGACCTCTCTCCTGTGGCACATGAGCCTCTTCAGACATGTTCTTTCTCTAGTTCTGTGTTTCAGTTTCAAACCTTGCTTGTACCCTCACACACATGACAGTTGTGTGTCATTTTAAAGTGTGGAACACAACTGTTAGCCTGGACATAACGGGTTCTTCAGAAGTGTTCCAGTGTACTGTCTCTCTTAGACGTTGTCCTCTACGTCTTTCTAGTGTCTTATTTTTATGTATTTATTTAGATTTATATTAGTTATTTGTTGTTGGCAGATTCACTTGTGCATTTTGAAATCCATCCATCCAATTCTTTATTTCTATCTTCTTTAGGTACTTTCATTTCTTTTTCCAGTTTTGTTTTATTTTGATTCTGACACACTGACAAAGCATTACGGACATTTAAAGGAGACGATCTTTTATTATTGAAACTGTTGAAACTGAGCATCTTCAGAAATGTCTCTCATCAACTGTTTTTCCCTTCAGATTGTGACAGCTGCTCCTCAAAAGTTCAAAATTGAAATTTTGCCGGTTGATGACGGGACGCCTCGAATCGTCACCAATCTGGGACTGCAGTGGCTGGAGTACATGGACTCCAAGGTGCAGCTTTCTGTTTTCTACCAGTACAACTTGGTTCAGATGTCTTTAGTCATAGATAATAACTGGTGTTTGTTAGTAATGAAGGTTCAGCATGAGCCCGACGGAAACCTCGGACCATTGCAGAGGGACTCAGTTCAAGTGTTTTACGTGTCCATCGACCTTTAAAGGCTTTGTTTTAACAAACAGAGGTGGATCTGTACAGTGAGGCGGGAAATGGAAGGATGTACAGCAGGTTATGGTGATCAAAATCAGACAAGGAGAAGTGTTGACAGGTTCTACAAGTGTGGACAGAGAACTTTGAAGAGCTGATGAATGAGGAACAGGTTAGAGAGCACAGAGGAGAAGAGGTGGATGTTGTGGAGCAGCAGGTAGCAAAGATCAATAAGGATAAGGTGAGGAAGAAGAGGAGAGAAGAATAGAAAGGCAGTTGGTCCAGACCTGTTGAGGTATGAAGGCGTTTTGAAGAGGAGATAAAGGTTTCTGATTGGACTGTTAGTGAGAGGATGTCTGCACAACGGAGCAGAAACGTTCTGGTATCCGTTTTGAAGAACAGGTTAGAGACGTTACTGAGGAATAAGATGATGAGTCAAGGAAGAGAGAAGGTCCGAAGCAGCTGCATGGTGTCTTTGTAGATCTAGGGAAAGTCCAGGACAGGATCCAGAGAGAGGAGCTGTGGTTTAGAGGAGGACGTCTGGAGATGTCCTGTAGGTGTGAAAGAGGAGGTCAAGGTGGAGGTGGGACTGCACCAAGTCTCAGCTTTGAGCTTGTTTGCTGTGGTGATGGACAGGTTCTCTTTGGGACCAGAATGGATCAGGACTGAATCCATCAGAGGAACAGATCCTAGATGTTCTGGAGATCCATGCAGGAAAGCAGATGGAGATGTTTGAACATGTTGAAAGGGGGAACAGAGATGATGTGGTTGAAAGGATGCTGATGTACATTTCTGTTTAATGTTGGTCAGGCCACCAACCTCATCACCAAGAAAGAGCTGCTGACCATGGACCCTGACACGGAGGATGGACAGCTGGTGTACGAGGTTACCACAGCGCCTAAGAAAGGCTTCCTGGAGAGCAAACTAAGACCTGGAAGCCCCATCAGCACCTTCACACAAGGTAGACCCCAGCAGTTCCCCTTCATCAGGATGGCAGGCTAAAACTGTAGTTTCTCAATACTAATAGAAATGAGTGGTCATCATTACCATGTCCTCTTCAGATGATTCACTGAAACTGGCATGTTTCTGGACGGTTATGGTTCGGTCGAACAAACAAAGCCCCTCGTGACAAATCCAAACTCTGAGGTCTTAACCTCTGGTATCTTATCCTACAGACTTAGGCAGTGTGGGGTGTTTGTGAAGCAGGACCACCCTGGTGTTGGTGCTCCACCATGCTTATGACCAGGAGCCAAGGCCTCCATCTGTGATGCACAAAGATAATGATTAGGATGTTTGATGTAGACATTCAGTCAGTCTATAAAAACACGATTGCTCATCTGACAAGAAAGAGTTTTGATTGACTGTGAGATGTTCACAATGTTTTCTAGTTGGTGAAGAAAAGAGGTGCTCTCATAGTCCAACCAGAGAGGACCAAAACCGAGCTGTCATCCCAGAGTCTCTGCTTTTAAACCTCTGTGTGGATTCACTCAGTTTCTTACAAATAAATAAAAGTAGTACTGGTGAAGCAGTGAGACCATCTGTGCTCCTCGTCCTCTTGGGTTTCTTCTTTCTCTGCGTGACTCTGAAGGTAAAGTTTCAGTTCCGAATAGAATCTAAACGTTTCTGCCCTTTCAACTGTTTCCTGTGCATTCTTCAGTGACTAAATGTTACTGTAAATCTCAACTTCTTGCAAATCTGACATTTGAAATCGGGCCTGGTGATTGGAGAAGCTGAGCAAAAGTGTTCAAGCTGTTGCTACATCTTTTTCCACTGCATAACCCTTTGTACCTGCTGTGGGCATTATTGTAACCACAAAAACCGTACGGGAGCGGTCACATCTGGCTCTGGACGAAAACGGTTAGGCGATCTAACTGAGACACAACAGGCAGACATAGTTTGGTCATGCTAATGCACATATATGTGAAAACCACATACCGGGACATGCCAGGCAGGTAAATTCAGACTAATTTTGTGTTCTTGGCTCTTTGTAGCCGACGTCAACCTTGGTCTGATCCGCTACGTGCTGCATGAGGAGAACATCCTAGATACAATGGATAACTTCAAGTTCCTGGTCAAAGACAGCAAACCCAACGTGGTCAGTGACAACGTCTTCCACATCCAGTGGTCCCTCATCAGCTTTCAGCATAGGAGGTGTGTGTTCATGTCAGCTGAAACAAAGCCCCAACACCCCGCGCTGCGCTTCCTTCAGATGTGAAGCAGCCAAACCGTGCCGGCTCTCAAACACGCCTTGTCCTCTGCTGTTCCTTCAGCTACAACGTGAGTGAGAAGGCCGGCACCGTAGCTGTGACCGTGAAGCGTACCGGCAATCTCAACCAGTACGCCATTGTGCTGTGCCGCACTGAGCAGGGCAGTGCTGTTTCCAGCAGCGGCTCTGGATCCCGGCTGGACCAGCAGGATTATGTGGAGTATGCTGGACAGGTACACGAGCTGCAGAGAAACACCTGCACACTTCCATTAACTCCCCCTAATCCAGTCCACTCCACAGGTTCAGTTTGATGAGCGCGAAGACACCAAGGTGTGCAACATCATCATCAACGACGACAAGCAGTTTGAAGGGATGGAGAGCTTCCACGTGGAGCTGAGCATGCCGGTGTACGCCCTGCTGGGCAGGAACACTCGGGCTGCGGTTCACATCAACGACACCGAAGACGAGCCCACTCTGCAGTTTGACAAGAAGACCTACCACGTCAACGAAAGCAGCGGTGTCTTCGCCGCCCCCGTGGAGAGGACAGGTATGCACACGGCTAAACCAAGAAAAGAGTTGTTTTTTTAAACTATGCAGGAACTTTTTTCCTTCTTAAAATGTAAATATTACCTAATCCTAAAAAGAATCCAGGAAAGATATCGTTTGATTCTAACCAATAGCACCAAAGCATTTGTTTAACACTTATAAGCTGCTGCTGCTACAGGAACGCATAAGGAGAAAAAAATAGTTTTTATTAAGATATAAATTGGCATATGATGACATCATAGTGAAGTGCGTGAACTTTTCAGGAAGATCCTATTAGCAAGCAAGAAAATGTCTCCAAGATGCATCATGTAGTCAATACAATCAAAACAGATACAATTGGAAAATCCTCCATCTTCATCTCCATCTCAAGGTGGTGTTAAAGCAGTTTTTATAAGCTGTACTAGACCTGGAAAGCAAAAGGACTGATAAGGCGGTGTTGATCTGCTGCAGCATTGGTGATAACCACACGCCTCTCATTTATAGTACGTTCTGAATTCTGAATGACTGGCACCGTTGAGTTTGTGGTGGTCTAATTCTAATAAACACCAACATTCATTCCATTTATTCATTTCTAGAGCAGCTTCCACCACCAGACAAGGAGCCCAAAGTGCCGAACAAGCAAAGCAGAATACACTATGTTAACATAAAAAGCACAGAAGACACACGAACAGATTATAAAACAGAAACCAACTGAATAAAAAAGGCAGCTGGGCAGATACTTCCGCACGATAATGGAGGAACAGTTTGGATTCAAGTTTGGTCTCAAACATTTCCTGTGGAAAACTTTTAGATTTTATTCATATAAGAGATTCCAGAGGAAGAATTGGGACCAAATGTCTTTGCACACGAGTAGAGCTTTACGAACAGGCGGTTAGAACTTAGGAGCCTCTATAGTTTAGTGGGAGAAGTGAAACAGAAATGCAGCAGAATAAAGTATAATACTCAAATATAAGCAAAAAGCAGCAGAGCCAACTGCCCGCTTTCAGCTGTCAGATCACCACCAGAAACAGTCCAAAGACGTCACAGGCTCCTCCCTCTCCTTCCCTTCAGGGGACACCTCCAGCACCGTGTCGGCCCTTTGCTACACCGTGGCCCGGTCCGCTCAGGGCAGCAGCCTTCACGCTCTGGAGTCCGGCTCGGACTTCAAGAGCCGCGGCATGGGCACGGACAGCCGCGTCATCCTGGGGCCCGGCGTCAGCATGTCCACCTGTGACGTGAAGCTCATCGATGACAGCGAGTACGAGCTGTCAGAAGAGTTTGAGCTGGTGCTGTCAGATGTGTCCGAAAACGCTCGAGTGGGAGATGTGGTCGTGGCCAAGGTGGTCATCGACGGGCCCAACGATGCATCGACGGTGTCGCTGGGGAACGCCACCTTTACTTTCAGCGAGGACGCTGGTATGAAAACATTCACTTCTGTTCTGGAAGATCAGTGAGGTGACCGGCTCCTGAGACGGCTGGGAGAGGGTTCACGTCACTGATGGGTGGTCAGAAACGCCACACAGACGGACATTTTGTCTTTGACCTGGACACCTCTGTGCAGCCTCTCCTGCTGCCTCAGAATGTCCACACCCAACAGTCAGTCCAAGCTCCTGTCTCAGACGGTTCCCTTTAGTGCTATCAGCATCCACGGTTAAATGAGTGGAAAATGAGAACGCGGTGACAGTCTTTGAACGTCTAACGAAGCTGCTTGTCATCACTCTGCTGTCACTTCTTCAGCAGCACAGAAACACCACCTTTTCCATTGGTTCCACCCTCCTTTCCTATTGTCCTCCCTCTCCAGGCACCATAGAGATTCCAGTGCTGCGACATGGCAGTGACCTGTCCTCTCTGACCTCTGTGTGGTGTGCCACCAGACCCTCAGACCCCCCTTCAGCCAGCCCGGGGGTCGACTACATCCCCAGTTCCAAGAAGGTGGAGTTTAAAGCAGGAAGAACTGTGGAGGTGGGTTTCTCTGCTCCCAGCGTTCCGATGTGTGCAGACACAGCGGAGCCGGATAATGTGATTGATATGACCCGAACAGCCCATCTGAAGCTCTGCGTTCTGCATATCAGACTTGCAGCCTGACCATCATGGACGACATCCAGAGCCCTGCCATCGAGGGGGCCGAGTCCTTCGTGGTGTTTCTCAGTTCCCCTCAGGGCGCTGTCCTCCAGGAGCCCTATGAAGCCAGCGTGGTCATCAGCGACACCTTCCAGGACAGTGCGTGCAGTAACACCTCACTTCCATGACCCGTTGGGATAAAATGAAAACTTTTAGGACTGTTTAATAGCCCCAGCAGAACAGCAAATATCTACATGTGACTCTTTTTATCCACTCATTAAGCTCAAGTCAAATGCGATGCTGCTGCAGGTCTCAGTCATTAGACAGGAGCACGGTTACCATGGTGACCACAGTGACCACAGTACACAGTATGATAAAGATATGAGAGTTTCTGAACTTTTGGTGTTGAAGTTGGTCCAGTTCCTGTCCAGAGTGCTGGGATGTATGGAGAAGGAGGCCAGCGGGCTCTCAGTCCTGCAGTTACACCTAAGACCTGTGGATTCCAGCAGATCACTTCAGAAACCTGCCCCCTCTTTAGCGCCCAGGGCACGATGTCAGGGATGACCATCAACATCACATTTGGACTCATGTGACCACAGACTGAAACAGTCCATTTGAAAAGAGTCTGGGTCCACAGGACATCAGTCCTTCTAGACCAGGTTCAAAGATGGCCTCCTTTACGTAGTTTCACCTGCAGACGAGGAGGACGGAGGTTTTAAAGTTTCCAGGATCGTTAGAAACGTCACTGACGAGATCATGTCCATGACGGACGCTCTGTGGGACAGAAGACCACAGACGGAGTCCTCATTTGATGATTCTCCTCTCTGTAGATGCTGACATTAAGTAATGTCGTTTTAAAAACATTGTTAGACATTTTTAAAGACTCTTTGGAATCCCACTGCAATCCTCAGCTGATCTGTTCTCAACGCGTCTCCAGAGGTCTTTTAATCAGGATGATGCTGTTTTTAAGCAAAAACTAGGATAGAATTGCAGTTTTAATCTGAATTGTTTTTATAAATGTCCTCCATCAGAATAATGCTACAAGAACGTGCTAGAAACCATTTTCTGTAACAGCTTGCTGAGTCTCCGCTCATCCTAACTTCTAAGACTCCTCTCTCTGTTGATGCATTTTGCCTCCTGACTCTGTCTTTGTTATGTTGATTGTAATATACAACACTTGTGTGTCCAGAAGCTGGAACAAGAGCTGTTCTCTTTTTCAGTTCCCAGCATGCAGTTTGAGAAGAGTCTCTACACAGTAAAGGAGAAGGACGGCATCCTCCACGTCCCCATTATCCGGACTGGTGACCTGTCCTTCAGGTCGTCGGTGCGCTGCTTTACCCGAACCATGTCCGCCGCGGTGATGGACGACTTTGAGGAAAGAAGGAACACGGACGAGTCAAGAATCACTTTCCTGAAAGGAGAAAAGGTGGAAATAATTTGATAAAGTTTGTGACTTAGAGCTCCAAATATGTTTTAACTGTAGGATTAGTTAAGGTTCAGTTAGCATTTAATCATCTTTATTCATTTGTTCCTTCATTCCATGGTCTTTTCTGTCCCTGGAACTTAAAGACTGTGGCTCTGTCCTCCAGGTGAAAAACTGCACTCTTCACATCAGCGACGACTCGGTTTTCGAGCCTGACGAGGACTTCCAGCTGCATCTGGGGACACCTCTGGGTGACCACTGGAGCGGTGCCATGGTGGGCCTCAATGACATCGTCACCATCACCATCACCAATGATGAAGATGGTATGCAGTGAAACTTTGTCTTTCAACTAAAGGGTCTCTTAGCGTTTTGTTTCTCTGTGAATGAAAAGCAACGGATGGAAAGGAGCTTCTGGTTTTTGTCCCCTTTCCTTCCCTGTCCCTTCAGCTCCCACCATCCAGTTTGAGCAGGCGTCATACCAGGTCAGAGAGCCCCCCGGTCCTGATGGTGTTGAGGTGCTCAGCATCAAGGTGATCCGCCAGGGGGATCTGGATCGAACATCCAAAATCCGCTGTAGCACCCGGGACGGCTCAGCCCAGTCCGGACTTGACTACAACCCAAAGAGCCGGGTTCTCAAATTTAGTCCGGGTCGGTGCCTAAGACACCCTGACATTTCTCGGGGAAGGTTTTGGCATCAGCAGAGTCTCATCCTCTTACTTGGTCTGGCAGGAATGGACCACGCCCTGTTTCAAGTGGAGGTTCTGTCTAACGAGGACAGGGAGTGGCACGAGTCCTTCTCCCTTGTTCTTGGCCCTGATGACCCTGTGGAGGCAATGCTTGGGGAGATCTCCATGGCAACAGTGACCATCCTGGACCAGGAGGCTGCAGGCAGTCTGATCCTTCCTGCCCCACCTATAGTAAGAAAGCTGACAGAGAGATAACTTCACTCAAAATCCAATGGTATGCAGTTTTTGGGTAAACACGTGTCCATTACACCCCCCCCTACCCTTTGCTAGGTGGTCTCTCTGGCTGACTATGATCACGTACTGGAGGTAACCAAAGAGGGCAGTAAGAGGACCCCCCCTCCAGGTTACCCTCTGGTGTGTGTCACGCCCTGCGACTCCCACCACCCCAAGTACTCGGTGATGAAGGAGCTCTGTGAGGAAGCGGGGATCAACCAAACGGAGGTGCACTTCTCCTGGGAAGTGGCAGCCCCCACCGACACCAGCGGGGCACGCTCCCCCTTTGAGACCGTGACTGACACCACGCCCTACACCAGCGTCAACCACAAGGTCGGAACCTTCCTGAAAAAAGCTGCTGTGAAGAATCCAACGTTAGAGGCTTTTAGGAAGAAACCCAAGTTAAGCATGACAAACTAAAAAGTGACATAACTTCCACCTGAAAACCAAGAAATAAAACAAAAAGAGGGTCTCACTAATCAGGAACCAGGAAACAGTTGAGGTGGGATGGATGAGAGCTAGAACCTTCATCACCAAACACCAAAACCCAACATGACTAAAGGCTCGTACACACCGGGACGAATATTCGCCAGGCGTTATTCGCCACGTTTTTTGTGTTCACACCCAGGCGATTTTCACTGACGATGAGCCGAGCGAACATGCAATTTCATTCCCTGACATTAGATGGCGCTTAATGTAAAACAGAAATACTCCTGTACACAAGGTGGCGCTGCGCAACTTTACGCTTCTTGAAGTCGCTTTTCACTCAGAAGAAGAGAGCAAGTATTTACGCGCTTGTCAGAATCAAACAAAGAAAACATGAATATATCAAACACCAGTAGCTCCAACTGCTGCTTGGTTGGGGGATATTTTAAAATGTCCGTCATTATTTCTTTGCGGCAGTGTAGACGCTACTTGGCGTCTATCTTCTTCGCTGGTATGTGTGCTCAGAAAGGCAGTTTTGTGTTTGAGCGCCCCCAAGTTGTGTTTTACTGTAACTTCAGAAGCTCCAGACACGTGTGCAAAAGCGCCGTTCTCATTGGTCGAATAGATTTCGATGCGGCGCGTCAAACCAAAAAAACGAACCCGAGGCGTTTTTTAAAAAGTGACGCTTTGACGCGTGGCGTTTATTCGCGTCAGTGTGCACACTCTCATTGGTGCCCTCTGTTTAGTCACGAGGTGTTAAACGTCGGCGAAAATCGCGGGCGAAATTCGTCCCGGTGTGAACGGGCCTTAACAAGGAAAAGAAATGCAAACTAAAGTCTCAGAACTTTGCTTCACTTTGTCCTCTATCTTGAAAGACACATAGATAAATAAAAGCTAGAACTATATGAAGCTGTAAGGTAATTGGGTATTTGGCTCATTTTAAACACTTAAGCAATGTTGGTTGACATAGTTGGGCATTCTGGTTGAGACATCCTCATGTCTGAGCTGCCTGGTTCTGATTCTTCTGCTGTTCCGTCAGGTTCTGGACAGCATTTATTTCAGCCGCCGCTTCCACGTGCGCTGTGTGGCTCAGGCCCGGGATAAAGCAGGTCATTTGGGAACCCCGCTCCGGAGCAACATCGCCACAATCAGCACAGAGGGCTCAATTTGCCACACTCCTGTGACCACGGGGAGTGCCAGAGGCTTCCAGGCTCAGTCCTTCATCGCCACACTAAAATATCTGGATGTGAAGCACAAGGAGCATCCCAACCGGTTGGTGGAAGCAGGACAAGCACGGGCAGCAGGCAGAAGGCCTTCTGATGGATGTAGACGTTTGCTCCGTGTCCCTGCAGGATCCACATCTCAGTGCAGATCCCTCATCAGGACGGCATGCTCCCCCTGGTGTCCACCATGCCTCTGCACAACCTGCACTTCCTGCTGTCCGAGTCCATCTACAGGCAGCAGCATGTCTGCTCCAACCTGGTCACCGTCAAGGAGCTGCAAGGCCTGTCCGGTCAGTGGTCCCATGCTGCACACCACACCAACACACGTCTGAATCCCCCCCAGCTAGAACCTCAGTGTTGACACTGGAAATGGAAAGCAGTTAAAGACTCGCTCCCCAGAAAACTGTTTCTGTTGTTTTTAACATGTTCTGGTCCGATTTCTGGCATGATAGAGGACATTTATTAAGATTTAGAGGTTATCTGTGAGTGATTCTTCATACAAATCGTTGGGAATCAGGAGCCGACGCCAAATGTCACCAGATAAAGATTGTAGTTGTGACATAGAAGCTGCAAAAGGCGGGGCCACAAGCTCCCTGCCCCGCCTCTTTCTGGTCATCCACCTGCAGACAGGTAAATCCATGAACGTCTTTGTTCTCCTGGTCTGAGCTGGAATCTGGATCAGAACTGGACAGACGGATGGATGGATCTGATACTGCTGCTGTTGTTGCACCGCTAATGTGGTGTTGTGATTGGCTGTAAGATAGCGGAAAGGATTGTAAACAGAGGGATGATGGGAAATGAGCGCAGGTCAATGGCCCCGCCCACAACTCAGAGGTGAATTTCTAATGAACTTCTGCCGCTCTGCAGAAACTAAGTCCTAGAAAACGACACCGATTTATTGATTTTGGCTAAAAACGACGTCATCATAACTGAAAGACCACTGAGAAAACTCTTAGAAACTGGATCAGAAGATGATCGGAGGGGGACTTCAAAGTTTCTCCCCTAACAACCGCCTCAAACGAGATGTTAAGCATGGTGGTAGAAGAATGATGATCTGGGCATAAAGAAAGCTGTGGGTGAACACAGCCGGACAGATACGACTGTACCTGCAGATCTAGAAGTCCTGGAGGACCATCCGACCGCTAAGTCCCTCAGACCGCCTAAACCACCAACAGACAGGAGACCATCAGGATTCCAGTTTAAGCTCTGTGGGTCTGATTCATGACAACAGTCTGAACCAGAAAGGGGTTCCTGTGACCATAACACACATCATTAGAACATGAGGAGACGTTCCCTTGCTCCGACTTCACTTTGTGTTTCTTATGAAGGCCTCCTGTGACCGGGAGGGGGGACATGGCTGCCATGTTTGTAGTCTTTCAGACTCTTTATAAAGAAAAGCATTTTCTACAGAGACCGGCTTCCTGGACGATGTCTCCTTTGACCGCCTCTCTCTGGGACCGGGCTTTGACCGCCCGCACCAGTTTAACCCCAACGTCCGCGAGGCCAAGACCATCCGGCTCTACAAGCACCTGAACCTGAAAAGCTGCATCTGGACCTTTGACGCCTACTATGACATGACGGGGCTCATTGATGTGTGCGGGGGCTCCGTCACTGCAGACTTCCAGGTGCGTACCCCGTCCAGACAGGTTTTCCCTTCACCCGTCTGTGCTACAAAGCCTGGGGGGGTCCCAGCGGTAATCCACAGGCCATGTGAACTGTCTGAATCCAGGTTTTCTCCCCTACATTTAAAATGTTTGACCTTTTTTCAACTGTTTTACTTAGACCAGCAGCTGAGTCTGCGTTAAAGTACGTAGCAGCTGATCAACACAACCTTAAGATAGGAATCCATACATTGATTAGAAAATTAGAGAAATTAACCTTCTTCAGATAACAGCTGCTAAGTATTCATGTTTGCATTTATGCACACGACACACACACACAGACACACCCAGACACACACACAAACTCACAAACACACGCACCGACACATGCATACACCCACACACACACACACACCGACACACACTCACCACACCCACAAACACACACGCGCGCAAACACTCACACACACACACAGACACATGCATACACCCACACAATTCAATTCAATTCAATTCAATTCAATTTTATCTGTATAGCCCAAAATCACAACAACAGTCGTCTCGATGGGCTTCGAAGTAAAACATGAAATCAAAAGGATCACGAATACAAAGAGTTCAATAGAAAAATACTAAAATGAAATAACAAACTGACTAAGCTATACTGGCATCCCTGCCCTTAGACCCCCCTTCGCGGTAAGGAAAAACTCCCAAAAAAACCGGATTCCGGAAAAAACGAAGAAACCTCAGGGGTGCCCACATGAAGGAGGGATCCTCCCCCAGGACGTACAGGCGATTTACCAGAAATCTTAGAGAAGAATTAACTTATCTAAATCTACGACTACATATATAAAAGTCCAGCAGACGAGCTTCATCCAGCCGTGGTTATCGGGACAGTCAAAGGCGCGAGTCGAGCCGGAGACAGGAACCACAGCCAGGTGTAGGAGCAGGAGCAGAGACGAGGTAAACGGTCAGGAACTGGAGCACGGATGAGCCAACTGGAGTCTGGAAGCACTCCCACTCCCCAGGAGGGGAGAGGAAAAGAGGGACAATACATGAATCACTGCACCAAACAGAGGCATGGAGAACTAAATGATAAATAATGATCAAGAATAGAGGAGAGGAAGGGTAGAAGTAAAAAAGGAAAGAGGACAGAACCCCAGGGCACCATAGTTACCCCAGCTTCAACTTCTAGCAGCCTTTTAAAAGAAATAGTTATTATTAAGTTTAATTTAAACAAACTAACATTAAGTTAAATAATCTCTGAATACTAACTAGTCTGACAATAAGCCTGTCCAAAGAGGAATGTTTTCAGTCTAGCTTTGAATGTAGAAACTGAGTCGGCCTCTCTTCCATGAGCTGGTAGTTTATTCCATAAGACAGGGGCTTGGTGACTAAACGCTCTACCTCCAACCGTACTTTGACTAATTCTAGGAACCACAAGCAGTCCTGCATTTTGCGAGCGAAGTGTTGTGATTGGTTGGTAAGGGACTATGAGGTCCTTAATATAGGACGGGGCCATTCCATGTAAGGCCTTATAGGTTAACAGGAGGATCTTGAACTTGATTCTGGAATCAACTGGGATCCAATGGAGTGAAACTAACACAGGAGTGATGTGATCTCTTCTGCTAGTTCCTGCTAACAATCTAGCTGCTGCGTTCTGAACAAGCTGGAGACTTCTTAAGGAACTCTTAGGACACGCTGCTAACAAGGAGTTACAGTAATCCAGCCTCGACGTAACAAATGCATGGATGAGTTTTTCAGCATCACTCTTAGAAAGTATATTTCTGATCTTAGCAATATTCCACAGGTGAAAAAAGGCAGTTCTACACGCCTGAGATATGTGAGCCTTAAATGATAAATCCTGGTCAAGTAAAACCCCAAGGTTTCTAACTGTGGAATTGGGGGCTATACTTATGCCATCCAGGGAGACTATCTGAGCAGACAGAGCATCTCTGAGGTTTTTAGGACCAAGTATAATGACCTCAGTTTTTTCTGGGTTCAAGAGGAGGTCATTAATTGTCATCCAGGTCTTGATGTCTCTGATGCAGGCGTTCAGTTTCTCTATCTGGTCATTCTGGTCAGGCTTCATGGATAAATACAACTGCGTATCGTCGGCATAACAATGAACACACACACCGACACACTCACACAGACACACATAGTCACACATGCTTTACACATTCAGTCCATTAAATATCATGAGTGTGAAATAGTTGCATTCGTGTCTTGAAAGGGAGTCAAAGAAGCAAACTCATAGAATGCTTCTATTGGATTGGTTCTGGTCTGGGTTCACAGCCGGTTCTGTAGACCTGTGGGGTGATGCTGAAACTGGAGGGTGGTTGTAGTGAAGGAGGTCAAGAGGGAGGAGGATGCAGATGGGAGGGTTAGATGGAGGCCGTTGAGGGAGAATCTCCTTTAGACCTTGAGTGAAAAAGATCCTTTGACGTTACGAGAAGTCCCAGCTCACAGCAGAGCTCTCCATTCCAGTTCAGTGGGATGCTGACCCGACCCGTCCCCCGAGGGGAACCCGGTTCAAGCACGCCTCTGTCTTTGCAGGTCCGGGACTCGGCTCAGTCCTTCCTGACGGTCCACGTTCCTCTGCACGTGTCGTACATCTATGTGACGGCGCCGCGCGGCTGGGCGTCTCTGGAGCACCACACCGAGATGGAGTTCTCCTTCTTCTACGACACAGTTCTGTGGAGAACAGGTGAGCAGGGATCCCAGCGGTCAGGGATCCCAGCGGTCAGGGATCCCAGCGGTCAGGGATCCCAGCGTTCAGGGATCCCAGCGTTCAGGGATCCCAGCGTTCAGGGATCCCAGCGGTCAGGGATCCCAGCGGTCAGGGATCCCAGCGGTCAGGGATCCCAGCGGTCAGGGATCCCGTGCTGGCGTTAGCATTACGTCTTTATTCCCCTTTCATCCAGGGAGAACATACCTCCTGGTCTCCTTCTTTAATGCCTTCATTTGGTTTGTTAGGAGAGATTTGAGGAAGTGAGTGCATCCATGAGACATCATGACTAAATCCATGTAGCTTCTGATGTAAATATTACTACGGATTACTGAAGTACTTAGACTTCATATAGACGGACTTCCAGCTGGACAAGGTGAGTAGTTCTCTGTTCCTGACGTGTGACGTTTGGCGCCTGCAGGTATCCAGACCGACAGCGTGCTCTCAGCCCGGCTGCAGATCATCCGCATCTTCATCAGAGAGGACGGACGGCTGGTCATCGAGTTTAAGACTCACGCCAAGTTCAGAGGTCGGCTAACCCTAACCCAACCCGAGTATTCTCTTTGGTGTAGAAAGGCTCATAATTTCATCTGGAAAAGGCTAAATTAATTTAAAAAGTAAAATAATGAGGTTCTTAGAGCCTGATGGACAGATGGACATCAGAGCAAAGAGGAGGTGGAGGGGGGGGGTTGACTAAAGGGAGCTAAAAGACAAAGACGTAGTTACACAACAGTTACTTTTATTGTCATTACAGCTACAAATCAGTTTTTAAAAAGTTACTATTGGATTAGACTGAAATGACAGTGAGATAAAAATAACAGTTGTGACATCATTACTCCATTACACCATTACTCTATTACACTTTTACTCCATCACTCTATTACACCATTACTCCATTACACCATTACACCATTACTCCATTACTCTATTACACCATTACTCTATTACACCATTACTCTATTACACCATTACTCTATTACACCATTACTCCATTACACCATTACTCCATTACTCTATTACACCATTACCCTATTACTCCATTACTCCATTACAACGTTACTGCGTTACTCCGTTACTCCATAACACCATTACTCCATTACACAATTACTCCATTACACCATTACTCCATGATTCAATTACACCATTACTCTATTACTCCATCACTCCATTACACCATTACTCCATTACACCATTACTCTATTACACCATTACACCATTACTCTATTGCAGCATTACTCTATTACACCATTACTCCATTACCCTATTACACCATTACTCCATTACACCATTACTTTATTACACCATTACTTTATTACACCATTACTCTATTACACCATTACTCTATTACTCCATTACTCTATTACACCATTACCCTATTACTCCATTACTCCATTACAACGTTACTGCGTTACTCCGTTACTCCATAACACCATTACTCCATTACACAATTACTCCATTACACCATTACTCCATGATTCAATTACACCATTACTCTATTACTCCATCACTCCATTACACCATTACTCCATTACACCATTACTCCATTACTCTATTACACCATTACACCATTACTCTATTGCAGCATTACTCTATTACACCATTACTCCATTACCCTATTACACCATTACTCCATTACACCATTACTTTATTACACCATTACTTTATTACACCATTACTCTATTACACCATTACTCTATTACTCCATTACTCTATTACACCATTACTCCATTACACCGTTACTCCATTACTCATTTACTCTATTACACCATTACTCCATTACCCCAGTACCCAGAAACATCAACACAACTCTCTGCGTCTCCCCGTAGTTCAACCAGCAACCGGCTTAAGTGAAACCCGGTAGTTACTCCCCCCTCTGACTGCCCCCCATCCAGGCGGTTGATGACTGTTTGAACTCACTGCAGTCGTGTTACAGCTTCATTACAACATTACAACATACATTCCAGTGACATTACAGTACAAATAGACTACGGTGTTAGCTTCATTATAGTTACTTTTAGGGGAGAATACTCTAGCATTGCAGTTTACTAAAAAAGATACCATCTGGTTCTGATTATGTACTTTTAGTTACTGTACCGTGTCATTGCAGCAGCAGCACAGGTCCATTTACGCCTCCATGTCCCCTGCAGGTCAGTTTGTTCCCGAGCACCACACCCTACCGGGTCACACGTCCCGTCTGATGGCTCCTGACCACCTGGGAGGCATCGAGTTCCACCTGAAGCTGCTGTGGAGCGCTCAGACCTTCGACTCGCCGTACCAGCTGTGGAGAGCCACCAGCTCCTACAGCAGGTACAGCAGCTACAGATGTTCCACAAGCTGCTGCATCATAATCCATAGTAGACTTGGTTCCTGAGATATGATTAAAAGCCAGTAATGCAGTTATTCACATCTTTTTAGTCCAAGTTTGGGGTTTAGTGCAGTTCAGAGGAATCCATAGTTTTGTTGTAAATTATGTTTTTAACAGTGTTGAAGAAACTCAGCATTTAACTATCAAAGGGAAGAAACCGGAGAATCACTCAAAATCTAGGACAGAAACACCAAATCGGTCGGTGAACATTTTTCCAGCTGGGAAAGACCTGCACATCCCCTCTAGAGGAGTCTAATTCCAAGAAAAAGTTCCAGCAATCTGCTCCAGCAGGCCGACACGGGGACAGAAGAGATCATTCCAAGGACAAATGAAATGGCTATTATGATAAAGCCCAATGTTAGTTGATTAGAGAGGAGTGCAGGGAGCAGATGGGTACATTCTCCTCACAACACGCAGGCCTCCAACCACCTACGACCGCCAAAGACCACCTACGACTGCCTACGACTGCCTACACCCGCAAAGACCACCTATGACTGCCTACGACCGCCAAAGACCACCTACGACTGCCTACGACTGCCTACAACCGCCAAAGACCACCTACGACTGCCTACAACCGCCAAAGACCACCTACGACCGCCAAAGACCACCTACGACCGCCAAAGACCACCTACGACTGCCTACGACCGCCAAAGACCACCTATGACTGCCTACGACCGCCAAAGACCACCTACGACTGCCTACAACCGCCAAAGACCACCTACGACTGCCTACAACCGCCAAAGACCACCTACGACTGCCTACAACCGCCAAAGACCACCTACGACTGCCTACGACTGCCTACAACCGCCAAAGACCACCTACGACTGCCTACGACCGCCAAAGACCACCTACGACCGCCATAGGCCACCTACGACCGCCAAAGACCACCTACGACTGCCTACGACCGCCTACAACTGCCAAAGTCCACCTACGACTGCCTACGACCGCCAAAGACCACCTACGACCGCCAAAGACCACCTACGACCGCCAAAGACCACCTACGACCGCCAAAGACCACCTACGACTGCCTACGACTGCCTACAACCGCCAAAGACCACCTACGACTGCCTACGACGGCCAAAGACCACCTACGACCGCCTACGACCGCCAAAGACCACCTACGACCGCCAAAGACCACCTACGACTGCCAAAGACCACCTACGACTGCCTACGACCGCCAAAGACCACCTACGACTGCCTACAACCGCCAAAGACCACCAAAGACCACCTACGACCGCCAACAACCGCCAAAGACCACCTACGACTCCCTACGACTGCCTACAACCGCCAAAGACCACCTACGACTGCCTACGACCGCCAAAGACCACCTACGACCGCAAAAGACCACAAAAGACCACCTACGACCGCCAAAGACCAACTACGACCGCCAAAGACCACCTACGACTGCCTACGACCGCCAAAGACCAACTACGACTGCCTACAACCGCCAAAGACCACCTACGACTGCCTACAACCGCCAAAGACCACCTACGACTGCCTACAACCGCCAAAGACCACCTACGACTGCCTACGACCGCCTACAACCGCCAAAGACCACCTACGACTGCCTACGACCGCCAAAGACCACCTACGACCGCCAAAGACCACCTACGACCGCCAAAGACCACCTACGACGGCCTACGACTGCCTACAACTGCCAAAGACCACCTACGACTGCCTACGACCGCCAAAGACCACCTACGACCGCCAAAGACCACCTACTACTGCCTACGACTGCCTACAACCGCCAAAGACCACCTACGACTGCCTACAACCGCCAAAGACCACCTACGACTGCCTACAACCGCCAAAGACCACCTACGACTGCCTACGACCGCCAAAGACCACCTACGACCGCCAAAGACCACCTACGACTGCCTACAACCGCCAAAGACCACCTACGACTACCTACGACCGCCAAAGACCACCTACGACCGCCAAAGACCACCTACGACCGCCAAAGACCACCTACGACTGCCTACGACCGCCAAAGACCACCTACGACCGCCAAAGACCACCTACGACCGCCAAAGACCACCTACGACCGCCAAAGACCACCTACGACCGCCAAAGACCACCTACGACTGCCTATGACCGCCAAGACCACCTACGACTGCCTACGACTGCCTACAACCGCCAAAGACCACCTACGACTGCCTACGACCGCCAAAGACCACCTACGACCGCCTATGAATGCAAACGACCACATACGACTGCCTTTTTTTTTTTTTTTTTTTTTTACAGTTTACATGTTTTGCAGACCGCATGTTTTTTACACTTTTGCAGCTGTATTTATTTAATATTTAATATTTATTTCTTTATTTAATAAGAATCTCATATTTGATAATAATTTTTCACAATAATTTTAGTTATATTTTTAATTATTTAATCTAAATGTCATCTGTCATTTGTCAATGTGATGTCCTTTATTGATGTTATATTATATAAATTATTTCTGAATGTCGTGTTGCTGCCACAGATAAATGAAATTTCCCTATTGTGGGATTAATAAAGTCATCCATCTATCTATGATAAATTAAAATCAAACTGTCACACACCTGCAGACACAGCCGTGCTCAGGAACCATTTTGGTGGATTTAACCCCCCAATCCAGTCCCTTATTGCTGAGTGTCAAGCAGGGTCCCATTTTTAATGGGTGTGACTTGGCCTGGGTTTGAACCCACAACTTTCCAGTCTCAGGGCGGACACCACAAGGCCACTGAGCGCTGATACTGATTTAATGTAATTTATTCTGACCTGTTGTCAAAGCCTTCCTATCAGGCATTTACTATGATGATGCAGCGTTTAGCCAAAACTTATTTGTTAAGACATAGTTTCTGCAGAGCGGCATGAGTTCACCTCTAAGCCTGCGCTTATTTCCCATTAAGCCTTTGTTTACACGCTCTCCTGCTAGCTTAGAGCCTCTCACACTCTCCCAAAGCGACAGACTTGGGGATACAACTCATCCAACCAGGAAAACAAAGACGTCTGCAGGTGGACGCATCAGAATGGGGCGGAGCAGGGAGACTGTGGTCCGCCCATTTCTGCAGCTGTGGAACATTTGAGAGCTTTTTCAAACTGCGTTTTTAGTCTGCTACTGATTCATTTGAATGAAGAAATACTCGAAAAAGGCAGTTTAAAGCTCAATTTTCTTTAGAAAAATGCTCCAAGAGCGTGCTAAAAGCACCAAAAACACCATTTCCATTGGAGTGGGTCTTTAAATGTCAAGACAAGTGAAGCTCAATGCTGCCACCTACTGTTTATAGATGTCAATCACAGCACATGCTTCTGGTTTCTGGTACTTTTCTACATAAACAGTCCACAGAGTCTAGAGAAGAAAAAAGCCAAATGTGGTGTCTTTTTACCAGCGCTCCTCCTTTTTCAGGAAGGACTACTCCGGAGAGTACACGGTCTTCCTGATTCCCTGCACCGTCCAGCCCACTCAGCCCTGGATCGACCCCGGCGACAAGGCCTTGTCCTGCACCGCACATGCTCCAGAGAAGTATGGCCAACGGTTGCAGGCGCTCATTCGTGATACAGCAAACCTTTGAGTTCTGCACTGGGACTGAAAAGAACTGATGAGTGAAGAGATGTTGGTAAAAAAGGGGGTGGGGTCTTATAGGTTTGCTTCTTCCTGCTGCCTTTCAAGCGATGAATCAAATTCTATTTGACACACATGTTTAATGGATTCAGTGTGTCATGTTTGTGTGTATGAATGCAGATATTATTCTGATTAAATGTCAAGCAGGCGGGAACATTCTCTGCTATTTTCCAGTGGGTTTATGAGTTAAAATGTTAAACAGATTTGATGTTTTATTGGCTTTTTTGTTTGCTCATGGGTTGCTGCCTTGACTGGCTTTGTTTCTTCTGAAAGGTTTTTGGTTCCAATCGCGTTCCAGCAGACCAACCGGCCCGTTCCCGTGGTTTACTCCCTCAACACGGAGTTCCAGCTGTGCAACAACGACAAGGTCTTCCTCATGAATCCAGCCTCTGCTGAGGTCTCCATGGCTGAGATGGACTACAAGGGAGCCTTCTCCATGGGTACGACGGGGTTGTGGGACGGCGGGGCCGCACTGTGTGGCAGAAACCCCTGTTTGACCTTTGCTGCCCCCTGCAGGCCAGACGCTGTATGGCAGGGTGATGTGGAACCCCGAGCAGAACCTGAATGCAGCCTACAAACTGCAGCTGGAGAAGGTTTACCTGTGCACAGGCCGGGACGGACACGTGCCCTTCTTTGACCCCACAGGAACGCTGTACAACGAGGGCCCGCAGTACGGCTGCATCCAGCCCAACAAGCATCTGAAGCATCGCTTCCTGCTGCTGGTACTCACATGCTGCTCACCTGTCGCCTTTCCTTCTCTGGGTTCATGAAGCGAACACGAAACCTCTTCCAAACTGAGAGAGAGGGTTATCCAAGTCTGGATCAGGAGACCCAGAAGCAGAACTGCTTTCTAACTGGGACTCTGACTTTATTTGGCATTAATTACAAAAATACAAACTGTTTCATGATGACAACGTTTGGAAAAGGGAGAGAAGCAGCCCTGCAGACACTGTTCAGACGACAAAACGTCCTCATTCAAATCTCATTTCAGAAAGAAGATGTAGTAGAAAGCCTTCATGTTCATGTCTGTTTGGTTACGTTTACAGTCTTTCAGCGGTTGACTGGAGGCTTTAGGGCAGTCTGCCTTGATCAGCACTACATGATCTGCTGCTTTTACAGGGCTATAAAAACGCACATCGGCCAGATAACTGTCTCTGGAACCGTTGGAGGTTGTGGAAGACTCCTATTAGTTTAGGTAAACCCAAACCAAACTGGAAAGCGGCTGAAGGTTCATCAAGTTCTACTGAGCAGCTGTCTGTCACATGTAACTTCCTCTATAGGGCATGTTTCCTGTTGCACAACACGTCAAAGAGCTTTACATGAAACAAATGGCAAGAAGAAAATATAGCATCATAGAGAAGGACCCCAAGACACATACAGGTCACACAAAATAAGCAGGGAGAAAAAGTCAAGCCCACGCTTTAAGTTCTCCTTTAAAACGTCCCCAGACAGGCGGGGCCGTCACAGGGGGCCCCGCCTGAAATGTGGCCCCTCACCGTGAGCTGGCATCTTTGTCTGGACCCCCACCCTAAACCTGAAAGGGTGGGGCAGCCAGCGGTCGGGCATTTCTGCTCCAGATTCAGGAGCTTCCTTTGGTTCCGATCTTCTGCCTCCTTTCTCCTGCAGGATCGCAAACAGCCGGACGTCTGCGACAGGTTTTTCCACGACGTTCCTTTCCAGGCGGAATTTGCCTCAGACGTGCCGGCGCTGCAGTCCATGACCACCATGCCGGGGGTTGACGGCTTCACCATGAAGGTGGACGCGCTTTACAAGGTGAGGGGAGTCGGTTCTCCTGCGGCAGTGAGCCTCAACGGCAGATTCTGTAAAGGCGAGCGGATGAACCGCTGAGCCTTTAGGGGGCGCTGATGGAGCTTCTGTCTGTGTAAATGTCCCATTTTCACGCAGAGCAGGTTAGAGGGTGAGACTTACGATTCTTTACAGGAGCTGATGTAATCAGCCCAGCGGCCCTGTGGTACAGTGTCCACCCTGAGACAGGAAGGTTGTGAGTTCAAATCCAGGTTTTAAAACGGGACCCAGTGCCTCCCTACTTGACGCTCGGCATTAGGAAGTTGGATTGGGGGTTAAACCACCAAATGGTTCCTGAGTGTCTGCACCTGCAGGGGAGGGGGGCAAACACCGAAGCGCCTGAAAGCTAATGGACGTTTATTGACTGTTTTGTGATTGAACTAAAAAGGGCTTTCCAAACTGCAGCAGACATTTGTAGGAAACGCCACACGAAGAAGAGGAAAAAACTCCCATCAGCGGCAGAACTGAGCCTGTGGTTCTGAGGTGGGGGCTCCATGCGGAGGCCCTGGTTGGACGGCTCAGGTCAACCCGTCGTTCAGGGTCTGGTGCTGCTTTCTTTACACCTCTGCTTCCTTATCTCTGACTGACAGGTGGAGGCGGGGCACCAGTGGTACCTGCAGGTGATCTACGTGATCAGCCCAGAGTCGCACTCCAATCCCAGAATTCAACGCTCCGTGACCTCTCTGCTGAGCCGCTCTAAACGTGACCTGGTAGACCGCAGCGGGCGGCTGATGCTGGACGAGTCCCTCATCTACGACAATGAGGGCGACCAGGTGAAGAACGGCACCAACATGAAGTCTCTCCACCTGGAGGAGCTCCCCTCTGCCACCTTCAACGCCCACCTGGGCAGCTCGGTGGGCGGGGGAGTGGCAGCCATCACGCTGCTGGTCCTGGCCCTGCTGGCTTCCTGTTTCCTGTTCCGCCGCTGCCGCCACTCCGCCAAGAGCAAGAGCTCCCAAAAACCCTACCAGGAGTATCCCCTCAACACCAAGATGGAGGTGTGCATGGACAAGTGTGTGGAGAAGAACTTCAGCAGCAAGCACTGCACGGTGAGGAACATCAACATCAACCAGGACGCCGGCAGACACACCAAAGTCAAACAGGTCAACCTAGAGGTCAAGCTCCACAACAACCTGAATGACGGCACCGAGGTCTGAGGCAGGAGAGACGGAGGGAAAGTCTCAGCTCCGGAAAGACGTTCTTCCACGGGACAAAGCCGCTCAGGAATCCACGACCTTCAGGCCGCTCCACTTCATGCTCAGCTCTGCTGCATGTCTCTGACAGCAAACATGTCACTGCTGTCAAGGTTTCCAGAGCTCCTCCTCTTCATCACGCTGAAGATGCAGCTCCTCATCCTCACGCCTGCTGCCACCACAAACCAAACACGTCTGTCAGCTCCGCCTTTCAAAGTTAATCACTGTGACTTCACAGGCAGCAGTTCTCTGGATTTCTGCGCCTGGTGTTTGTTTTCAGCTCAAAGGAGGCCTCAGAGCATCAGAGGGCTGTTTCTAAAGAAAGCTCTTCCTCCTCAGCTGTTCATCCGTCCAGAGCGTGGAAAGCTGAACACACGTGACCTTCACGTCAAGTCTCTAATGTTTGATGGCGTTCCTCTCTTCTCCGATCAAGAACAAAGGTGTCAGAGGTGGAATGAGCCGGATCAAAGACCAAAAAGCTTCAAGTGCGATTACTGTTCTTCATGAGCATCAGCTCTGCTCCAGTCCTCAGCCTTACTGTGGTGCTTAGCAAACACATCTGTCTCCTCTGCAGTAGAGGATCCATAGTGTGTTTGTGGGGAGTCAGGCGTGTTCGGGCCGAGCAGAACCGCATGAACAGAACCACGGGTTTACCTGCTGGACTCCATCACAGCTGGGTTTCCGCCCCCAAAAGACGCAGTCCTCAAATGTTTTTGGTGTTCTTCTGTGTGATGTTAGAGCCAGACTACTGTCGGACTGGAAGGTGGTTTTTCTACACTGTTTGGAAGCACTGCAATGACTAAATGACGTCTTCACTTGTGTCTTTCTGTTTGGACCTCCACCCCTTCAACTGTGTGCCTGTGGGACAAGGACGGGGGACTGTGGGACAGGACAATATTATTATTTTGTGGGGATAAATCAATGCCAAGCCTGCCTGTATCTGGTGCCTTTTTTTTTAATAATAAACTTTTTTCTGAAATAAAAAAAGCTTCCGGTGATTTTTTTCTGCTCTCTAATCTCATAGATAATCCACAAATGTACATGACGTCCTTGAATGCATCACCGTCTGCAAAAACAGGTGAGACTGGCTCCTTTGAGGAGTGCCTGTCTCCAGGTGAAGGTGTGGCAGAAAGCTGTTCAGTGCAGACAAAGATCCAGATCCAGGTAGGTCTTTTATGACGATCGCTGAGTTACAGAAACTTGAAGGGTTTTCACCTCAAAGACTGAGAGAAGGAGTGATTGTCTGCCTCTGCAGTAAACGTCCGTCTGCGTATGGTTGCAGTGGTTCACTGACTGCTGATTAGGGACCGGACCAACTCCAGATTTGTCTCAGAAGAGACCAAGATTTCAACTGCCGTCTGCTAATTGTGATGTTGAAGGTTAACCGGGACGACCCTGAGCTGTCTGCTAGTCCTGCTACCGTAGACGTAGAGGGCTTTGGGGGCTGTTGCTGGATAGAGACATGGCAGCTGCCCCCCCCATGAAGGAAGTAAATCCATAGAACTGCATGAATGAAATGTTTTAGGGCCAAACGCAGATGTCTGTACGGCTCCAGATGACTGACATCAGTTTGTCAGGAACTACATGTACTCAGTTACTATAGTACTAGCTGTACTAGAAGTACTCGTCAGTAGTGAGGACTCTCGTGTTGTCTCTGAGTTCCATCTTGGTGTTTGCTTTTGTTTTTTATGGTTTTCATTGTTTTTTTGAGTCTTTAAACTCAGAAGTTTCTGCACCTTTTTAAAAATCTCTGAAACGTTTGGCAGAATCTTCAGCTGGCATCATGGGATCCTTATTGGTAAACCAAGTTTCATTCATCACATTGATTTTAAGGTGAGCTTTCATGAAAACCTTCCCACTGAAAGTCATCCGGTTCTTTCAGGACGATTTGGAAAGTCTGGTTGAAGAGAACGCTCTTTCAACTTTTACTGCAAAAGTAGGTGTGATTTTCCTTTCTGTGATCGATGAGGAAATACTGAGACTCAAACGTTTGGATTCATCTGACTTTAGGGAGGAGAAAGAGGAACCGTCAAGCCCAAAGCAGCCTTTGATGCAGACAAGGATGCCAAAGCTCTGATAAAGGCCATGAAAGGACTCGGTACCCAAGTCTTTCCTTCACTACAGATCGCAGTTTATAGATTCAGATTATCCAAAAATCTGGTCTTGAATTTAAAAAGCTTTTCTTCAAAAGACCTAGTTGAAATGTCCATCAATTGATTAGATCATTGTTGATTTTTAAAGTAAGACATCTGTGGATTGGATTCACTTAAATCTATGTTTTGAATGTCTTAATAGAAGAAAAAAGCATTTCAAGTTTTTACATGAACAAATAAACCTTTGACATTATTCTGGATGGGACATTTATGATTCATGATATACTGTTGAGACTTTTCAGTTGATGTTCTCAATGCTAATTGTGTGGAAACGTTTCATCGTCAGTGGAGGAACTGTGTGGAGATTTTGTCCCAAGGCTTTTGCCGTATTTGAAATAAATACAGTAGATATTTACAGCTGGTGAACTGACCAGAGTTACAAATATGGTAATAAGCCAGTTCTAAGTCTGTCCCTGCAACAAACAAAAGACGCTCCGTGTCAACGTTTTAGACGATTACTGATCGGCTGTGATGTTCACGTCTGCTTTGACTCTTCTGAATCCTAAAGGTACGAACGAGAAGATGCTGACGGACGTCCTGGCCGACAGAAGCAGCGCTCAGCGGCAGCTCATCTGCACGGCGTATCAGAAGGCCACGGGCAGAGTCAGTCCTTCAGTCGTCCACAGGAAGCTTGTTAACCTTTTGTTTCCTCCTAAAGGCAAACACGACAAACCGCACGACACGACAAACCGCACGACACGACAAACCGCACGACACGTCAAACCGCACGACACGTCAAACCGCACGACACGTCAAACCGCACGACACGTCAAACCGCAGGACACGTCAAACCGCACGACACGTCAAACCGCACGACACGACAAACCGCACGACACGTCAAACCGCACGACACATAAAACCGCACGACACGTCAAACCGCACGACACGTCAAACCGCACGACACGTCAAACCGCACGACACGTCAAACCGCACGACACGTCGAACCGCAGGACACGTCAAACCGCACGACATGTCAAACCGTACGACACGACAAACCGCACGACACGTCAAACCGCACGACACGACAAACCACACGACACGTCAAACCGCACGATACGTCAAACCACACGACAAACCGCACGATACGACAAACCACACGACACGTCAAACCATACGACAAGTCAAACCGCACGACACGTCAAACCACACGACAAACCGCACGACACGACAAACGACAAGACACAACAAACCGCACGACACGTCAAACCACACGTCAAACCGCACGACACGACAAACGACAAGACACGACAAACCATACGACATGTCAAACCGCACGACACGGCAAACCACACGACAAACCGCACGACAAACCACAAGACACAACAAACCATACAGCACGCCAAACCGCACGACACGTCAAACCACACGACAAACCGCACGACACGACAAACCACAAGACACGACAAACCATACGACACGTCAAACCACACGTCAAACCGCACGACACGACAAACCGCACAACAAACCACACGACAAACTGCACGTCAAACCGAATGACACGTCAAACCACACGACACGTCAAACCGCACGACACGACAAACCGCACGAGACGTCAGACCGCACGACTCGTCAAACCGCAGGACACGTCAAACCGCACGACACGACAAACCGCACGACACGTCAAACCGCACGACACGTCGAACCGCAGGACACGTCAAACCGCACGACACGACAAACCGCACGACAAACCGCACGACAAACCGCACGACACGTCAAACCGAATGACACGTCAAACCGCAGGACTCGACAAACCGCACGACACGTCAAACCAAATGACACGTCAAACCGCAGGACTCGACAAACCGCACGACACGTCAAACCGCACGACACGTCAAACCGCACGACACGTCGAACCGCAGGACACGTCAAATCACACGACACGTCGAACCGCACGACACGTCAAACCGCACGACACGTCGAACCGCACGACACGTCAGACCGCACGACTCGTCAAACCGCAGGACACGTCAAACCGCACGACACGACAAACCGCACGACACGTCAAACCGCACGACACGTCGAACCGCAGGACACGTCAAACCGCACGACACGACAAACCGCACGACAAACCGCACGACAAACCGCACGACACGTCAAACCGAATGACACGTCAAACCGCAGGACTCGACAAACCGCACGACACGTCAAACCAAATGACACGTCAAACCGCAGGACTCGACAAACCGCACGACACGACAAACCGCACGACACGTCAAACCGCACGACACGTCGAACCGCAGGACACGTCAAACCGCACGACACGACAAACCGCACGACAAACCGCACGACAAACCGCACGACACGTCAAACCGAATGACACGTCAAACCGCAGGACTCGACAAACCGCACGACACGTCAAACCGAATGACACGTCAAACCGCAGGACTCGACAAACCGCACGACACGTCAAACCGAATGACACGTCAAACCGCAGGACTCGACAAACCGCACGACACGTCAAACCAAATGACACGTCAAACCGCAGGACTCGACAAACCGCACGACACGTCAAACCAAATGACACGTCAAACCGCAGGACACGTCAAACCGAATGACTCGTCAAACCGCACGACATGTCAAACGACACGACAAACCGCACGACACGACAAACCCACGACACGTCAAACCGAATGACACGTCAGACCGCACGACTCGTCAAACCGCAGGACGCGTCAAACCGCACGACACGACAAACCGCACGACACGTCAAACCGCACGACACGTCGAACCGCAGGACACGTCAAACCGCACGACACGTCAAACCGCACGACACGTCAAACCGCACGTCAAACCACACGACACGTCAAACCGCAGGACACGTCAAACCGCACGACATGTCAAACGACACGACAAACCGCACGACACGACAAACCGCACAACACGTCAAACCGAATGACACGTCAAACCGCAGGACACGACAAACCGCACGACACGTCAAACCGAATGACACGTCAAACCGCAGGACACGTCAAACCGAATGACACGTCAAACCGCAGGACACGTCAAACCGCACGACATGTCAAACGACACGACAAACCGCACGACACGACAAACCCACGACACGTCAAACCGAATGACACGACAAACCGCACGACACGACAAACCGCACGACATGTCAAACCGCACGACACGTCAAACCGCACGTCAAACCACACGACACGTCAAACCGCACGACACGTCGAACCGCAGGACACGTCAAACCGCACGACATGTCAAACCGTACGACACGACAAACCGCACGACACGTCAAACCGCACGACACGACAAACCGCACGACACGTCAAACCGCACGACACGTCAGACCGCACGACAAGTCAGGCTGCACGACACACCGCACGACACGTCAAACCGAATGACACGTCAAACCGCACGACACGTCAAACCGTACAACAAACCCCACGACACGTCAAACCGCAGGACACGTCAAACCGAATGACACGTCAAACCGCAGGACACGTCAAACCGCACGACATGTCAAACGACACGACAAACCGCACGACAAACCGCACGACACGACAAACGACAAGACACGACAAACCATACTACATGTCAAACCGCACGACACGTCAAACCACACGACAAACCGCACGACAAACCACAAGACACAACAAACCATACGGCACGTCAAACCGCACGACACGTCAAACCACACGACAAACCGCACGACACGACAAACCACAAGACACGACAAACCATACGACACGTCAAACCACACGTCAAACCGCACGACACGACAAACCGCACAACAAACCACACGACAAACTGCACGTCAAACCGAATGACACGTCAAACAACACGACACGTCAAACCGCACGACACGACAAACCACACGACAAACCGCACGACACGTCAGACCGCACGACTCGTCAAACCGCACGACACGTCAAACCGAATGACACGTCAAGCCGCACGACACGACAAACCGTACGACACGTCAAACCGCACGACATGTCAAACCGCACGACACGTCGAACCGCAGGACACGTCAAACCGCACGACATGTCAAACCGTACGACACGACAAACCGCACGACACGTCAAACCGCACGACACGACAAACCACACGACACGTCAAACCGCACGATACGTCAAACCACACGACAAACCGCACGATACGACAAACCACACGACACGTCAAACCATACGACAAGTCAAACCGCACGACACGTCAAACCACACGTCAAACCGCAGGACTCGACAAACCGCACGACACGTCAAACCGAATGACACGTCAAACCACACGACAAACCGCACGATACGACAAACCACACGACACGTCAAACCATACGACAAGTCAAACCGCACGACACGTCAAACCACACGTCAAACCGCAGGACTCGACAAACCGCACGACACGTCAAACCGAATGACACGTCAAACCGCAGGACACGTCAAACCGAATGACACGTCAAACCGCAGGACACGTCAAACCGCACGACATGTCAAACGACACGACAAACCGCACGACACGACAAACCCACGACACGTCAAACCGAATGACACGACAAACCGCACGACATGACAAACCGCACGACACGTCAAACCGCACGACACGTCAAACCGCACGACACGTCAAACCGCACGTCAAACCACACGACACGTCAAACCGCACGACACGTCGAACCGCAGGACACGTCAAACCGCACGACATGTCAAACCGTACAAATCGACAAACCGCACGACACGTCAAACCGCACGACACGACAAACCACACGACACGTCAAACCGCACGACACGTCAAACCACACGACACGTCAAACCGCACGTCAAACCACACGACACGTCAAACCGCACGACACGTCGAACCGCAGGACACGTCAAACCGCACGACATGTCAAACCGTACGACACGACAAACCGCACGACACGTCAAACCGCACGACACGACAAACCACACGACACGTCAAACCGCACGACACGTCAAACCACACGACAAACCGCACGATACGACAAACCACACGACACGTCAAACCATACGACACGTCAAACCGCACGACACGTCAAACCACACGACAAACCGCACGACACGACAAACGACAAGACACAAAAAACCGCACGACACGTCAAACCACACGTCAAACCGCACGACACGACAAACGACAAGACACGACAAACCATACGACATGTCAAACCGCACGACACGTCAAACCACACAACAAACCGCACGACAAACCACAAGACACAACAAACCATACGGCACGTCAAACCGCACGACACGTCAAACCACACGACAAACCGCACGACACGACAAACCACAAGACACGACAAACCATTCGACACGTCAAATCACACGTCAAACCGCACGACACGACAAACCGCACAACAAACCACACGACAAACTGCACGTCAAACCGAATGACACGTCAAACCACACGACACGTCAAACCGCACGACACGACAAACCGCACGAGACGTCAGACCGCACGACTCGTCAAACCGCAGGACACGTCAAACCGCACGACACGACAAACCGCACGACACGTCAAACCGCACGACACGTCGAACCGCAGGACACGTCAAACCGCACGACACGACAAACCGCACGACAAACCGCACGACAAACCGCACGACACGTCAAACCGAATGACACGTCAAACCGCAGGACTCGACAAACCGCACGACACGTCAAACCAAATGACACGTCAAACCGCAGGACTCGACAAACCGCACGACACGTCAAACCGCACGACACGTCAAACCGCACGACACGTCGAACCGCAGGACACGTCAAACCACACGACACGTCAAACCGCACGACACGACAAACCGCACGACACGTCAAACCGCACGACTCGTCAAACCGCAGGACACGTCAAACCGCACGACACGACAAACCGCACGACACGTCAAACCGCACGACACGTCGAACCGCAGGACACGTCAAACCGCACGACACGACAAACCGCACGACAAACCGCACGACAAACCGCACGACACGTCAAACCGAATGACACGTCAAACCGCAGGACTCGACAAACCGCACGACACGTCAAACCAAATGACACGTCAAACCGCAGGACTCGACAAACCGCACGACACGACAAACCGCACGACACGTCAAACCGCACGACACGTCGAACCGCAGGACACGTCAAACCGCACGACACGACAAACCGCACGACAAACCGCACGACAAACCGCACGACACGTCAAACCGAATGACACGTCAAACCGCAGGACTCGACAAACCGCACGACACGTCAAACCGAATGACACGTCAAACCGCAGGACTCGACAAACCGCACGACACGTCAAACCGAATGACACGTCAAACCGCAGGACTCGACAAACCGCACGACACGTCAAACCAAATGACACGTCAAACCGCAGGACACGTCAAACCGAATGACTCGTCAAACCGCACGACATGTCAAACGACACGACAAACCGCACGACACGACAAACCGCAGGACACGTCGAACCGCAGGACACGTCAAACCGCACGACACGACAAACCGCACGACACGTCAAACCGCACGACACGTCAAACCGCACGTCAAACCACACGACACGTCAAACCGCACGACACGTCAAACCGCAGGACACGTCAAACCGCACGACATGTCAAACGACACGACAAACCGCACGACACGACAAACCGCACAACACGTCAAACCGAATGACACGTCAAACCGCAGGACACGACAAACCGCACGACACGTCAAACCGAATGACACGTCAAACCGCAGGACACGTCAAACCGAATGACACGTCAAACCGCAGGACACGTCAAACCGCACGACATGTCAAACGACACGACAAACCGCACGACACGACAAACCCACGACACGTCAAACCGAATGACACGACAAACCGCACGACACGACAAACCGCACGACATGTCAAACCGCACGACACGTCAAACCGCACGTCAAACCACACGACACGTCAAACCGCACGACACGTCGAACCGCAGGACACGTCAAACCGCACGACATGTCAAACCGTACGACACGACAAACCGCACGACACGTCAAACCGCACGACACGACAAACCGCACGACACGTCAAACCGCACGACACGTCAGACCGCACGACAAGTCAGGCTGCACGACACACCGCACGACACGTCAAACCGAATGACACGTCAAACCGCACGACACGTCAAACCGTACAACAAACCCCACGACACGTCAAACCGCAGGACACGTCAAACCGAATGACACGTCAAACCGCAGGACACGTCAAACCGCACGACATGTCAAACGACACGACAAACCGCACGACAAACCGCACGACACGACAAACGACAAGACACGACAAACCATACTACATGTCAAACCGCACGACACGTCAAACCACACGACAAACCGCACGACAAACCACAAGACACAACAAACCATACGGCACGTCAAACCGCAGGACTCGACAAACCGCACGACACGTCAAACCGAATGACACGTCAAACCGCAGGACTCGACAAACCGCACGACACGTCAAACCGAATGACACGTCAAACCGCAGGACTCGACAAACCGCACGACACGTCAAACCAAATGACACGTCAAACCGCAGGACACGTCAAACCGAATGACATGTCAAACGACACGACAAACCACACGACAAACCCACGACACGTCAAACCGAATGACACGACAAACCGCACGACACGACAAACCGCACGACATGTCAAACCGCACGACACGTCAAACCGCACGTCAAACCACACGACACGTCAAACCGCACGACACGTCGAACCGCAGGACACGTCAAACCGCACGACATGTCAAACCGTACGACACGACAAACCGCACGACACGTCAAACCGCACGACACGACAAACCGCACGACACGTCAAACCGCACGACACGTCAGACCGCACGACAAGTCAGGCTGCACGACACACCGCACGACACGTCAAACCGAATGACACGTCAAACCGCACGACACGTCAAACCGTACAACAAACCCCACGACACGTCAAACGGCAGGACACGTCAAACCGAATGACACGTCAAACCGCAGGACACGTCAAACCGCACGACATGTCAAACGACACGACAAACCGCACGACAAACCGCACGACACGACAAACGACAAGACACGACAAACCATACTACATGTCAAACCGCACGACACGTCAAACCACACGACAAACCGCACGACAAACCACAAGACACAACAAACCATACGGCACGTCAAACCGCACGACACGTCAAACCACACGACAAACCGCACGACACGACAAACCACAAGACACGACAAACCATACGACACGTCAAACCACACGTCAAACCGCACGACACGACAAACCGCACAACAAACCACACGACAAACTGCACGTCAAACCGAATGACACGTCAAACAACACGACACGTCAAACCGCACGACACGACAAACCACACGACAAACCGCACGACACGTCAGACCGCACGACTCGTCAAACCGCACGACACGTCAAACCGAATGACACGTCAAGCCGCACGACACGACAAACCGTACGACACGTCAAACCGCACGACATGTCAAACCGCACGACACGTCGAACCGCAGGACACGTCAAACCGCACGACATGTCAAACCGTACGACACGACAAACCGCACGACACGTCAAACCGCACGACACGACAAACCACACGACACGTCAAACCGCACGATACGTCAAACCATACGACAAACCGCACGATACGACAAACCACACGACACGTCAAACCATACGACAAGTCAAACCGCACGACACGTCAAACCACACGTCAAACCGCAGGACTCGACAAACCGCACGACACGTCAAACCGAATGACACGTCAAACCACACGACAAACCGCACGATACGACAAACCACACGACACGTCAAACCATACGACAAGTCAAACCGCACGACACGTCAAACCACACGTCAAACCGCAGGACTCGACAAACCGCACGACACGTCAAACCGAATGACACGTCAAACCGCAGGACACGTCAAACCGAATGACACGTCACACCGCAGGACACGTCAAACCGCACGACATGTCAAACGACACGACAAACCGCACGACACGACAAACCCACGACACGTCAAACCGAATGACACGACAAACCGCACGACATGACAAACCGCACGACACGTCAAACCGCACGACACGTCAAACCGCACGACACGTCAAACCGCACGTCAAACCACACGACACGTCAAACCGCACGACACGTCGAACCGCAGGACACGTCAAACCGCACGACATGTCAAACCGTACAACACGACAAACCGCACGACACGTCAAACCGCACGACACGACAAACCACACGACACGTCAAACCGCACGACACGTCAAACCACACGACACGTCAAACCGCACGTCAAACCACACGACACGTCAAACCGCACGACACGTCGAACCGCAGGACACGTCAAACCGCACGACATGTCAAACCGTACGACACGACAAACCGCACGACACGTCAAACCGCACGACACGACAAACCACACGACACGTCAAACCGCACGACACGTCAAACCACACGACAAACCGCACGATACGACAAACCACACGACACGTCAAACCATACGACACGTCAAACCGCACGACACGTCAAACCACACGACAAACCGCACGACACGACAAACGACAAGACACAAAAAACCGCACGACACGTCAAACCACACGTCAAACCGCACGACACGACAAACGACAAGACACGACAAACCATACGACATGTCAAACCGCACGACACGTCAAACCACACAACAAACCGCACGACAAACCACAAGACACAACAAACCATACGGCACGTCAAACCGCACGACACGTCAAACCACACGACAAACCGCACGACACGACAAACCACAAGACACGACAAACCATACGACACGTCAAATCACACGTCAAACCGCACGACACGACAAACCGCACAACAAACCACACGACAAACTGCACGTCAAACCGAATGACACGACAAACCCACGACACGTCAAACCGAATGACACGACAAACCGCACGACACGACAAACCGCAAGACACGTCAAACCGCACGACACGTCAAACCGCACGTCAAACCACACGACACGTCAAACCGCACGACACGTCGAACCGCAGGACACGTCAAACCGCACGACATGTCAAACCGTACGACACGACAAACCGCACGACACGTCAAACCGCACGACACGACAAACCGCACGACACGTCAAACCGCACGACATGACAAACCACACGACACGTCAAACCGCACGACACGTCACACCGCACGACACGTCAAACCGAATGACACGTCAAACCGCAGGACACGTCAAACCGAATGACACGTCAAACCGCAGGACACGTCAAACCGCACGACATGTCAAACGACACGACAAACCGCACGACACGACAAACCCACGACACGTCAAACCGAATGACACGACAAACCGCAGGACACGTCAAACCGCACGACACGTCAAACCGCACGTCAAACCACACGACACGTCAAACCGCACGACATGTCGAACCGCAGGACACGTCAAACCGCACGACATGTCAAACCGTACGACACGACAAACCGCACGACACGTCAAACCGCACGACACGACAAACCGCACGACACGTCAAACCGCACGACATGACAAACCACACGACACGTCAAATCGCACGACACGTCACACCGCACGACACGTCAAACCGAATGACACGTCAGACCGCACGACACACCGCACGACACGTCAGACCGCACGACACGTCAAACCACACGACAAACCACAAGACACGACAAACCATACGACATGACAACCCGCACGACACGTCGAACCGCAGGACAAGAAAAACCGCACGACACGTCAAACCGCACGACACGACAAACCGCACGACACGTCAAACCGCACGACATGACAAACCACACGACACGTCAAATCGCACGACACGTCACACCGCACGACACGTCAAACCGCACGACACGACAAACCGCACGACACGTCAGACCGCACGACACGTCAAACCGCACGACACGTCAGACCGCACGACACGTCAAACCGAATGACACGTCAAACCGCAGGACACGTCAAACCGAATGACATGTCAAACCGCACGACACGTCAAACCACACGACAAACCGCACGACACGTCAAACCACACGTCAAACCACACGACACGTCAAACCCAATGACACGTCAGACCGCACGACACGTCAGACCGCACGACACGTCAAACCGAATGACACGTCACACTGCAGGACACGTCAAACCGCATGACACGACAAACCGCACGACACGACAAACCGCACGACACGTCAGACCGCACGTCAAACTGCACGACACGTCAAACCCAATGACACGTCAGACCGCACGACACGTCAGACCGCACGACACGTCAAACCGAATGACACGTCACACTGCAGGACACGTCAAACCGCATGACACGACAAACCGCACGACACGACAAACCGCACGACACGTCAGACCGCACGACACGTCAAACCGCACGACACGTCAAACCGCACGACACGACAAACCGCACGACACGTCAGACCGCACGACACGTCAAACCGCACGACACGTCAGACCGCACGACACGTCAAACCGAATGACACGTCAAACCGCAGGACACGTCAAACCGAATGACATGTCAAACCGCACGACACGTCAAACCACACGACAAACCGCACGACACGTCAAACCACACGTCAAACCACACGACAAACCACAAAACACGACAAACCATACGACACGACAACCCGCACGACACGTCAAACCGCACGACACGTCAAACCGCACGACACGTCAAACCGCACGACATGTCAAACCGCACGACACGACAAACCGCACGACATGTCAAACCGCACGACACGACAAACCGCACGACACGACAAACCGCACGACACGTCAAACCACACAACAAACCACAAGACACGACAAACCATACGACACGACAACCCGCACGACACGTCAAACCGCACGACACATCAAACCGCACGACACGTCAAACCGCACGACATGTCAAACCGCAGGACACGACAAACCGTACGACATGTCAAACCGCACGACATGACAAACCGCACGACAAGTCAAACCGCACGACACGTCAAACCGCACGACACGTCAAGCCACACGACACGACATACCGCACGACACGACAAACCACAAGACACGTCAAACCGCACGACACGTCAAACCATACGACACGTCAAACCGCACGACACGTCAAACCACACGACAAACCGCACGACACGACAAACCACAAGACACGACAAAACTATATGACACGACAAACCGCACGACACGACAAACCACACGACACGTCAAACCGCACGACACGTCAAACCACACGACAAACCGCACGACACGACAAACCACAAGATACGACAAACCATACGACACGTCAAACCGCACGACACGTCAAACCACACCACAAACCGCACGACACGACAAACCACACGACACGTTAAACCGCACGACACGTCAAACCACACGACAAACCACAAGACACGACAAACCATACGACAGGACAACCCGCACGACACGTCAAACCGCACGACACGTCAAACCGCACGTCAAACTGCACGACACGTCAAACCCAATGACACGTCAGACCGCACGACACGTCAGACCGCACGACACGTCAAACCGAATGACACGTCACACTGCAGGACACGTCAAACCGCATGACACGACAAACCGCACGACACGACAAACCGCACGACACGTCAGACCGCACGACACGTCAAACCGCACGACATGTCAAACCACACGACATGTCAAACCGCACGACACGTCAAGCCGCACGACACGTCAAGCCGAACGACACGACATACCGCACGACACGACAAACCGCACGACACGACAAACCGCACGACACGTCAAGCCGAACGACACGACATACCGCACGACACGACAAACCGCACGACACGACAAACCGCACGACACGACAAACCGCACGACACGACAAACCGCACGACACGTCAAACCGCACGACACGTCAAACCGCACGACACGTCAAACCGTACAACAAACCCCACGACACGTCAAACCGCAGGACACGTCAAACCGCAGGACACGTCAAACCGCACGACATGTCAAACGACACGACAATCCGCACGACAAACCGCACGACACGTCAAACCGAATGACACGTCAAACCGCAGGACTCGACAAACCGCACGACACGTCAAACCAAATGACACGTCAAACCGCAGGACACGTCAAACCGAATGACACTTCAAACCGCAGGACACGTCAAACCGCACGACATGTCAAACGACACGACAAACCGCACGACACGACAAACCCACGACACGTCAAACCGAATGACACGTCAGACCGCACGACTCGTCAAACCGCAGGACACGTCAAACCGCACGACACGACAAACCGCACGACACGTCAAATCGCACGACACGTCGAACCGCAGGACATGTCAAACCGCACGACACGACAAACCGCACGACACGTCAAACCGCACGACACGTCAGACCGCACGTCAAACCACACGACACGTCAAACCGCACGACACGTCAAACCGCAGGACACGTCAAACCGCACGACATGTCAAACGACACGACAAACCGCACGACACGACAAACCGCACGACACGTCAAACCGAATGACACGTCAAACCGCAGGACACGACAAACCGCACGACACGTCAAACCGAATGACACGTCAAACCGCAGGACACGTCAAACCGAATGACACGTCAAACCGCAGGACACGTCAAACCGCACGACATGTCAAACGACACGACAAACCGCACGACATGTCAAACCGTACGACACGACAAACCGCACGACACGTCAAACCGCACGACACGACAAACCGCACGACACGTCAAACCGCACGACACGTCAGACCGCACGACAAGTCAGGCTGCACGACACACCGCACGACACGTCAAACCGAATGACACGTCAAACCGCACGACACGTCAAACCGTACAACAAACCCCACGACACGTCAAACCGCAGGACACGTCAAACCGAATGACACGTCAAACCGCAGGACACGTCAAACCGCACGACATGTCAAACGACACGACAAACCGCACGACAAACCGCACGACACGACAAACGACAAGACACGACAAACCATACTACATGTCAAACCGCACGACACGTCAAACCACACGACAAACCGCACGACAAACCACAAGACACAACAAACCATACGGCACGTCAAACCGCACGACACGTCAAACCACACGACAAACCGCACGACACGACAAACCACAAGACACGACAAACCATACGACACGTCAAACCACACGTCAAACCGCACGACACGACAAACCGCACAACAAACCACACGACAAACTGCACGTCAAACCGAATGACACGTCAAACAACACGACACGTCAAACCGCACGACACGACAAACCACACGACAAACCGCACGACACGTCAGACCGCACGACTCGTCAAACCGCACGACACGTCAAACCGAATGACACGTCAAGCCGCACGACACGACAAACCGTACGACACGTCAAACCGCACGACATGTCAAACCGCACGACACGTCGAACCGCAGGACACGTCAAACCGCACGACATGTCAAACCGTACGACACGACAAACCGCACGACACGTCAAACCGCACGACACGACAAACCACACGACACGTCAAACCGCACGATACGTCAAACCATACGACAAACCGCACGATACGACAAACCACACGACACGTCAAACCATACGACAAGTCAAACCGCACGACACGTCAAACCACACGTCAAACCGCAGGACTCGACAAACCGCACGACACGTCAAACCGAATGACACGTCAAACCACACGACAAACCGCACGATACGACAAACCACACGACACGTCAAACCATACGACAAGTCAAACCGCACGACACGTCAAACCACACGTCAAACCGCAGGACTCGACAAACCGCACGACACGTCAAACCGAATGACACGTCAAACCGCAGGACACGTCAAACCGAATGACACGTCACACCGCAGGACACGTCAAACCGCACGACATGTCAAACGACACGACAAACCGCACGACACGACAAACCCACGACACGTCAAACCGAATGACACGACAAACCGCACGACATGACAAACCGCACGACACGTCAAACCGCACGACACGTCAAACCGCACGACACGTCAAACCGCACGTCAAACCACACGACACGTCAAACCGCACGACACGTCGAACCGCAGGACACGTCAAACCGCACGACATGTCAAACCGTACAACACGACAAACCGCACGACACGTCAAACCGCACGACACGACAAACCACACGACACGTCAAACCGCACGACACGTCAAACCACACGACACGTCAAACCGCACGTCAAACCACACGACACGTCAAACCGCACGACACGTCGAACCGCAGGACACGTCAAACCGCACGACATGTCAAACCGTACGACACGACAAACCGCACGACACGTCAAACCGCACGACACGACAAACCACACGACACGTCAAACCGCACGACACGTCAAACCACACGACAAACCGCACGATACGACAAACCACACGACACGTCAAACCATACGACACGTCAAACCGCACGACACGTCAAACCACACGACAAACCGCACGACACGACAAACGACAAGACACAAAAAACCGCACGACACGTCAAACCACACGTCAAACCGCACGACACGACAAACGACAAGACACGACAAACCATACGACATGTCAAACCGCACGACACGTCAAACCACACAACAAACCGCACGACAAACCACAAGACACAACAAACCATACGGCACGTCAAACCGCACGACACGTCAAACCACACGACAAACCGCACGACACGACAAACCACAAGACACGACAAACCATACGACACGTCAAATCACACGTCAAACCGCACGACACGACAAACCGCACAACAAACCACACGACAAACTGCACGTCAAACCGAATGACACGACAAACCCACGACACGTCAAACCGAATGACACGACAAACCGCACGACACGACAAACCGCACGACACGTCAAACCGCACGACACGTCAAACCGCACGTCAAACCACACGACACGTCAAACCGCACGACACGTCGAACCGCAGGACACGTCAAACCGCACGACATGTCAAACCGTACGACACGACAAACCGCACGACACGTCAAACCGCACGACACGACAAACCGCACGACACGTCAAACCGCACGACATGACAAACCACACGACACGTCAAACCGCACGACACGTCACACCGCACGACACGTCAAACCGAATGACACGTCAAACCGCAGGACACGTCAAACCGAATGACACGTCAAACCGCAGGACACGTCAAACCGCACGACATGTCAAACGACACGACAAACCGCACGACACGACAAACCCACGACACGTCAAACCGAATGACACGACAAACCGCAGGACACGTCAAACCGCACGACACGTCAAACCGCACGTCAAACCACACGACACGTCAAACCGCACGACATGTCGAACCGCAGGACACGTCAAACCGCACGACATGTCAAACCGTACGACACGACAAACCGCACGACACGTCAAACCGCACGACACGACAAACCGCACGACACGTCAAACCGCACGACATGACAAACCACACGACACGTCAAATCGCACGACACGTCACACCGCACGACACGTCAAACCGAATGACACGTCAGACCGCACGACACACCGCACGACACGTCAGACCGCACGACACGTCAAACCACACGACAAACCACAAGACACGACAAACCATACGACATGACAACCCGCACGACACGTCGAACCGCAGGACACGAAAAACCGCACGACACGTCAAACCGCACGACACGACAAACCGCACGACACGTCAAACCGCACGACATGACAAACCACACGACACGTCAAATCGCACGACACGTCACACCGCACGACACGTCAAACCGCACGACACGACAAACCGCACGACACGTCAGACCGCACGACACGTCAAACCGCACGACACGTCAGACCGCACGACACGTCAAACCGAATGACACGTCAAACCGCAGGACACGTCAAACCGAATGACATGTCAAACCGCACGACACGTCAAACCACACGACAAACCGCACGACACGTCAAACCACACGTCAAACCACACGACACGTCAAACCCAATGACACGTCAGACCGCTCGACACGTCAGACCGCACGACACGTCAAACCGAATGACACGTCACACTGCAGGACACGTCAAACCGCATGACACGACAAACCGCACGACACGACAAACCGCACGACACGTCAGACCGCACGTCAAACTGCACGACACGTCAAACCCAATGACACGTCAGACCGCACGACACGTCAGACCGCACGACACGTCAAACCGAATGACACGTCACACTGCAGGACACGTCAAACCGCATGACACGACAAACCGCACGACACGACAAACCGCACGACACGTCAGACCGCACGACACGTCAAACCGCACGACACGTCAAACCGCACGACACGACAAACCGCACGACACGTCAGACCGCACGACACGTCAAACCGCACGACACGTCAGACCGCACGACACGTCAAACCGAATGACACGTCAAACCGCAGGACACGTCAAACCGAATGACATGTCAAACCGCACGACACGTCAAACCACACGACAAACCGCACGACACGTCAAACCACACGTCAAACCACACGACAAACCACAAAACACGACAAACCATACGACACGACAACCCGCACGACACGTCAAACCGCACGACACGTCAAACCGCACGACACGTCAAACCGCACGACATGTCAAACCGCACGACACGACAAACCGCACGACATGTCAAACCGCACGACACGACAAACCGCACGACACGACAAACCGCACGACACGTCAAACCACACAACAAACCACAAGACACGACAAACCATACGACACGACAACCCGCACGACACGTCAAACCGCACGACACATCAAACCGCACGACACGTCAAACCGCACGACATGTCAAACCGCAGGACACGACAAACCGTACGACATGTCAAACCGCACGACATGACAAACCGCACGACAAGTCAAACCGCACGACACGTCAAACCGCACGACACGTCAAGCCACACGACACGACATACCGCACGACACGACAAACCACAAGACACGTCAAACCGCACGACACGTCAAACCATACGACACGTCAAACCGCACGACACGTCAAACCACACGACAAACCGCACGACACGACAAACCACAAGACACGACAAAACTATATGACACGACAAACCGCACGACACGACAAACCACACGACACGTCAAACCGCACGACACGTCAAACCACACGACAAACCGCACGACACGACAAACCACAAGATACGACAAACCATACGACACGTCAAACCGCACGACACGTCAAACCACACCACAAACCGCACGACACGACAAACCACACGACACGTTAAACCGCACGACACGTCAAACCACACGACAAACCACAAGACACGACAAACCATACGACAGGACAACCCGCACGACACGTCAAACCGCACGACACGTCAAACCGCACGTCAAACTGCACGACACGTCAAACCCAATGACACGTCAGACCGCACGACACGTCAGACCGCACGACACGTCAAACCGAATGACACGTCACACTGCAGGACACGTCAAACCGCATGACACGACAAACCGCACGACACGACAAACCGCACGACACGTCAGACCGCACGACACGTCAAACCGCACGACATGTCAAACCACACGACATGTCAAACCGCACGACACGTCAAGCCGCACGACACGTCAAGCCGAACGACACGACATACCGCACGACACGACAAACCGCACGACACGACAAACCGCACGACACGTCAAGCCGAACGACACGACATACCGCACGACACGACAAACCGCACGACACGACAAACCGCACGACACGACAAACCGCACGACACGACAAACCGCACGACACGTCAAACCGCACGACACGTCAAACCGCACGACACGTCAAACCGTACAACAAACCCCACGACACGTCAAACCGCAGGACACGTCAAACCGCAGGACACGTCAAACCGCACGACATGTCAAACGACACGACAATCCGCACGACAAACCGCACGACACGTCAAACCGAATGACACGTCAAACCGCAGGACTCGACAAACCGCACGACACGTCAAACCAAATGACACGTCAAACCGCAGGACACGTCAAACCGAATGACACTTCAAACCGCAGGACACGTCAAACCGCACGACATGTCAAACGACACGACAAACCGCACGACACGACAAACCCACGACACGTCAAACCGAATGACACGTCAGACCGCACGACTCGTCAAACCGCAGGACACGTCAAACCGCACGACACGACAAACCGCACGACACGTCAAATCGCACGACACGTCGAACCGCAGGACATGTCAAACCGCACGACACGACAAACCGCACGACACGTCAAACCGCACGACACGTCAGACCGCACGTCAAACCACACGACACGTCAAACCGCACGACACGTCAAACCGCAGGACACGTCAAACCGCACGACATGTCAAACGACACGACAAACCGCACGACACGACAAACCGCACGACACGTCAAACCGAATGACACGTCAAACCGCAGGACACGACAAACCGCACGACACGTCAAACCGAATGACACGTCAAACCGCAGGACACGTCAAACCGAATGACACGTCAAACCGCAGGACACGTCAAACCGCACGACATGTCAAACGACACGACAAACCGCACGACACGACAAACCCACGACACGTCAAACCGAATGACACGACAAACCGCACGACACGACAAACCGCACGACACGTCAAACCGCACGACACGTCAAACCGCACGTCAAACCACACGACACGTCAAACCGCACGACACGTCGAACCGCAGGACACGTCAAACTGCACGACATGTCAAACCGTGCGACACGACAAACCGCACGACACGTCAAACCGCACGACACGACAAACCGCACGACACGTCAAACCGCACGACACGTCAGACCGCACGACACGTCAGGCTGCACGACACGTCACACCGCACGACACGTCAGACCGCACGACACGACAAACCGCACGACATGTCAAACCGCACGACACGACAAACCACACGACACGTCAAACCGCACGACACGTCAAACCACACGACAAACCGCACGATACGACAAACCACACGACACGTCAAACCATACGACACATCAAACCGCACGACACGTCAAACCACACGACAAACCGCACGACACGACAAACGACAAGACACAACAAACCGCACGACACGTCAAACCACACGTCAAACCGCACGACACGACAAACGACAATACACGACAAACCATACGACATGTCAAACCGCACGACACGTCAAACCACACGACAAACCGCACGACAAACCACAAGACACAACAAACCATACGGCACGTCAAACCGCACGACACGTCAAACCACACGACAAACCGCACGACACGACAAACCACAAGACACGACAAACCATACGACACGTCAAACCACACGTCAAACCGCACGACACGACAAACCGCACAACAAACCACACGACAAACTGCACGTCAAACCGAATGACACGTCAAACCACACGACACGTCAAACCGCACGACACGACAAACCGCACGACACGTCAGACCGCACGACTCGTCAAACCGCACGACACGTCAAACCGAATGACACGTCAAGCCGCACGACACGTCAAACCGCACGACACGTCAAACCGCACGACACGTCGAACCGCAGGACACGTCAAACCGCACGACACGTCAAACCGCACGACACGACAAACCACACGACACGTCAAACCGCACGACACGTCAAACCACACGACAAACCGCACGATACGACAAACCACACGACACGTCAAACCATACGACACGTCAAACCGCACGACACGTCAAACCACACGACACGTCAAACCGCACGACACGACAAACCGCACGACACGTCAAACCGCACGACATGACAAACCACACGACACGTCAAATCGCACGACACGTCACACCGCACGACACGTCAAACCGCACGACACGACAAACCGCACGACACGTCAGACCGCACGACACGTCAAACCGCACGACACGTCAGACCGCACGACACGTCAAACCGAATGACACGTCAAACCGCAGGACACGTCAAACCGAATGACATGTCAAACCGCACGACACGTCAAACCACACGACAAACCGCACGACACGTCAAACCACACGTCAAACCACACGACAAACCACAAAACACGACAAACCATACGACACGACAACCCGCACGACACGTCAAACCGCACGACACGTCAAACCGCACGACACGTCAAACCGCACGACATGTCAAACCGCACGACACGACAAACCGCACGACATGTCAAACCGCACGACACGACAAACCGCACGACACGACAAACCGCACGACACGTCAAACCACACAACAAACCACAAGACACGACAAACCATACGACACGACAACCCGCACGACACGTCAAACCGCACGACACATCTAACCGCACGACACGTCAAACCGCACGACATGTCAAACCGCAGGACACGACAAACCGTACGACATGTCAAACCGCACGACATGACAAACCGCACGACAAGTCAAACCGCACGACACGTCAAACCGCACGACACGTCAAGCCACACGACACGACATACCGCACGACACGACAAACCACAAGACACGTCAAACCGCACGACACGTCAAACCATACGACACGTCAAACCGCACGACACGTCAAACCACACGACAAACCGCACGACACGACAAACCACAAGACACGACAAACCATATGACACGACAAACCGCACGACACGACAAACCACACGACACGTCAAACCGCACGACACGTCAAACCACACGACAAACCGCACGACACGACAAACAACAAGATACGACAAACCATACGACACGTCAAACCGCACGACACGTCAAACCACACCACAAACCGCACGACACGACAAACCACACGACACGTTAAACCGCACGACACGTCAAACCACACGACAAACCACAAGATACGACAAACCATACGACAGGACAACCCGCACGACACGTCAAACCGCACGACACGTCAAACCGCACGTCAAACTGCACGACACGTCAAACCCAATGACACGTCAGACCGCACGACACGTCAGACCGCACGACACGTCAAACCGAATGACACGTCACACTGCAGGACACGTCAAACCGCATGACACGACAAACCGCACGACACGACAAACCGCACGACACGTCAGACCGCACGACACGTCAAACCGCACGACATGTCAAACCACACGACACGACAAACCGCACGACACGTCAAGCCGAACGACACGACATACCGCACGACACGACATACCGCACGACACGACAAACCGCACGACACGACAAACCGCACGACACGTCAAGCCGAACGACACGACATACCGCACGACACGACAAACCGCACGACACGACAAACCGCACGACACGTCAGACCGCACGACACGTCAGGCTGCACGACACGTCAAACCGCACGACACGTCAAACCGAACGACACGACATACCGCACGACACGACAAACCGCACGACACGACAAACCGCACGACACGTCAAACCGCACGACACGTCAAACCGCACGACACGTCAAACCGTACAACAAACCCCACGACACGTCAAACCGCAGGACACGTCAAACCGCAGGACACGTCAAACCGCACGACATGTCAAACGACACGACAATCCGCACGACAAACCGCACGACACGTCAAACCGAATGACACGTCAAACCGCAGGACTCGACAAACCGCACGACACGTCAAACCAAATGACACGTCAAACCGCAGGACACGTCAAACCGAATGACACTTCAAACCGCAGGACACGTCAAACCGCACGACATGTCAAACGACACGACAAACCGCACGACACGACAAACCCACGACACGTCAAACCGAATGACACGTCAGACCGCACGACTCGTCAAACCGCAGGACACGTCAAACCGCAGGACACGTCAAACCGCACGACACGACAAACCGCACGACACGTCAAATCGCACGACACGTCGAACCGCAGGACATGTCAAACCGCACGACACGACAAACCGCACGACACGTCAAACCGCACGACACGTCAGACCGCACGTCAAACCACACGACACGTCAAACCGCACGACACGTCAAACCGCAGGACACGTCAAACCGCACGACATGTCAAACGACACGACAAACCGCACGACACGACAAACCGCACGACACGTCAAACCGAATGACACGTCAAACCGCAGGACACGACAAACCGCACGACACGTCAAACCGAATGACACGTCAAACCGCAGGACACGTCAAACCGAATGACACGTCAGACCGCAGGACACGTCAAACCGCACGACATGTCAAACGACACGACAAACCGCACGACACGACAAACCCACGACACGTCAAACCGAATGACACGACAAACCGCACGACACGACAAACCGCACGACACGTCAAACCGCACGACACGTCAAACCGCACGTCAAACCACACGACACGTCAAACCGCACGACACGTCGAACCGCAGGACACGTCAAACTGCACGACATGTCAAACCGTACGACACGACAAACCGCACGACACGTCAAACCGCACGACACGACAAACCGCACGACACGTCAAACCGCACGACACGTCAGACCGCACGACACGTCAGGCTGCACGACACGTCACACCGCACGACACGTCAGACCGCACGACACGACAAACCGCACGACATGTCAAACCGCACGACACGACAAACCACACGACACGTCAAACCGCACGACACGTCAAACCACACGACAAACCGCACGATACGACAAACCACACGACACGTCAAACCATACGACACATCAAACCGCACGACACGTCAAACCACACGACAAACCGCACGACACGACAAACGACAAGACACAACAAACCGCACGACACGTCAAACCACACGTCAAACCGCACGACACGACAAACGACAATACACGACAAACCATACGACATGTCAAACCGCACGACACGTCAAACCACACGACAAACCGCACGACAAACCACAAGACACAACAAACCATACGGCACGTCAAACCGCACGACACGTCAAACCACACGACAAACCGCACGACACGACAAACCACAAGACACGACAAACCATACGACACGTCAAACCACACGTCAAACCGCACGACACGACAAACCGCACAACAAACCACACGACAAACTGCACGTCAAACCGAATGACACGTCAAACCACACGACACGTCAAACCGCACGACACGACAAACCGCACGACACGTCAGACCGCACGACTCGTCAAACCGCACGACACGTCAAACCGAATGACACGTCAAGCCGCACGACACGTCAAACCGCACGACACGTCAAACCGCACGACACGTCGAACCGCAGGACACGTCAAACCGCACGACATGTCAAACCGTACGACACGACAAACCGCACGACACGTCAAACCGCACGACACGACAAACCACACGACACGTCAAACCGCACGACACGTCAAACCACACGACAAACCGCACGATACGACAAACCACACGACACGTCAAACCATACGACACGTCAAACCGCACGACACGTCAAACCACACGACAAACCGCACGACACGACAAACGACAAGACACAACAAACCGCACGACACGTCAAACCACACGTCAAACCGCACGACACGACAAACGACAAGACACGACAAACCATACGACATGTCAAACCGCACGACACGTCAAACCACACGACAAACCGCACGACAAACCACAAGACACAACAAACCATACGGCACGTCAAACCGCACGACACGTCAAACCACACGACAAACCGCACGACACGACAAACCACAAGACACGACAAACCATACGACACGTCAAACCACACGTCAAACCGCACGACACGACAAACCGCACAACAAACCACACGACAAACTGCACGTCAAACCGAATGACACGTCAAACCACACGACACGTCAAACCGCACGACACGACAAACCGCACGACACGTCAGACCGCACGACTCGTCAAACCGCACGACACGTCAAACCGAATGACACGTTAAGCCGCACGACACGACAAACCGTACGACACGTCAAACCGCACGACACGTCAAACCGCACGACACGTCAAACCGCACGACACGTCAAACCGCACGACACGTCAAACAACACGACAAACCACATGACAAACCGCACGACACGTCAAACCGCACAACACGACAAACCGCACGACACGACAAACCGTACGACACGACAAACCGTACGACACGTCAAACCCTACGACACGACAAACCACAAGACACGACAAACCGCACGACACGTCAAACCGTACAACAAACCCCACGACTGTCAAACCGCAGGACACGTCAAACCGAATGACACGTCAAACCGCAGGACACGTCAAACCGCACGACATTTCAAACGACACGACAAACCGCACGACACGACAAACCGCACGACACGTCAAACCGAATGACACGTCAAACCGCAGGACACGTCAAACCGCAGGACACGTCAAACCGAATGAAGCGTCAAACCGCAGGACACGACAAACCACATACCAAACCGCACGACACGTCAAACCGCACAACACGACAAACCGCACGACACGACAAACCGTACGACACGACAAACCGTACGACACGTCAAACCCTACGACACGACAAACCACAAGACACGACAAACCGCACGACACGTCAAACCGTACAACAAACCCCACGACTGTCAAACCGCACGACACGTCAAACCGCACGTCAAACCACACGACACGTCAAACCGCACGACACGTCGAACTGCAGGACACATCAAACCGCACGACACGTCAGACCGCACGACACGACAAACCGCACGACATGTCAAACCGCACGACACGACAAACCACACGACACGTCAAACCGCACGACACGTCAAACCGAATGACACGTTAAGCCGCACGACACGACAAACCGTACGACACGTCAAACCGCACGACATGTCAAACCGCACGACACGTCGAACCGCAGGACACGTCAAACCGCACGACATGTCAAACCGTACGACACGACAAACCGCACGACACGTCAAACCGCACGACACGTCAAACAACACGACAAACCACATGACAAACCGCACGACACGACAAACCGCACGACACGACAAACCGCACGACACGTCAAACCGAATGACACGACAAACCGCACGACACGACAAACCGCACGACACGTCAAACCACAAGACACGACAAACCAATTGACACGTCAAACCGCAGGACACGTCAAACCGCACGACACGTCGAACCGCAGGACACGTCAAACCGCACGACATGTCAAACCGCACGACACGACAAACTGCACGACACGACAAACCACACGACACGTCAAACCGCACGACACGTCAAACCACACGACAAACCGCACGACACGACAAACCACACGACACGACAAACCGCACGACACGTCAAACCACAAGACACGACAAACCACAAGACACGACAAACCATACGACACGTCAAACCGCACGACACGTCAAACCGCACGACAAACCGCACGACACGACAAACCACACGACACGTCAAACCGCACGACACGTCAAACCACACGACATGTCAAACCACACGACACGTCAAACCGCACGACACGTCAAACCACACGACAAACCGCACGACACGTCAAACCGCACGACACGTCAAACCACACGACAAACCACAAGACACGACAAACCACAAGACACGACAAACCATACGACACGTCAAACCACACGTCAAACCGCACGACACGACAAACCGCACGTCAAACCGCACGACACGACAAACCGCACGACACGACAAACCATACGACACGTCAAACCACACGTCAAACCGCACAACACGACAAACCGCACGTCAAACCGCACGACATGACAAACCGCACGACACGTCAAACCACACGACACGTCAAACCGCACGACACGTCAAACCACACGACAAACCGCACGATACGACAAACCACACGACACGTCAAACCATACGACACGTCAAACCGCACGACACGTCAAACCACACGACAAACCGCACGACACGACAAACCACAAGACACGACAAACCGCACGACACGTCAAACCGTACAACAAACCCCACGACTGTCAAACCGCAGGACACGTCAAACCGAATGACACGTCAAACCGCAGGACACGTCAAACCGCACGACATTTCAAACGACACGACAAACCGCACGACACGACAAACCGCACGACACGTCAAACCGAATGACACGTCAAACCGCAGGACACGTCAAACCGCAGGACACGTCAAACCGAATGAAGCGTCAAACCGCAGGACACGACAAACCACATGACAAACCGCACGACACGTCAAACCGCACAACACGACAAACCGCACGACACGACAAACCGTACGACACGACAAACCGTACGACACGTCAAACCCTACGACACGACAAACCACAAGACACGACAAACCGCACGACACGTCAAACCGTACAACAAACCCCACGACTGTCAAACCGCACGACACGTCAAACCGCACGTCAAACCACACGACACGTCAAACCGCACGACACGTCGAACTGCAGGACACATCAAACCGCACGACACGTCAGACCGCACGACACGACAAACCGCACGACATGTCAAACCGCACGACACGACAAACCACACGACACGTCAAACCGCACGACACGTCAAACCGAATGACACGTTAAGCCGCACGACACGACAAACCGTACGACACGTCAAACCGCACGACATGTCAAACCGCACGACACGTCGAACCGCAGGACACGTCAAACCGCACGACATGTCAAACCGTACGACACGACAAACCGCACGACACGTCAAACCGCACGACACGTCAAACAACACGACAAACCACATGACAAACCGCACGACACGACAAACCGCACGACACGACAAACCGCACGACACGTCAAACCGAATGACACGACAAACCGCACGACACGACAAACCGCACGACACGTCAAACCACAAGACACGACAAACCAATTGACACGTCAAACCGCAGGACACGTCAAACCGCACGACACGTCGAACCGCAGGACACGTCAAACCGCACGACATGTCAAACCGCACGACACGACAAACTGCACGACACGACAAACCACACGACACGTCAAACCGCACGACACGTCAAACCACACGACAAACCGCACGACACGACAAACCACACGACACGACAAACCGCACGACACGTCAAACCACAAGACACGACAAACCACAAGACACGACAAACCATACGACACGTCAAACCGCACGACACGTCAAACCGCACGACAAACCGCACGACACGACAAACCACACGACACGTCAAACCGCACGACACGTCAAACCACACGACATGTCAAACCACACGACACGTCAAACCGCACGACACGTCAAACCACACGACAAACCGCACGACACGTCAAACCGCACGACACGTCAAACCACACGACAAACCACAAGACACGACAAACCACAAGACACGACAAACCATACGACACGTCAAACCACACGTCAAACCGCACGACACGACAAACCGCACGTCAAACCGCACGACACGACAAACCGCACGACACGACAAACCATACGACACGTCAAACCACACGTCAAACCGCACAACACGACAAACCGCACGTCAAACCGCACGACATGACAAACCGCACGACACGTCAAACCACACGACACGTCAAACCGCACGACACGTCAAACCACACGACAAACCGCACGATACGACAAACCACACGACACGTCAAACCATACGACACGTCAAACCGCACGACACGTCAAACCACACGACAAACCGCACGACACGACAAACGACAAGACACAACAAACCGCACGACACGTCAAACCACACGTCAAACCGCACGACACGACAAACGACAAGACACGACAAACCATACGACATGTCAAACCGCACGACACGCCAAACCACACGACAAACCGCACGACAAACCACAAGACACAACAAACCATACGGCACGTCAAACCGCACGACACGTCAAACCACACGACAAACCGCACGACACGACAAACCACAAGACACGACAAACCATACGACACGTCAAACCACACGTCAAACCGCACGACACGACAAACCGCACAACAAACCACACGACAAACTGCACGTCAAACTGCACGTCAAACCGAATGACACGTCAAACCACACGACACGACAAACCGCACGACACGTCGAACCGCAGGACACGTCAAACCACACGACACGTCAAACCGCACGACACGACAAACCGCACGACACGTCAGACCGCACGACTCGTCAAACCGCAGGACACGTCAAACCGCACGACACGACAAACCGCACGACACGTCAAACCGCACGACACGTCGAACCGCAGGACACGTCAAACCGCACGACACGACAAACCGCACGACAAACCGCACGACAAACCGCACGACACGTCAAACCGAATGACACGTCAAACCGCAGGACTCGACAAACCGCACGACACGTCAAACCAAATGACACGTCAAACCGCAGGACTCGACAAACCGCACGACACGACAAACCGCACGACACGTCAAACCGCACGACACGTCGAACCGCAGGACACGTCAAACCGCACGACACGACAAACCGCACGACAAACCGCACGACAAACCGCACGACACGTCAAACCGAATGACACGTCAAACCGCAGGACTCGACAAACCGCACGACACGACAAACCGCACGACACGTCAAACCGCACGACACGTCGAACCGCAGGACACGTCAAACCGCACGACACGACAAACCGCACGACAAACCGCACGACAAACCGCACGACAAACCGCACGACACGTCAAACCGAATGACACGTCAAACCGCAGGACTCGACAAACCGCACGACACGTCAAACCGAATGACACGTCAAACCGCAGGACTCGACAAACCGCACGACACGTCAAACCAAATGACACGTCAGACCGCACGACTCGTCAAACCGCAGGACACGTCAAACCGCAAGACACGACAAACCGCACGACACGTCAAACCGCACGACACGTCGAACCGCAGGACACGTCAAACCGCACGACACGACAAACCGCACGACACGACAAACCGCACGACAAACCGCACGACAAACCGCACGACACGTCAAACCGAATGACACGTCAAACCGAATGACTCGTCAAACCGCACGACATGTCAAACGACACGACAAACCGCACGACACGACAAACCCACGACACGTCAAACCGAATGACACGTCAGACCGCACGACTCGTCAAACCGCAGGACACGTCAAACCGCACGACACGACAAACCGCACGACACGTCAAACCGCACGACACGTCGAACCGCAGGACACGTCAAACCGCACGACACGACAAACCGCACGACACGTCAAACCGCACGACACGTCAAACCGCACGTCAAACCACACGACACGTCAAACCGCACGACACGTCAAACCGCAGGACACGTCAAACCGCACGACATGTCAAACGACACGACAAATCGCACGACACGACAAACCGCACAACACGTCAAACCGAATGACACGTCAAACCGCAGGACACGACAAACCACACGACACGTCAAACCGAATGACACGTCAAACCGCAGGACACGTCAAACCGAATGACACGTCAAACCGCAGGACACGTCAAACCGCACGACATGTCAAACGACACGACAAACCGCACGACACGACAAACCCACGACACGTCAAACCGAATGACACGACAAACCGCACGACACGACAAACCGCACGACATGTCAAACCGCACGACACGTCAAACCGCACGTCAAACCACACGACACGTCAAACCGCACGACACGTCGAACCGCAGGACACGTCAAACCGCACGACATGTCAAACCGTACGACACATCAAACCGCACGACACGTCAAACCACACGACAAACCGCACGACACGACAAACGACAAGACACAACAAACCGCACGACACGTCAAACCACACGTCAAACCGCACGACACGACAAACGACAATACACGACAAACCATACGACATGTCAAACCGCACGACACGTCAAACCACACGACAAACCGCACGACAAACCACAAGACACAACAAACCATACGGCACGTCAAACCGCACGACACGTCAAACCACACGACAAACCGCACGACACGACAAACCACAAGACACGACAAACCATACGACACGTCAAACCACACGTCAAACCGCACGACACGACAAACCGCACAACAAACCACACGACAAACTGCACGTCAAACCGAATGACACGTCAAACCACACGACACGTCAAACCGCACGACACGACAAACCGCACGACACGTCAGACCGCACGACTCGTCAAACCGCACGACACGTCAAACCGAATGACACGTCAAGCCGCACGACACGTCAAACCGCACGACACGTCAAACCGCACGACACGTCGAACCGCAGGACACGTCAAACCGCACGACATGTCAAACCGTACGACACGACAAACCGCACGACACGTCAAACCGCACGACACGACAAACCACACGACACGTCAAACCGCACGACACGTCAAACCACACGACAAACCGCACGATACGACAAACCACACGACACGTCAAACCATACGACACGTCAAACCGCACGACACGTCAAACCACACGACAAACCGCACGACACGACAAACGACAAGACACAACAAACCGCACGACACGTCAAACCACACGTCAAACCGCACGACACGACAAACGACAAGACACGACAAACCATACGACATGTCAAACCGCACGACACGTCAAACCACACGACAAACCGCACGACAAACCACAAGACACAACAAACCATACGGCACGTCAAACCGCACGACACGTCAAACCACACGACAAACCGCACGACACGACAAACCACAAGACACGACAAACCATACGACACGTCAAACCACACGTCAAACCGCACGACACGACAAACCGCACAACAAACCACACGACAAACTGCACGTCAAACCGAATGACACGTCAAACCACACGACACGTCAAACCGCACGACACGACAAACCGCACGACACGTCAGACCGCACGACTCGTCAAACCGCACGACACGTCAAACCGAATGACACGTTAAGCCGCACGACACGACAAACCGTACGACACGTCAAACCGCACGACACGTCAAACCGCACGACACGTCAAACCGCACGACACGTCAAACCGCACGACACGTCAAACAACACGACAAACCACATGACAAACCGCACGACACGTCAAACCGCACAACACGACAAACCGCACGACACGACAAACCGTACGACACGACAAACCGTACGACACGTCAAACCCTACGACACGACAAACCACAAGACACGACAAACCGCACGACACGTCAAACCGTACAACAAACCCCACGACTGTCAAACCGCAGGACACGTCAAACCGAATGACACGTCAAACCGCAGGACACGTCAAACCGCACGACATTTCAAACGACACGACAAACCGCACGACACGACAAACCGCACGACACGTCAAACCGAATGACACGTCAAACCGCAGGACACGTCAAACCGCAGGACACGTCAAACCGAATGAAGCGTCAAACCGCAGGACACGACAAACCACATGACAAACCGCACGACACGTCAAACCGCACAACACGACAAACCGCACGACACGACAAACCGTACGACACGACAAACCGTACGACACGTCAAACCCTACGACACGACAAACCACAAGACACGACAAACCGCACGACACGTCAAACCGTACAACAAACCCCACGACTGTCAAACCGCACGACACGTCAAACCGCACGTCAAACCACACGACACGTCAAACCGCACGACACGTCGAACTGCAGGACACATCAAACCGCACGACACGTCAGACCGCACGACACGACAAACCGCACGACATGTCAAACCGCACGACACGACAAACCACACGACACGTCAAACCGCACGACACGTCAAACCGAATGACACGTTAAGCCGCACGACACGACAAACCGTACGACACGTCAAACCGCACGACATGTCAAACCGCACGACACGTCGAACCGCAGGACACGTCAAACCGCACGACATGTCAAACCGTACGACACGACAAACCGCACGACACGTCAAACCGCACGACACGTCAAACAACACGACAAACCACATGACAAACCGCACGACACGACAAACCGCACGACACGACAAACCGCACGACACGTCAAACCGAATGACACGACAAACCGCACGACACGACAAACCGCACGACACGTCAAACCACAAGACACGACAAACCAATTGACACGTCAAACCGCAGGACACGTCAAACCGCACGACACGTCGAACCGCAGGACACGTCAAACCGCACGACATGTCAAACCGCACGACACGACAAACTGCACGACACGACAAACCACACGACACGTCAAACCGCACGACACGTCAAACCACACGACAAACCGCACGACACGACAAACCACACGACACGACAAACCGCACGACACGTCAAACCACAAGACACGACAAACCACAAGACACGACAAACCATACGACACGTCAAACCGCACGACACGTCAAACCGCACGACAAACCGCACGACACGACAAACCACACGACACGTCAAACCGCACGACACGTCAAACCACACGACATGTCAAACCACACGACACGTCAAACCGCACGACACGTCAAACCACACGACAAACCGCACGACACGTCAAACCGCACGACACGTCAAACCACACGACAAACCACAAGACACGACAAACCACAAGACACGACAAACCATACGACACGTCAAACCACACGTCAAACCGCACGACACGACAAACCGCACGTCAAACCGCACGACACGACAAACCGCACGACACGACAAACCATACGACACGTCAAACCACACGTCAAACCGCACAACACGACAAACCGCACGTCAAACCGCACGACATGACAAACCGCACGACACGTCAAACCACACGACACGTCAAACCGCACGACACGTCAAACCACACGACAAACCGCACGATACGACAAACCACACGACACGTCAAACCATACGACACGTCAAACCGCACGACACGTCAAACCACACGACAAACCGCACGACACGACAAACGACAAGACACAACAAACCGCACGACACGTCAAACCACACGTCAAACCGCACGACACGACAAACGACAAGACACGACAAACCATACGACATGTCAAACCGCACGACACGCCAAACCACACGACAAACCGCACGACAAACCACAAGACACAACAAACCATACGGCACGTCAAACCGCACGACACGTCAAACCACACGACAAACCGCACGACACGACAAACCACAAGACACGACAAACCATACGACACGTCAAACCACACGTCAAACCGCACGACACGACAAACCGCACAACAAACCACACGACAAACTGCACGTCAAACTGCACGTCAAACCGAATGACACGTCAAACCACACGACACGTCAGACCGCACGACTCGTCAAACCGCACGACACGACAAACCGCACGACACGTCAAACCGCACGACACGTCAGACCGCACGACAAGTCAGGCTGCACGACACGTCACACCGCACGACACGTCAAACCGAATGACACGTCAAACCGCACGACACGTCAAACCGTACAACAAACCCCACGACACGTCAAACCGCAGGACACGTCAAACCGAATGACACGTCAAACCGCAGGACACGTCAAACCGCACGACATGTCAAACGACACGACAAACCGCACGACAAACCGCACGACACGACAAACGACAAGACACGACAAACCATACTACATGTCAAACCGCACGACACGTCAAACCACACGACAAACCGCACGACAAACCACAAGACACAACAAACCATACGGCACGTCAAACCGCACGACACGTCAAACCACACGACAAACCGCACGACACGACAAACCACAAGACACGACAAACCATACGACACGTCAAACCACACGTCAAACCGCACGACACGACAAACCGCACAACAAACCACACGACAAACTGCACGTCAAACCGAATGACACGTCAAACAACACGACACGTCAAACCGCACGACACGACAAACCACAGGACAAACCGCACGACACGTCAGACCGCACGACTCGTCAAACCGCACGACACGTCAAACCGAATGACACGTCAAGCCGCACGACACGACAAACCGTACGACACGTCAAACCGCACGACATGTCAAACCGCACGACACGTCGAACCGCAGGACACGTCAAACCGCACGACATGTCAAACCGTACGACACGACAAACCGCACGACACGTCAAACCGCACGACACGACAAACCACACGACACGTCAAACCGCACGATACGTCAAACCACACGACAAACCGCACGATACGACAAACCACACGACACGTCAAACCATACGACAAGTCAAACCGCACGACACGTCAAACCACACGTCAAACAGCAGGACTCGACAAACCGCACGACACATCAAACCGAATGACACGTCAAACCACACGACAAACCGCACGATACGACAAACCACACGACACGTCAAACCATACGACAAGTCAAACCGCACGACACGTCAAACCACACGTCAAACCGCAGGACTCGACAAACCGCACGACACGTCAAACCGAATGACACGTCAAACCGCAGGACACGTCAAACCGAATTACCCGTCAAACCGCAGGACACGTCAAACCGCACGACATGTCAAACGACACGACAAACCGCACGACACGACAAACCCACGACACGTCAAACCGAATGACACGACAAACCGCACGACATGACAAACCGCACGACACGTCAAACCGCACGACACGTCAAACCGCACGACACGTCAAACCGCACGTCAAACCACACGACACGTCAAACCGCACGACACGTCGAACCGCAGGACACGTCAAACCGCACGACATGTCAAACCGTACAACACGACAAACCGCACGACACGTCAAACCGCACGACACGACAAACCACACGACACGTCAAACCGCACGACACGTCAAACCACACGACACGTCAAACCGCACGTAAAACCACACGACACGTCAAACCGCACGACACGTCGAACCGCAGGACACGTCAAACCGCACGACATGTCAAACCGTACGACACGACAAACCGCACGACACGTCAAACCGCACGACACGACAAACCACACGACACGTCAAACCGCACGACACGTCAAACCACACGACAAACCGCACGATACGACAAACCACACGACACGTCAAACCATACGACACGTCAAACCGCACGACACGTCAAACCACACGACAAACCGTACGACACGACAAACGACAAAGACACAAAAAACCGCACGACACGTCAAACCACACGTCAAACCGCACGACACGACAAACGACAAGACACGACAAACCATACGACATGTCAAACCGCACGACACGTCAAACCACACAACAAACCGCACGACAAACCACAAGACACAACAAACCATACGGCACGTCAAACCGCACGACACGTCAAACCACACGACAAACCGCACGACACGACAAACCGCACGACAAACCGCACGACAAACCGCACGACACGTCAAACCGAATGACACGTCAAACCGCAGGACTCGACAAACCGCACGACACGTCAAACCGAATGACACGTCAGACCGCACGACTCGTCAAACCGCAGGACACGTCAAACCGCACGACACGACAAACCGCACGACACGTCAAACCGCACGACACGTCGAACCGCAGGACACGTCAAACCGCACGACACGACAAACCGCACGACACGACAAACCGCACGACAAACCGCACGACAAACCGCACGACACGTCAAACCGAATGACACGTCAAACCGAATGACTCGTCAAACCGCACGACATGTCAAACGACACGACAAACCGCACGACACGACAAACCCACGACACGTCAAACCGAATGACACGTCAGACCGCACGACTCGTCAAACCGCAGGACACGTCAAACCGCACGACACGACAAACCGCACGACACGTCAAACCGCACGACACGTCGAACCGCAGGACACGTCAAACCGCACGACACGACAAACCGCACGACACGTCAAACCGCACGACACGTCAAACCGCACGTCAAACCACACGACACGTCAAACCGCACGACACGTCAAACCGCAGGACACGTCAAACCGCACGACATGTCAAACGACACGACAAATCGCACGACACGACAAACCGCACAACACGTCAAACCGAATGACACGTCAAACCGCAGGACACGACAAACCACACGACACGTCAAACCGAATGACACGTCAAACCGCAGGACACGTCAAACCGAATGACACGTCAAACCGCAGGACACGTCAAACCGCACGACATGTCAAACGACACGACAAACCGCACGACACGACAAACCCACGACACGTCAAACCGAATGACACGACAAACCGCACGACACGACAAACCGCACGACATGTCAAACCGCACGACACGTCAAACCGCACGTCAAACCACACGACACGTCAAACCGCACGACACGTCGAACCGCAGGACACGTCAAACCGCACGACATGTCAAACCGTACGACACGACAAACCGCACGACACGTCAAACCGCACGACACGACAAACCGCACGACACGTCAAACCGCACGACACGTCAGACCGCACGACAAGTCAGGCTGCACGACACGTCACACCGCACGACACGTCAAACCGAATGACACGTCAAACCGCACGACACGTCAAACCGTACAACAAACCCCACGACACGTCAAACCGCAGGACACGTCAAACCGAATGACACGTCAAACCGCAGGACACGTCAAACCGCACGACATGTCAAACGACACGACAAACCGCACGACAAACCGCACGACACGACAAACGACAAGACACGACAAACCATACTACATGTCAAACCGCACGACACGTCAAACCACACGACAAACCGCACGACAAACCACAAGACACAACAAACCATACGGCACGTCAAACCGCACGACACGTCAAACCACACGACAAACCGCACGACACGACAAACCACAAGACACGACAAACCATACGACACGTCAAACCACACGTCAAACCGCACGACACGACAAACCGCACAACAAACCACACGACAAACTGCACGTCAAACCGAATGACACGTCAAACAACACGACACGTCAAACCGCACGACACGACAAACCACACGACAAACCGCACGACACGTCAGACCGCACGACTCGTCAAACCGCACGACACGTCAAACCGAATGACACGTCAAGCCGCACGACACGACAAACCGTACGACACGTCAAACCGCACGACATGTCAAACCGCACGACACGTCGAACCGCAGGACACGTCAAACCGCACGACATGTCAAACCGTATGACACGACAAACCGCACGACACGTCAAACCGCACGACACGACAAACCACACGACACGTCAAACCGCACGATACGTCAAACCACACGACAAACCGCACGATACGACAAACCACACGACACGTCAAACCATACGACAAGTCAAACCGCACGACACGTCAAACCACACGTCAAACAGCAGGACTCGACAAACCGCACGACACATCAAACCGAATGACACGTCAAACCACACGACAAACCGCACGATACGACAAACCACACGACACGTCAAACCATACGACAAGTCAAACCGCACGACACGTCAAACCACACGTCAAACCGCAGGACTCGACAAACCGCACGACACGTCAAACCGAATGACACGTCAAACCGCAGGACACGTCAAACCGAATTACCCGTCAAACCGCAGGACACGTCAAACCGCACGACATGTCAAACGACACGACAAACCGCACGACACGACAAACCCACGACACGTCAAACCGAATGACACGACAAACCGCACGACATGACAAACCGCACGACACGTCAAACCGCACGACACGTCAAACCGCACGACACGTCAAACCGCACGTCAAACCACACGACACGTCAAACCGCACGACACGTCGAACCGCAGGACACGTCAAACCGCACGACATGTCAAACCGTACAACACGACAAACCGCACGACACGTCAAACCGCACGACACGACAAACCACACGACACGTCAAACCGCACGACACGTCAAACCACACGACACGTCAAACCGCACGTCAAACCACACGACACGTCAAACCGCACGACACGTCGAACCGCAGGACACGTCAAACCGCACGACATGTCAAACCGTACGACACGACAAACCGCACGACACGTCAAACCGCACGACACGACAAACCACACGACACGTCAAACCGCACGACACGTCAAACCACACGACAAACCGCACGACACGTCACACCGCACGACACGTCAAACCGAATGACACGTCAAACCGCACGACACGTCAAACCGTACAACAAACCCCACGACACGTCAAACCGCAGGACACGTCAAACCGAATGACACGTCAAACCGCAGGACACGTCAAACCGCACGACATGTCAAACGACACGACAAACCGCACGACAAACCGCACGACACGACAAACGACAAGACACGACAAACCATACTACATGTCAAACCGCACGACACGTCAAACCACACGACAAACCGCACGACAAACCACAAGACACAACAAACCATACGGCACGTCAAACCGCACGACACGTCAAACCACACGACAAACCGCACGACACGACAAACCACAAGACACGACAAACCATACGACACGTCAAACCACACGTCAAACCGCACGACACGACAAACCGCACAACAAACCACACGACAAACTGCACGTCAAACCGAATGACACGTCAAACAACACGACACGTCAAACCGCACGACACGACAAACCACACGACAAACCGCACGACACGTCAGACCGCACGACTCGTCAAACCGCACGACACGTCAAACCGAATGACACGTCAAGCCGCACGACACGACAAACCGTACGACACGTCAAACCGCACGACATGTCAAACCGCACGACACGTCGAACCGCAGGACACGTCAAACCGCACGACATGTCAAACCGTACGACACGACAAACCGCACGACACGTCAAACCGCACGACACGACAAACCACACGACACGTCAAACCGCACGATACGTCAAACCACACGACAAACCGCACGATACGACAAACCACACGACACGTCAAACCATACGACAAGTCAAACCGCACGACACGTCAAACCACACGTCAAACAGCAGGACTCGACAAACCGCACGACACATCAAACCGAATGACACGTCAAACCACACGACAAACCGCACGATACGACAAACCACACGACACGTCAAACCATACGACAAGTCAAACCGCACGACACGTCAAACCACACGTCAAACCGCAGGACTCGACAAACCGCACGACACGTCAAACCGAATGACACGTCAAACCGCAGGACACGTCAAACCGAATTACCCGTCAAACCGCAGGACACGTCAAACCGCACGACATGTCAAACGACACGACAAACCGCACGACACGACAAACCCACGACACGTCAAACCGAATGACACGACAAACCGCACGACATGACAAACCGCACGACACGTCAAACCGCACGACACGTCAAACCGCACGACACGTCAAACCGCACGTCAAACCACACGACACGTCAAACCGCACGACACGTCGAACCGCACGACACGTCAAACCACACGACACGTCAAACCGCACGACACGTCAAACCACACGACACGTCAGACCGCACGACAAGTCAGGCTGCACGACACGTCACACCGCACGACACGTCAAACCGAATGACACGTCAAACCGCACGACACGTCAAACCGTACAACAAACCCCACGACACGTCAAACCGCAGGACACGTCAAACCGAATGACACGTCAAACCGCAGGACACGTCAAACCGCACGACATGTCAAACGACACGACAAACCGCACGACAAACCGCACGACACGACAAACGACAAGACACGACAAACCATACTACATGTCAAACCGCACGACACGTCAAACCACACGACAAACCGCACGACAAACCACAAGACACAACAAACCATACGGCACGTCAAACCGCACGACACGTCAAACCACACGACAAACCGCACGACACGACAAACCACAAGACACGACAAACCATACGACACGTCAAACCACACGTCAAACCGCACGACACGACAAACCGCACAACAAACCACACGACAAACTGCACGTCAAACCGAATGACACGTCAAACAACACGACACGTCAAACCGCACGACACGACAAACCACACGACAAACCGCACGACACGTCAGACCGCACGACTCGTCAAACCGCACGACACGTCAAACCGAATGACACGTCAAGCCGCACGACACGACAAACCGTACGACACGTCAAACCGCACGACATGTCAAACCGCACGACACGTCGAACCGCAGGACACGTCAAACCGCACGACATGTCAAACCGTATGACACGACAAACCGCACGACACGTCAAACCGCACGACACGACAAACCACACGACACGTCAAACCGCACGATACGTCAAACCACACGACAAACCGCACGATACGACAAACCACACGACACGTCAAACCATACGACAAGTCAAACCGCACGACACGTCAAACCACACGTCAAACAGCAGGACTCGACAAACCGCACGACACATCAAACCGAATGACACGTCAAACCACACGACAAACCGCACGATACGACAAACCACACGACACGTCAAACCATACGACAAGTCAAACCGCACGACACGTCAAACCACACGTCAAACCGCAGGACTCGACAAACCGCACGACACGTCAAACCGAATGACACGTCAAACCGCAGGACACGTCAAACCGAATTACCCGTCAAACCGCAGGACACGTCAAACCGCACGACATGTCAAACGACACGACAAACCGCACGACACGACAAACCCACGACACGTCAAACCGAATGACACGACAAACCGCACGACATGACAAACCGCACGACACGTCAAACCGCACGACACGTCAAACCGCACGACACGTCAAACCGCACGTCAAACCACACGACACGTCAAACCGCACGACACGTCGAACCGCAGGACACGTCAAACCGCACGACATGTCAAACCGTACAACACGACAAACCGCACGACACGTCAAACCGCACGACACGACAAACCACACGACACGTCAAACCGCACGACACGTCAAACCACACGACACGTCAAACCGCACGTCAAACCACACGACACGTCAAACCGCACGACACGTCGAACCGCAGGACACGTCAAACCGCACGACATGTCAAACCGTACGACACGACAAACCGCACGACACGTCAAACCGCACGACACGACAAACCACACGACACGTCAAACCGCACGACACGTCAAACCACACGACAAACCGCACGATACGACAAACCACACGACACGTCAAACCATACGACACGTCAAACCGCACGACACGTCAAACCACACGACAAACCGTACGACACGACAAACGACAAGACACAAAAAACCGCACGACACGTCAAACCACACGTCAAACCGCACGACACGACAAACGACAAGACACGACAAACCATACGACATGTCAAACCGCACGACACGTCAAACCACACAACAAACCGCACGACAAACCACAAGACACAACAAACCATACGGCACGTCAAACCGCACGACACGTCAAACCACACGACAAACCGCACGACACGACAAACCACAAGACACGACAAACCATACGACACGTCAAATCACACGTCAAACCGCACGACACGACAAACCGCACAACAAACCACACGACAAACTGCACGTCAAACCGAATGACACGACAAACCCACGACACGTCAAACCGAATGACACGACAAACCGCACGACACGACAAACCGCACGACACGTCAAACCGCACGACACGTCAAACCGCACGTCAAACCACACGACACGTCAAACCGCACGACACGTCGAACCGCAGGACACGTCAAACCGCACGACATGTCAAACCGTACGACACGACAAACCGCACGACACGTCAAACCGCACGACACGACAAACCGCACGACACGTCAAACCGCACGACATGACAAACCACACGACACGTCAAACCGCACGACACGTCACACCGCACGACACGTCAAACCGAATGACACGTCAAACCGCAGGACACGTCAAACCGAATGACACGTCAAACCGCAGGACACGTCAAACCGCACGACATGTCAAACGACACGACAAACCGCACGACACGACAAACCCACGACACGTCAAACCGAATGACACGACAAACCGCAGGACACGTCAAACCGCACGACACGTCAAACCGCACGTCAAACCACACGACACGTCAAACCGCACGACATGTCGAACCGCAGGACACGTCAAACCGCACGACATGTCAAACCGTACGACACGACAAACCGCACGACACATCAAACCGCACGACACGACAAACCGCACGACACGTCAAACCGCACGACATGACAAACCACACGACACGTCAAATCGCACGACACGTCACACCGCACGACACGTCAAACCGAATGACACGTCAGACCGCACGACACACCGCACGACACGTCAGACCGCACGACACGTCAAACCACACGACAAACCACAAGACACGACAAACCATACGACATGACAACCCGCACGACACGTCGAACCGCAGGACACGAAAAACCGCACGACACGTTAAACCGCACGACACGACAAACCGCACGACACGTCAAACCGCACGACAAGACAAACCACACGACACGTCAAATCGCACGACACGTCACACCGCACGACACGTCAAACCGCACGACACGACAAACCGCACGACACGTCAGACCGCACGACACGTCAAACCGCACGACACGTCAGACCGCACGACACGTCAAACCGAATGACACGTCAAACCGCAGGACACGTCAAACCGAATGACATGTCAAACCGCACGACACGTCAAACCACACGACAAACCGCACGACACGTCAAACCACACGTCAAACCACACGACAAACCACAAAACACGACAAACCATACGACACGACAACCCGCACGACACGTCAAACCGCACGACACGTCAAACCGCACGACACGTCAAACCGCACGACATGTCAAACCGCACGACACGACAAACCGCACGACATGTCAAACCGCACGACACGACAAACCGCACGACACGACAAACCGCACGACACGTCAAACCACACAACAAACCACAAGACACGACAAACCATACGACACGACAACCCGCACGACACGTCAAACCGCACGACACATCAAACCGCACGACACGTCAAACCGCACGACATGTCAAACCGCAGGACACGACAAACCGTACGACATGTCAAACCGCACGACATGACAAACCGCACGACAAGTCAAACCGCACGACACGTCAAACCGCACGACACGTCAAGCCACACGACACGACATACCGCACGACACGACAAACCACAAGACACGTCAAACCGCACGACACGTCAAACCATACGACACGTCAAACCGCACGACACGTCAAACCACACGACAAACCGCACGACACGACAAACCACAAGACACGACAAACCATATGACACGACAAACCGCACGACACGACAAACCACACGACACGTCAAACCGCACGACACGTCAAACCACACGACAAACCGCACGACACGACAAACCACAAGATACGACAAAGCATACGACACGTCAAACCGCACGACACGTCAAACCACACCACAAACCGCACGACACGACAAACCACACGACACGTCAAACCGCACGACACGTCAAACCACACGACAAACCACAAGACACGACAAACCATACGACAGGACAACCCGCACGACACGTCAAACCGCACGACACGTCAAACCGCACGTCAAACTGCACGACACGTCAAACCCAATGACACGTCAGACCGCACGACACGTCAGACCGCACGACACGTCAAACCGAATGACACGTCACACTGCAGGACACGTCAAACCGCATGACACGACAAACCGCACGACACGACAAACCGCACGACACGTCAAACCACACAACAAACCACAAGACACGACCAACCATACGACAGGACAAACCGCACGACACGACAAACCGCACGACACGTCAGACCGCACGACACGTCAAACCGCACGACATGTCAAACCACACGACATGTCAAACCGCACGACACGTCAAGCCGCACGACACGTCAAGCCGAACGACACGACAAACCGCAGGACACGTCAAACCGCACGACATGTCAAACGACACGACAATCCGCACGACAAACCGCACGACACGTCAAACCGAATGACACGTCAAACCGCAGGACTCGACAAACCGCACGACACGTCAAACCAAATGACACGTCAAACCGCAGGACACGTCAAACCGAATGACACTTTAAACCGCAGGACACGTCAAACCGCACGACATGTCAAACGACACGACAAACCGCACGACACGACAAACCCACGACACGTCAAACCGAATGACACGTCAGACCGCACGACTCGTCAAACCGCAGGACACGTCAAACCGCACGACACGACAAACCGCACGACACGTCAAATCGCACGACACGTCGAACCGAAGGACACGTCAAACCGCACGACACGACAAACCGCACGACACGTCAAACCGCACGACACGTCAGACCGCACGTCAAACCACACGACACGTCAAACCGCACGACACGTCAAACCGCAGGACACGTCAAACCGCACGACATGTCAAACGACACGACAAACCGCACGACACGACAAACCGCACGACACGTCAAACCGAATGACACGTCAAACCGCAGGACACGACAAACCGCACGACACGTCAAACCGAATGACACGTCAAACCGCAGGACACGTCAAACCGAATGACACGTCAAACCGCAGGACACGTCAAACCGCACGACATGTCAAACGACACGACAAACCGCACGACACGACAAACCCACGACACGTCAAACCGAATGACACGACAAACCGCACGACACGACAAACCGCACGACACGTCAAACCGCACGACACATCAAACCGCACGTCAAACCACACGACACGTCAAACCGCACGACACGTCGAACCGCAGGACACGTCAAACTGCACGACATGTCAAACCGTACGACACGACAAACCGCACGACACGTCAAACCGCACGACACGACAAACCGCACGACACGTCAAACCGCACGACACGTCAGACCGCACGACACGTCAGGCTGCACGACACGTCACACCGCACGACACGTCAGACCGCACGACACGACAAACCGCACGACATGTCAAACCGCACGACACGACAAACCACACGACACGTCAAACCGCACGACACGTCAAACCACACGACAAACCGCACGATACGACAAACCACACGACACGTCAAACCATACGACACATCAAACCGCACGACACGTCAAACCACACGACAAACCGCACGACACGACAAACGACAAGACACAACAAACCGCACGACACGTCAAACCACACGTCAAACCGCACGACACGACAAACGACAATACACGACAAACCATACGACATGTCAAACCGCACGACACGTCAAACCACACGACAAACCGCACGACAAACCACAAGACACAACAAACCATACGGCACGTCAAACCGCACGACACGTCAAACCACACGACAAACCGCACGACACGACAAACCACAAGACACGACAAACCATACGACACGTCAAACCACACGTCAAACCGCACGACACGACAAACCGCACAACAAACCACACGACAAACTGCACGTCAAACCGAATGACACGTCAAACCACACGACACGTCAAACCGCACGACACGACAAACCGCACGACACGTCAGACCGCACGACTCGTCAAACCGCACGACACGTCAAACCGAATGACACGTCAAGCCGCACGACACGTCAAACCGCACGACACGTCAAACCGCAGGACACGTCGAACCGCAGGACACGTCAAACCGCACGACATGTCAAACCGTACGACACGACAAACCGCACGACACGTCAAACCGCACGACACGACAAACCACACGACACGTCAAACCGCACGACACGTCAAACCACACGACAAACCGCACGATACGACAAACCACACGACACGTCAAACCATACGACACGTCAAACCGCACGACACGTCAAACCACACGACAAACCGCACGACACGACAAACGACAAGACACAACAAACCGCACGACACGTCAAACCACACGTCAAACCGCACGACACGACAAACGACAAGACACGACAAACCATACGACATGTCAAACCGCACGACACGTCAAACCACACGACAAACCGCACGACAAACCACAAGACACAACAAACCATACGGCACGTCAAACCGCACGACACGTCAAACCACACGACAAACCGCACGACACGACAAACCACAAGACACGACAAACCATACGACACGTCAAACCACACGTCAAACCGCACGACACGACAAACCGCACAACAAACCACACGACAAACTGCACGTCAAACCGAATGACACGTCAAACCACACGACACGTCAAACCGCACGACACGACAAACCGCACGACACGTCAGACCGCACGACTCGTCAAACCGCACGACACGTCAAACCGAATGACACGTCAAGCCGCACGACACGTCAAACCGCACGACACGTCAAACCGCACGACACGTCGAACCGCAGGACACGTCAAACCGCACGACATGTCAAACCGCACGACACGACAAACCGCACGACACGTCAAACCGCACGACACGACAAACCACACGACACGTCAAACCGCACGACACGTCAAACCACACGACAAACCGCACGATACGACAAACCACACGACACGTCAAACCATACGACACGTCAAACCGCACGACACGTCAAACCACACGACAAACCGCACGACACGACAAACGACAAGACACAACAAACCGCACGACACGTCAAACCACACGTCAAACCGCACGACACGACAAACGACAAGACACGACAAACCATACGACATGTCAAACCGCACGACACGTCAAACCACACGACAAACCGCACGACAAACCACAAGACACAACAAACCATACGGCACGTCAAACCGCACGACACGTCAAACCACACGACAAACCGCACGACACGACAAACCACAAGACACGACAAACCATACGACACGTCAAACCACACGTCAAACCGCACGACACGACAAACCGCACAACAAACCACACGACAAACTGCACGTCAAACCGAATGACACGTCAAACCACACGACACGTCAAACCGCACGACACGACAAACCGCACGACACGTCAGACCGCACGACTCGTCAAACCGCACGACACGTCAAACCGAATGACACGTTAAGCCGCACGACACGACAAACCGTACGACACGTCAAACCGCACGACACGTCAAACCGCACGACACGTCAAACCGCACGACACGTCAAACCGCACGACACGTCAAACAACACGACAAACCACATGACAAACCGCACGACACGTCAAACCGCACAACACGACAAACCGCACGACACGACAAACCGTACGACACGACAAACCGTACGACACGTCAAACCCTACGACACGACAAACCACAAGACACGACAAACCGCACGACACGTCAAACCGTACAACAAACCCCACGACTGTCAAACCGCAGGACACGTCAAACCGAATGACACGTCAAACCGCAGGACACGTCAAACCGCACGACATTTCAAACGACACGACAAACCGCACGACACGACAAACCGCACGACACGTCAAACCGAATGACACGTCAAACCGCAGGACACGTCAAACCGCAGGACACGTCAAACCGAATGAAGCGTCAAACCGCAGGACACGACAAACCACATGACAAACCGCACGACACGTCAAACCGCACAACACGACAAACCGCACGACACGACAAACCGTACGACACGACAAACCGTACGACACGTCAAACCCTACGACACGACAAACCACAAGACACGACAAACCGCACGACACGTCAAACCGTACAACAAACCCCACGACTGTCAAACCGCACGACACGTCAAACCGCACGTCAAACCACACGACACGTCAAACCGCACGACACGTCGAACTGCAGGACACATCAAACCGCACGACACGTCAGACCGCACGACACGACAAACCGCACGACATGTCAAACCGCACGACACGACAAACCACACGACACGTCAAACCGCACGACACGTCAAACCGAATGACACGTTAAGCCGCACGACACGACAAACCGTACGACACGTCAAACCGCACGACATGTCAAACCGCACGACATGTCAAACCGCACGACACGTCGAACCGCAGGACACGTCAAACCGCACGACATGTCAAACCGTACGACACGACAAACCGCACGACACGTCAAACCGCACGACACGTCAAACAACACGACAAACCACATGACAAACCGCACGACACGTCAAACCGCACAACACGACAAACCGCACGACACGACAAACCGTACGACACGACAAACCGTACGACACGTCAAACCCTACGACACGACAAACCACAAGACACGACAAACCGAATGACACGTCAAACAGCAGGACACGTCAAACCGCACGACATTTCAAACGAAACGACAAACCGCACGACACGACAAACCGCACGACACGTCAAACCGAATGACACGTCAAACCGCAGGACACGTCAAACCGAATGAAGCGTCAAACCGCAGGAAACGACAAACCGCACGACACGACAAACCGCACGACACGACAAACCGCACGACACGTCAAACCGAATGACACGACAAACCGCACGACACGACAAACCGCACGACACGTCAAACCGCAGGACACGTCAAACCGATTGACACGTCAAACCGCAGGACACGTCAAACCGCACGACACGTCGAACCGCAGGACACGTCAAACCGCACGACATGTCAAACCGCACGACACGACAAACTGCACGACACGACAAACCACACGACACGTCAAACCGCACGACACGTCAAACCACACGACAAACCGCACGACACGACAAACCACACGACACGACAAACCATACGACACGTCAAACCGCACGACACGTCAAACCACACGACAAACCGCACGACACGACAAACGACAAGACACGACAAACCATACGACATGTCCATCCCCACGACACGTCAAACCACACGACAAACCGCACGACACGACAAACCACAAGACACGACAAACCGCACGACACGTCAAACCACACGTCAAACCGCACGACACGACAAACCACACGACACGTCAAACCGCACGACACGTCAAACCACACGACAAACCGCTCGACACGACAAACGACAAGACACGACAAACCATACGACATGTCAAACCGCACGACACGTCAAACCACACGACAAACCGCACGACACGACAAACCACACGACACGTCAAACCGCACGACACGTCAAACCACAAGACACGACAAACCACAAGACACGACAAACCATACGACACGTCAAACCGCACGACACGTCAAACCGCACGACAAACCGCACGACACGACAAACCACACGACACGTCAAACCGCACGACACGTCAAACCACACGACATGTCAAACCACACGACACGTCAAACCGCACGACACGTCAAACCACACGACAAACCGCACGACACGTCAAACCGCACGACACGTCAAACCACACGACAAACCACAAGACACGACAAACCACAAGACACGACAAACCATACGACACGTCAAACCACACGTCAAACCGCACGACACGACAAACCGCACGTCAAACCGCACGTCAAACCGCACGACACGACAAACCGCACGACACAACAAACCATACGACACGTCAAACCACACGTCAAACCGCACGACACGACAAACCGCACGTCAAACCGCACGACATGACAAACCGCACGACACGTCAAACCACACGACACGTCAAACCGCACGACACGTCAAACCACACGACAAACCGCACGATACGACAAACCACACGACACGTCAAACCATACGACACGTCAAACCGCACGACACGTCAAACCACACGACAAACCGCACGACTCGACAAACGACAAGACACAACAAACCGCAGGACACGTCAAACCGCACGACATGTCAAACGACACGACAAACCACACGACACGACAAACCCACGACACGTCAAACCGAATGACACGACAAACCGCAGGACACGTCAAACCGCACGACACGTCAAACCGCACGTCAAACCACACGACACGTCAAACCGCACGACATGTCGAACCGCAGGACACGTCAAACCGCACGACATGTCAAACCGTACGACACGACAAACCGCACGACACGTCAAACCGCACGACACGACAAACCGCACGACACGTCAAACCGCACGACATGACAAACCACACGACACGTCAAATCGCACGACACGTCACACCGCACGACACGTCAAACCGAATGACACGTCAGACCGCACGACACACCGCACGACACGTCAGACCGCACGACACGTCAAACCACACGACAAACCACAAGACACGACAAACCATACGACATGACAACCCGCACGACACGTCGAACCGCAGGACACGAAAAACCGCACGACACGTCAAACCGCACGACACGACAAACGACAAGACACGACAAACCATACGACATGTCCATCCCCACGACACGTCAAACCACACGACAAACCGCACGACACGACAAACCACAAGACACGACAAACCGCACGACACGTCAAACCACACGTCAAACCGCACGACACGACAAACCACACGACACGTCAAACCGCACGACACGTCAAACCACACGACAAACCGCTCGACACGACAAACGACAAGACACGACAAACCATACGACATGTCAAACCGCACGACACGTCAAACCACACGACAAACCGCACGACACGACAAACCACACGACACGTCAAACCGCACGACACGTCAAACCACAAGACACGACAAACCACAAGACACGACAAACCATACGACACGTCAAACCGCACGACACGTCAAACCGCACGACAAACCGCACGACACGACAAACCACACGACACGTCAAACCGCACGACACGTCAAACCACACGACATGTCAAACCACACGACACGTCAAACCGCACGACACGTCAAACCACACGACAAACCGCACGACACGTCAAACCGCACGACACGTCAAACCACACGACAAACCACAAGACACGACAAACCACAAGACACGACAAACCATACGACACGTCAAACCACACGTCAAACCGCACGACACGACAAACCGCACGTCAAACCGCACGTCAAACCGCACGACACGACAAACCGCACGACACAACAAACCATACGACACGTCAAACCACACGTCAAACCGCACGACACGACAAACCGCACGTCAAACCGCACGACATGACAAACCGCACGACACGTCAAACCACACGACACGTCAAACCGCACGACACGTCAAACCACACGACAAACCGCACGATACGACAAACCACACGACACGTCAAACCATACGACACGTCAAACCGCACGACACGTCAAACCACACGACAAACCGCACGACTCGACAAACGACAAGACACAACAAACCGCAGGACACGTCAAACCGCACGACATGTCAAACGACACGACAAACCACACGACACGACAAACCCACGACACGTCAAACCGAATGACACGACAAACCGCAGGACACGTCAAACCGCACGACACGTCAAACCGCACGTCAAACCACACGACACGTCAAACCGCACGACATGTCGAACCGCAGGACACGTCAAACCGCACGACATGTCAAACCGTACGACACGACAAACCGCACGACACGTCAAACCGCACGACACGACAAACCGCACGACACGTCAAACCGCACGACATGACAAACCACACGACACGTCAAATCGCACGACACGTCACACCGCACGACACGTCAAACCGAATGACACGTCAGACCGCACGACACACCGCACGACACGTCAGACCGCACGACACGTCAAACCACACGACAAACCACAAGACACGACAAACCATACGACATGACAACCCGCACGACACGTCGAACCGCAGGACACGAAAAACCGCACGACACGTCAAACCGCACGACACGACAAACCGCACGACACGTCAAACCGCACGACAAGACAAACCACACGACACGTCAAATCGCACGACACGTCACACCGCACGACACGTCAAACCGCACGACACGACAAACCGCACGACACGTCAGACCGCACGACACGTCAAACCGCACGACACGTCAGACCGCACGACACGTCAAACCGAATGACACGTCAAACCGCAGGACACGTCAAACCGAATGACATGTCAAACCGCACGACACGTCAAACCACACGACAAACCGCACGACACGTCAAACCACACGTCAAACCACACGACAAACCACAAAACACGACAAACCATACGACACGACAACCCGCAAGACACGTCAAACCGCACGACACGTCAAACCGCACGACACGTCAAACCGCACGACATGTCAAACCGCACGACACGACAAACCGCACGACATGTCAAACCGCACGACACGACAAACCGCACGACACGACAAACCGCACGACACGTCAAACCACACAACAAACCACAAGACACGACAAACCATACGACACGACAACCCGCACGACACGTCAAACCGCACGACACATCAAACCGCACGACACGTCAAACCGCACGACATGTCAAACCGCAGGACACGACAAACCGTACGACATGTCAAACCGCACGACATGACAAACCGCACGACAAGTCAAACCGCACGACACGTCAAACCGCACGACACGTCAAGCCACACGACACGACATACCGCACGACACGACAAACCACAAGACACGTCAAACCGCACGACACGTCAAACCATACGACACGTCAAACCGCACGACACGTCAAACCACACGACAAACCGCACGACACGACAAACCACAAGACACGACAAACCATATGACACGACAAACCGCACGACACGACAAACCACACGACACGTCAAACCGCACGACACGTCAAACCACACGACAAACCGCACGACACGACAAACCACAAGATACGACAAACCATACGACACGTCAAACCGCACGACACGTCAAACCACACCACAAACCGCACGACACGACAAACCACAAGACACAACAAACCGCACGACACGTCAAACCACACGTCAAACCGCACGACACGACAAACGACAATACACGACAAACCATACGACATGTCAAACCGCACGACACGTCAAACCACACGACAAACCGCACGACAAACCACAAGACACAACAAACCATACGGCACGTCAAACCGCACGACACGTCAAACCACACGACAAACCGCACGACACGACAAACCACAAGACACGACAAACCATACGACACGTCAAACCACACGTCAAACCGCACGACACGACAAACCGCACAACAAACCACACGACAAACTGCACGTCAAACCGAATGACACGTCAAACCACACGACACGTCAAACCGCACGACACGACAAACCGCACGACACGTCAGACCGCACGACTCGTCAAACCGCACGACACGTCAAACCGAATGACACGTCAAGCCGCACGACACGTCAAACCGCACGACACGTCAAACCGCACGACACGTCGAACCGCAGGACACGTCAAACCGCACGACATGTCAAACCGTACGACACGACAAACCGCACGACACGTCAAACCGCACGACACGACAAACCACACGACACGTCAAACCGCACGACACGTCAAACCACACGACAAACCGCACGATACGACAAACCACACGACACGTCAAACCATACGACACGTCAAACCGCACGACACGTCAAACCACACGACAAACCGCACGACACGACAAACGACAAGACACAACAAACCGCACGACACGTCAAACCACACGTCAAACCGCACGACACGACAAACGACAAGACACGACAAACCATACGACATGTCAAACCGCACGACACGTCAAACCACACGACAAACCGCACGACAAACCACAAGACACAACAAACCATACGGCACGTCAAACCGCACGACACGTCAAACCACACGACAAACCGCACGACACGACAAACCACAAGACACGACAAACCATACGACACGTCAAACCACACGTCAAACCGCACGACACGACAAACCGCACAACAAACCACACGACAAACTGCACGTCAAACCGAATGACACGTCAAACCACACGACACGTCAAACCGCACGACACGACAAACCGCACGACACGTCAGACCGCACGACTCGTCAAACCGCACGACACGTCAAACCGAATGACACGTTAAGCCGCACGACACGACAAACCGTACGACACGTCAAACCGCACGACACGTCAAACCGCACGACACGTCAAACCGCACGACACGTCAAACCGCACGACACGTCAAACAACACGACAAACCACATGACAAACCGCACGACACGTCAAACCGCACAACACGACAAACCGCACGACACGACAAACCGTACGACACGACAAACCGTACGACACGTCAAACCCTACGACACGACAAACCACAAGACACGACAAACCGCACGACACGTCAAACCGTACAACAAACCCCACGACTGTCAAACCGCAGGACACGTCAAACCGAATGACACGTCAAACCGCAGGACACGTCAAACCGCACGACATTTCAAACGACACGACAAACCGCACGACACGACAAACCGCACGACACGTCAAACCGAATGACACGTCAAACCACACGACACGTCAAACCGCACGACACGACAAACCGCACGACACGTCAGACCGCACGACTCGTCAAACCGCACGACACGTCAAACCGAATGACACGTTAAGCCGCACGACACGACAAACCGTACGACACGTCAAACCGCACGACACGTCAAACCGCACGACACGTCAAACCGCACGACACGTCAAACCGCACGACACGTCAAACAACACGACAAACCACATGACAAACCGCACGACACGTCAAACCGCACAACACGACAAACCGCACGACACGACAAACCGTACGACACGACAAACCGTACGACACGTCAAACCCTACGACACGACAAACCACAAGACACGACAAACCGCACGACACGTCAAACCGTACAACAAACCCCACGACTGTCAAACCGCAGGACACGTCAAACCGAATGACACGTCAAACCGCAGGACACGTCAAACCGCACGACATTTCAAACGACACGACAAACCGCACGACACGACAAACCGCACGACACGTCAAACCGAATGACACGTCAAACCGCAGGACACGTCAAACCGCAGGACACGTCAAACCGAATGAAGCGTCAAACCGCAGGACACGACAAACCACATGACAAACCGCACGACACGTCAAACCGCACAACACGACAAACCGCACGACACGACAAACCGTACGACACGACAAACCGTACGACACGTCAAACCCTACGACACGACAAACCACAAGACACGACAAACCGCACGACACGTCAAACCGTACAACAAACCCCACGACTGTCAAACCGCACGACACGTCAAACCGCACGTCAAACCACACGACACGTCAAACCGCACGACACGTCGAACTGCAGGACACATCAAACCGCACGACACGTCAGACCGCACGACACGACAAACCGCACGACATGTCAAACCGCACGACACGACAAACCACACGACACGTCAAACCGCACGACACGTCAAACCGAATGACACGTTAAGCCGCACGACACGACAAACCGTACGACACGTCAAACCGCACGACATGTCAAACCGCACGACACGTCGAACCGCAGGACACGTCAAACCGCACGACATGTCAAACCGTACGACACGACAAACCGCACGACACGTCAAACCGCACGACACGTCAAACAACACGACAAACCACATGACAAACCGCACGACACGTCAAACCGCACAACACGACAAACCGCACGACACGACAAACCGTACGACACGACAAACCGTACGACACGTCAAACCCTACGACACGACAAACCACAAGACACGACAAACCGAATGACACGTCAAACAGCAGGACACGTCAAACCGCACGACATTTCAAACGACACGACAAACCGCACGACACGACAAACCGCACGACACGTCAAACCGAATGACACGTCAAACCGCAGGACACGTCAAACCGCAGGACACGTCAAACCGAATGAAGCGTCAAACCGCAGGACACGACAAACCGCACGACACGACAAACCGCACGACACGACAAACCGCACGACACGTCAAACCGAATGACACGACAAACCGCACGACACGACAAACCGCACGACACGTCAAACCGCAGGACACGTCAAACCGATTGACACGTCAAACCGCAGGACACGTCAAACCGCACGACACGTCGAACCGCAGGACACGTCAAACCGCACGACATGTCAAACCGCACGACACGTCAAACCACACGACAAACCGCACGACACGACAAACCACACGACACGACAAACCATACGACACGTCAAACCGCACGACACGTCAAACCACACGACAAACCGCACGACACGACAAACTGCACGACACGACAAACCACACGACACGTCAAACCGCACGACACGTCAAACCACACGACAAACCGCACGACACGACAAACCACACGACACGACAAACCATACGACACGTCAAACCGCACGACACGTCAAACCACACGACAAACCGCACGACACGACAAACGACAAGACACGACAAACCATACGACATGTCCATCCCCACGACACGTCAAACCACACGACAAACCGCACGACACGACAAACCACAAGACACGACAAACCGCACGACACGTCAAACCACACGTCAAACCGCACGACACGACAAACCACACGACACGTCAAACCGCACGACACGTCAAACCACACGACAAACCGCTCGACACGACAAACGACAAGACACGACAAACCATACGACATGTCAAACCGCACGACACGTCAAACCACACGACAAACCGCACGACACGACAAACCACACGACACGTCAAACCGCACGACACGTCAAACCACAAGACACGACAAACCACAAGACACGACAAACCATACGACACGTCAAACCGCACGACACGTCAAACCGCACGACAAACCGCACGACACGACAAACCACACGACACGTCAAACCGCACGACACGTCAAACCACACGACATGTCAAACCACACGACACGTCAAACCGCACGACACGTCAAACCACACGACAAACCGCACGACACGTCAAACCGCACGACACGTCAAACCACACGACAAACCACAAGACACGACAAACCACAAGACACGACAAACCATACGACACGTCAAACCACACGTCAAACCGCACGACACGACAAACCGCACGTCAAACCGCACGTCAAACCGCACGACACGACAAACCGCACGACACGACAAACCATACGACACGTCAAACCACACGTCAAACCGCACAACACGACAAACCGCACGTCAAACCGCACGACATGACAAACCGCACGACACGTCAAACCACACGACACGTCAAACCGCACGACACGTCAAACCACACGACAAACCGCACGATACGACAAACCACACGACACGTCAAACCATACGACACGTCAAACCGCACGACACGTCAAACCACACGACAAACCGCACGACTCGACAAACGACAAGACACAACAAACCGCACGACACGTCAAACCACACGTCAAACCGCACGACACGACAAACGACAAGACACGACAAACCATACGACATGTCAAACCGCACGACACGCCAAACCACACGACAAACCGCACGACAAACCACAAGACACAACAAACCATACGGCACGTCAAACCGCACGACACGTCAAACCACACGACAAACCGCACGACATGACAAACCACAAGACACGAAAAACCATACGACACGTCAAACCACACGTCAAACCGCACGACACGACAAACCGCACAACAAACCACACGACAAACTGCACGTCAAACCGAATGACACGTCAAACCACACGACACGACAAACCGCACGACACGTCAGACCGCACGACTCGTCAAACCGCACGACACGTCAAACCGAATGACACGTTAAGCCGCACGACACGACAAACCGTACGACACGTCAAACCGCACGACACGTCAAACCGCACGACACGTCAAACCGCACGACACGTCAAACAACACGACAAACCACACGACAAACCGCACGACACGTCAAACCGCACAACATGACAAACCGCACGACACGACAAACCGTACGACACGACAAACCGTACGACACGTCAAACCCTACGACACGACAAACCACAAGACACGACAAACCGCACGACACGTCAAACCGTACAACAAACCCCACGACACGTCAAACCGCAGGACACGTCAAACCGAATGACACGTCAAACCGCAGGACACGTCAAACCGCACGACATTTCAAACGACACGACAAACCGCACGACACGACAAACCGCACGACACGTCAAACCGAATGACACGTCAAACCGCAGGACACGTCAAACCGCAGGACATGTCAAACCGAATGACACGTCAAACCGCAGGACACGACAAACCGCACGACATGTCAAACGACACGACAAACCGCACGACACGACAAACCGCACGACACGTCAAACCGAATGACACGACAAACCGCACGACACGACAAACCGCACGACACGTCAAACCGCAGGACACGTCAAACCGATTGACACGTCAAACCGTACTACACGACAAACCGTACGACACGTCAAACCCTACGACACGACAAACCACAAGACACGACAAACCGCACGACACGTCAAACCGTACAACAAACCCCACGACACGTCAAACCGCAGGACACGTCAAACCGAATGACACGTCAAACCGCAGGACACGTCAAACCGCACGACATTTCAAACGACACGACAAACCGCACGACACGACAAACCGCACGACACGTCAAACCGCAGGACACGTCAAACCGATTGACACGTCAAACCGCAGGACACGTCAAACCGCACGACACGTCGAACCGCAGGACACGTCAAACCGCACGACATGTCAAACCGCACGACACGACAGACTGCACGACACGACAAACCACACGACACGTCAAACCGCACGACACGTCAAACCACACGACAAACTGCACGACACGACAAACCACACGACACGACAAACCATACGACACGTCAAACCGCACGACACGTCAAACCACACGACAAACCGCACGACACGACAAACGACAAGACACGACAAACCATACGACATGTCCATCCCCACGACACGTCAAACCACACGACAAACCGCACGACACGACAAACCACAAGACACGACAAACCGCACGACACGTCAAACCACACGTCAAACCGCACGACACGACAAACCACACGACACGTCAAACCGCACGACACGTCAAACCACACGACAAACCGCTCGACACGACAAACGACAAGACACGACAAACCATACGACATGTCAAACCGCACGACACGTCAAACCACACGACAAACCGCACGACACGACAAACCACACGACACGTCAAACCGCACGACACGTCAAACCACAAGACACGACAAACCACAAGACACGACAAACCATACGACACGTCAAACCGCACGACACGTCAAACCGCACGACAAACCGCACGACACGACAAACCACACGACACGTCAAACCGCACGACACGTCAAACCACACGACATGTCAAACCACACGACACGTCAAACCGCACGACACGTCAAACCACACGACAAACCGCACGACACGTCAAACCGCACGACACGTCAAACCACACGACAAACCACAAGACACGACAAACCACAAGACACGACAAACCATACGACACGTCAAACCACACGTCAAACCGCACGACACGACAAACCGCACGTCAAACCGCACGTCAAACCGCACGACACGACAAACCGCACGACACGACAAACCATACGACACGTCAAACCACACGTCAAACCGCACAACACGACAAACCGCACGTCAAACCGCACGACATGACAAACCGCACGACACGTCAAACCACACGACACGTCAAACCGCACGACACGTCAAACCACACGACAAACCGCACGATACGACAAACCACACGACACGTCAAACCATACGACACGTCAAACCGCACGACACGTCAAACCACACGACAAACCGCACGACTCGACAAACGACAAGACACAACAAACCGCACGACACGTCAAACCACACGTCAAACCGCACGACACGACAAACGACAAGACACGACAAACCATACGACATGTCAAACCGCACGACACGCCAAACCACACGACAAACCGCACGACAAACCACAAGACACAACAAACCATACGGCACGTCAAACCGCACGACACGTCAAACCACACGACAAACCGCACGACACGACAAACCACAAGACACGAAAAACCATACGACACGTCAAACCACACGTCAAACCGCACGACACGACAAACCGCACAACAAACCACACGACAAACTGCACGTCAAACCGAATGACACGTCAAACCACACGACACGACAAACCGCACGACACGTCAGACCGCACGACTCGTCAAACCGCACGACACGTCAAACCGAATGACACGTTAAGCCGCACGACACGACAAACCGTACGACACGTCAAACCGCACGACACGTCAAACCGCACGACACGTCAAACCGCACGACACGTCAAACAACACGACAAACCACACGACAAACCGCACGACACGTCAAACCGCACAACACGACAAACCGCACGACACGACAAACCGTACGACACGACAAACCGTACGACACGTCAAACCCTACGACACGACAAACCACAAGACACGACAAACCGCACGACACGTCAAACCGTACAACAAACCCCACGACACGTCAAACCGCAGGACACGTCAAACCGAATGACACGTCAAACCGCAGGACACGTCAAACCGCACGACATTTCAAACGACACGACAAACCGCACGACACGACAAACCGCACGACACGTCAAACCGAATGACACGTCAAACCGCAGGACACGTCAAACCGCAGGACATGTCAAACCGAATGACACGTCAAACCGCAGGACACGACAAACCGCACGACATGTCAAACGACACGACAAACTGCACGACACGACAAACCGCACGACACGTCAAACCGAATGACACGACAAACCGCACGACACGACAAACCGCACGACACGTCAAACCGCAGGACACGTCAAACCGATTGACACGTCAAACCGTACGACACGACAAACCGTACGACACGTCAAACCCTACGACACGACAAACCACAAGACACGACAAACCGCACGACACGTCAAACCGTACAACAAACCCCACGACACGTCAAACCGCAGGACACGTCAAACCGAATGACACGTCAAACCGCAGGACACGTCAAACCGCACGACATTTCAAACGACACGACAAACCGCACGACACGACAAACCGCACGACACGTCAAACCGAATGACACGTCAAACCGCAGGACACGTCAAACCGCAGGACACGTCAAACCGAATGACACGTCAAACCGCAGGACACGACAAACCGCACGACATGTCAAACGACACGACAAACCGCACGACACGACAAACCGCACGACACGTCAAACCGAATGACACGACAAACCGCACGACACGACAAACCGCACGACACGTCAAACCGCAGGACACGTCAAACCGATTGACACGTCAAACCGCAGGACACGTCAAACCGCACGACACGTCGAACCTCAGGACACGTCAAACCGCACGACATGTCAAACCGCACGACACGACAAACTGCACGACAAGACAAACCACACGACACGTCAAACCGCACGACACGTCAAACCACACGACAAACCGCACCACACGACAAACCACACGACACGACAAACCATACGACACGTCAAACCGCACGACACGTCAAACCGCACGACACGACAAACGACAAGACACGACAAATCATACGACATATCAAACCGCACGACACGTCAAACCACACGACAAACCGCACGACACGACAAACCACAAGACACGACAAACCGCACGACACGTCAAACCACACGTCAAACCGCACGACACGACAAACCACACGACACGTCAAACCGCACGACACGTCAAACCACACGACAAACCGCACGACACGACAAACGACACGACATGTCAAACCGCACGACACGTCAAACCACACGACAAACCGCACGACACGACAAACCACACGACACGTCAAACCGCACGACACGTCAAACCACACGACACGACAAACCACAAGACACGACAAACCATACGACACGTCAAACCGCACGACACGTCAAACCGCACGACAAACCGCACGACACGACAAACCACACGACACGTCAAACCGCACGACACGTCAAACCGCACGACACGTCAAACCACACGACACGTCAAACCGCACGACACGTCAAACCACACGACAAACCGCACGACACGTCAAACCGCACGACACGTCAAACCACACGACAAACCACAAGACACGACAAACCACAAGACACGACAAACCATACGACACGTCAAACCACACGTCAAACCGCACGACACGACAAACCGCACGTCAAACCGCACGTCAAACCGCACGTCAAACCGCACGACACGACAAACCGCACGACACGACAAACCATACGACACGTCAAACCACACGTCAAACCGCACAACACGACAAACCGCACGTCAAACCGCACGACATGACAAACCGCACGACACGACAAACCGTACGACACGACAAACCACGTCCCTGTGGTCACAGTGGGCAGCAGCACAGACATGCACCATGACAAAAACCAACACGAGCAGTGAGAAAACGGGCATCAGCAGTTACAGCAACACACACACTGACTCATATACAACTCCTACACATTCTTAGCAAATGGGAAGAAAACACACAAAGAAAACTTTATTACAACACAAAAGAACGTTGTTAAAGATGAGGAGGAAAACATCAAATTGATCATTGATTTGATGTGCCAGTGATGTGAAAGACAGAAAATCTGAAGGCAGGTGATCATTTTTCTGCCTTTTCTGAACTTTTGTATCTCAGACGTTACTAAAGGACCTGAAAGACGAGACAAGTGGAGACTTCAGAAACCTGCTGGTGGCTCTGGTGACCCCCCCTGCAGAGTACGACTGCCATGAAGTGATGAGAGCCATCAAAGTCTGGGTTTTGTTTCTTTTCCAAAGCAGCCACCCTCTAGAGAGAAATGCATTATACCACGTGTTTGTTTGACGTTTCAGTAGAAAGAAAGTCATGCTGTGTTTGCAGGGAGTTGGAACAGAAAGAAACACCTTGGTGGAAATCTTTTCCTCCCGGACTAACCAGGAAATCAAGGCTCTCAGTGAGGCCTTCTTCAAAGGTCAAACAAGGCAGAATGGACTGTTGTGTGTGTTCTTAAAGGAAAGTCATATCAAATGTCACGTTTTTCTCCACAGAAACTCAGAAGCAGTTGATTAGTAAGCTGGAAAAGGAGCTTTCTGGGGACTTCTCCAAGGCTCTTCTCCTCCTGGCTCAGGTTTGTTCGGGCAGCAGAAATGTGTGTATTTGTGTAAGGGTGTGACTCAAAAGATCCCAGAGATGCACACTGCTCACAACTGACGACACAAAAATATTTATTCGGAGGAACTGTGTGGAGTTTGCATGATGTCTTGTCGTAAAGAAAAGCTGGAAAATGACTCCTTTCATGCTTGGTTTCCAGGGCAACCGGGAACCGGGCACCAAAGCAGATGTGGAGAAGGCCAGGGAAGATGCCAAGGTGGGGAGTTACGCAAGACCTAAGATCCAGAATGCGTCTCAGTTCTTAAGGAGCTGCTGCTGAACGTGCTGTTTTTGTCCTCCAAGACTCTTTACAGTGCAGGGGAGAAGAAATTGGGCACAGATGAGGCCAAGTTCATCGACATCCTTTGCCGAAAAAGCATCCCCCATATCAGACAGAGTACGTACAGAGTTCATTGTCGACTTTTACAAATCTAAGAAGACTCTGACTCTTGTAAGCTCTTCAATCGTCAACAGTCCTCGTTGAATACAAAAACATCAGCGGGAAAACGCTGCAGCAAAGCATCGAGGCAGAGATGTCGGGGAGTCTGGAGAAGCTGCTGGTGGCCGTTGGTGAGTTGATGAGGTCACTGAGCCGCAGATGCAGATTTAGTCACCGTCTGACTGAAACATGCTGCTCTTCTGTCAACAGTGAAGTGTGCGGAGAACCTGCCAGCTTATTTGGCTGAATGTTTGCACGACAGCATGAAGGTGAGTGTGTGGCTGCATCCATCAGTAGCATCCATCCGCTGCATCCATCAGTGGCATCCATCCGCTGCATCCCTCAGTCACATCCATCCGCTGCATCCCTCAGTCACATCCATCCGCTGCATCCATCCGCTGCATCCCTCAGTCACATCCATCCGCTGCATCCCTCAGTCACATCCATCCGCTGCATCCCTCAATGACATCCATCCGCTGCATCCATCAGTCACATCCATCCGCTGCATCCATCAGTCACATCCATCCGCTGCATCCCTCAGTCACATCCATCCGCTGCATCCATCCGCTGCATCCCTCAGTCACATCCATCAGCTGCATCCCTCAGTCACATCCATCCGCTGCATCCATCAGTCACATCCATCAGCTGCATCCCTCAGTCACATCCATCCGCTGCATCCCTCAGTCGCATCCATCCGCTGCATCCCTCAGTCACATCCATCCGCTGCATCCCTCAGTCACATCCATCCGCTGCATCCCTCAGTCACATCCATTCGCTGCATCCATCTGCTGCATCCCTCAGTCACATCCATCCGCTGCATCCCTCAGTCACATCCATCCGCTGCATCCCTCAGTCACATCCATCCGCTGCATCCCTCAGTCACATCCATCCGCTGCATCCCTCAGTCACATCCATCCGCTGCATCCCTCAGTCACATCCATCCACTGCATCCCTCAGTCACATCCATCCGCTGCATCCCTCAGTCACATCCATCCGCTGCATCCCTCAGTCACATCCATTCGCTGCATCCATCTGCTGCATCCATCAGTCACATCCATCCCCTGCATCCCTCAGTCACATCCATTCGCTGCATCCATCTGCTGCATTCATCAGCTGCATCCATCAGTCACATCCATTCGCTGCATCCATCTGCTGCATCCATCAGTCACATCCATCCCCTGCATCCCTCAGTCACATCCATTCGCTGCATCCCTCAGTGACATCCATCCCCTGCATCCCTCAGTCACATCCATTCGCTGCATCCATCAGCTGCATCCATCAGCTGCATCCCTCAGTCACATCCATCCGCTGCATCCCTCAGTGGCATCCATCCGCTGCATCCATCAGTGGCATCCCTCAGTCACATCCATCCGCTGCATCCATCAGCTGCATCCCTCAGTCACATCCATCCGCTGCATCCCTCAGTCACATCCATCCGCTGCATCCCTCAGTCACATCCATCCGCTGCATCCCTCAGTCACATCCATCCGCTGCATCCCTCAGTCACATCCATCCGCTGCATCCCTCAGTCACATCCATCCGCTGCATCCCTCAGTCACATCCATCCGCTGCATCCCTCAGTCACATCCATCCGCTGCATCCCTCAGTCACATCCATCCGCTGCATCCCTCAGTCACATCCATCCGCTGCATCCCTCAGTGACATTCATCCGCTGCATCCCTCAGTCGCATCCATCCGCTGCATCCATCCGCTGCATCCCTCAGTGACATTCATCCCCTGCATCCCTCAGTCACATCCATCCCCTGCATCCCTCAGTCACATCCATCCGCTGCATCCATCAGTCACATCCATCCGCTGCATCCATCAGTGGCATCCATCAGTGGCATCCATCCGCTGCATCCCTCAGTCACATCCATCCCCTGCATCCCTCAGTCACATCCATCCGCTGCATCCATTAGCTGCATCCATCAGCTGCATTTTGCACTTGACTTGTTTTGTTGGGTGAATTTGGAAGCTGGTTGTTTTTAAAAAGCTCGACGCCTTCCTTTAGCCACGCAGCTTAGCTATCATAGGCTGAAACCCTCATCAGTGGAGTTTTTTTCAGGGGAAGGTTTGCTAGACAACATAGCTTTGGATTGTTCTTGATAGACTTTTGTCTTGTGCTCTTCTGCAGGGCGGTGGAACCGATGAGTCCACTTTGACCCGCATTATGGTTAGCCGGTCGGAGATTGATTTGCTTGATATCAAAACAGAATTCAAGAAACTCTACAACTACTCTCTGCACTCTGCACTCCAGGTGACTTTTGCTGCCATGGTTTTCCCTAAAAGCTGCAGACACTCTTGCACTGAGGAAAGAATCAGCTGTGAACCAGCTCTACAGCAGTGGTCCCTAAAACCACGTCCCACTGGCCGCAGTTTAGGGACCGCTGCTCTAGAGCTGAGCTTCAACACCACATTAGTGTCGTCTTTTTCAAATGTTCTTAATGAAAACCTGCTTTGATTAAGTCAAAGTTTTCAGATAATCCGTGATATGAACTGAACGACAGCTGATCTTCATAAATGTTTGGGTTTGCAATAAAACAGATGTAAAACAGTTACTCCTGAAGAAATACAAGACTACCATAAAAAGTGAAAATTGATCAGAATTGATGAAACCCATTTTCTTAAACTAAAATGACTCTAAGGGAGACCGAATGTAGTAACAACAGTTTGAAGTTCATGTCAGTCTGTTCCAGAGAAACCTTGCAGGATCTTCAGGACTTTCTACAGATGAGTTATTTTTCTGCTCCTGCACCAGTGAAGATATCCAGTAATATGATGCTACCACCACCGAGCTTTACAGTGGGGTGTATTTTAGAAATGAGCATTTTAAAACTAAAGTTTTATTTTCATTCTATTGAGGTGTAAAGCACCTTATTGAGGACAAAGTCCTTCTGAAATAAGAGACAACATAACATTGTCCTGTTGTATTTTTTTGGGTTAGCTAGTATTTAGATTTCTTGCAGTGACACATGTTGGTTAAACAGAAACCAGTTGTTGGGCAGAAGCTCCAGTGGTCGATGGACACCAACGCTTCAGCTCGGTTCTGTTGTGTCCCAATTGTTTATTCTGTGATGTCTCTTTACCTTTCAGTCAGAGGTTTCTGGCGACTACGGTGACTGTCTGAAGGCGATCTGTGGAGGAGATGACTAGGACAAATGCCATCCCTTCCTCAGACGATGAAGAAACCAGCTTTTCCTGTTTCCCTTTGCTTCACGGAAGTGATGCCTTTGTCGTGTTTTTCATCTTCAAACTATGATTCATGAGATCCCAAAACAAACCAAAGTCACTTAAGAAGGAAAAAAATCACGAGACCTCAGTTTTATTTGAGTGTTGTGGACTTACAGTTTTTCTCAGTCGCTTTAGTACAATTCTCAGATCAGAATGAAATTCCCAAAACTATTTGTTCAATCTTCACATCATGATGTCACTTGTGCACATCATATCAGCAGTTTCTCACTTCTTTGAACAAGTTGCAATTGCTTTGGTACATCCATGCAAATGATTATGTACAATTCTCTGCTCTTTGCTACATTATCAATTGTTTATGTCATGTTGATCAAAATGTATCATATAGTTCACTGTGCAATAGTATTACTCCTCAAAACACCTAGTCATTAGTTCATCGAATAAGTCATTAACTGCAAAATGGTTGACCAAGTTGTCATAATTTGACAGACATATTTCGCTGCATTGCAAGAGAGGATATTCGCTGTGATGTGGATGAGAATTTGTGGCCTAACATACAGGAACGACAAGAGGTGTAGGAAGACCACTCCAGTTCCTACTGCACTGCCTGGACTGTTGGACAGAATATTGTCCCATCTCTCTTTGTGTTACTGTTTGCAGTGGGTTTTTTCTATGTTGGTATGACATGGTCTGTCAACAAATTACAATATGAACAGTAAAAGTGTAAATGTGAATCTTGTCCAGTCTCTGGCAATCAAACAAAAAAGCTGTAACTTCCATTTTACAATAATTGTCATCCAAACTTTAGCCATAGTTTCCATCAGAACCTCCCTCTAAAGTACACAGTTATATTGACAACATGACTAAGTCATTTGACCGTCTTGTTCGTAGACAATGACACAAGGACTTGACATTCTGATGGCACTGACATGTTCAATGACATAAAGACTTAGTTTTCAGAGATGAACTAAAGATTTTGAGCAAGTTACAGGCTTTTGCAAGAAATCCATAGTGTTTTGCTGTTTGTACAAATTGTTTTGAGAAATGCACACACGTATTTGAAAACTTCAATTCTGATCTGAGAATTGTACTAAAGCGACTGAGAAAAACTGTAAGAATGAATAAAAAGCCAAAAAAAAATACAAAAAAAGAAAAAGAGAAGCACTAAGAAGAAACCAGTTTGCTGGGAAAAAAAAGTTGAAGAGTTTTAAGAGTGGAGTTTAAAGAAAAGCTTACAGAATTTCTGTGGATGCAAACAAGGAAGATGAAGGTTTTTGATGAAGATGCATCTGCCTGTCACAGATCCAGCTGAATGCTGTTGTTGTGCGTGGACAGGATGAATCTGCTTCTATGTTGTCAGTATAACTTTAGCTCCCATAAAGAACAGGCTTGCTGCAGTGATATTTGACCCGATTTTGGATCCAATTACAAGAACAACAACATTTTTCCTTTAAGACATGTACTTTTCTGCTACTTTTACTTTTTGAATCAAGCATTGTTTAAAACAATAAATGTGCTTACATTTGAAAATGGACTCCAGTGTTTTAAACTTCCTTTTTTTAGTGCAAGGGGGCTGTACAAAAGTATTATTTAATATTTTATTCGGGACGAGCTGTTGTAATTTAGGCGTGTTGCATGAATGCGTTTCATTGTACTAGTGACAATAACCCTGTAGATTGATTGATCTATGGATCTATCAATCTATCTATGTGTGCTTTAAATAAAGATGGACTTTTAAAGTTAGACCATGGTCCCTGACTAACCCTAACCGTGACCCATACAGTAGCATTGGTGCTAAAACACTCACCCTCTCATCTTTAGTCTAATCCTCCTATTTTGCATCCAACTCTTTCTTTTTTAGTCTCAGTTTTAATCCTAGAGTGTATAGGAGAACTGGACTGAGTGGCCCCTCCTCCCTGGCGGTCCAAACAGGAAGTACCCGCTGGATCCAGGAAGCCAAAATCCCGTAGACGTCTGTAGAGAAATGAACAGCTGTTACTCAGTCCTTCTATTGGTCAGAAGAACCGTTCTGGATCTGATACCTTTTTTAACATCTTCTTGAAAATACTCATTTTTTTCACATTTTTTCTTTATCCCAACTTATTCAAGTCATAAACTCACCAAGATGCCTCAGTAAAAGTAGGTGGAGTCTGCTGGCTCCTACCTTGAACATTTAAAATGTTTAATTGACAGATTGTCCTTAGCCCGCTTTCACTGGAAGGGGTTTGGTTTCCAACAAGCTCACTCCTGATTGACCACAGTAGTTGCTTTTGAAACTTGGAGCAACTTGGACCAATCACTGTTTACCTACGTTGTCTGGCTCCAACATGGTGGTGTCCGTGTCATAGAAAAATGGCGACTGGATTGACTTCATTTGGTAGGAACCAGAGGTAAGACATTTTCTACGGGTGACCTCACACTCACGTTCTTTTATACAGTCAATGGCTGCTACCCGATTCTTGAGCATTTACACAGAGTTGGAAGAGTCTTGGTGTGAATTGTTGAAGTGATGCAAATCTGGTGGATCTGGCTCCAGACTTTTTCTTTCACATCTCTATTCCGATAGATCAGGGGTCGGGAACCTATGGCTCGCGAGCCATATATGGCTCTTTTGATGGTCACATGTGGCTCGCAGACAAATCTTTAATTATACTTTTTTTTTTTTCATTAGACCAGTCCTCGGCGCGATGCGATGCCAGAGGCGCGCAATAGTAGCGGTGCTTAGAGAGAGAAATCTGCGCCAGCACTTTCAGTTTACTATTATCTATTATTTCACAGAGTTTGTACAAGCTGAAAACCTGTGAATTGCCGTGGCTAAAACTGCGCGCTCCCGTCTCTGAGAAAGAGCGCGCAGTTGCGGAGACGGGATGTGTGAGGAAGAAAGCAGAGGGTGGGGGTGAGGGGTTGTGGGGACCGGCAGCAGGTGAATCGCGCAGGGATTGTAAAAACGTAAAACCCGCTGCCTGTCACTCACTGTGGCGTGTGAGTGTGTGTCTGGCTCCCCGTCTGCATGTGAGCAGTCTTTGTCACATCTAAAGAACATTCAGACCTACGATCACGTTTAAAGTCTCAACGCCTGCGTGAAGCAGAAACACACCACGTATCAACCAGACTAGACAATCAGCAAAACTACCATGAGAAATACTCACCATTTATTAGCAACAGCATAACAATGTTATTGAAAAGAATCCACAGACTTATTGTACTTTAAAAATGTTGAAATTACATCAAATGCACACATTCACTTGTATATTTAGTTTTAAACATTGTCGCGGACTGAGTTTAACTTGGCTGTTGGGCCGCATTAAAAGTTCTGGAGTTCATTGAACGCGTCAAGCAGAGATCTGATTGGCTCTCAGTTCTGTCGCTCAGCCTGTTGTTAGGTAATTTGGACCAATGGAGTTCAGCTATGGGCCAAATAAGGGAAATGGGAGGGCTGGAGAGGGGAGCAGGGGAATATAAAGTCTGGAGAATCGCTCTCGTCTCGGCGGGAGAGATTCAGGAGTTGCTGAATTAATTGTACGGCGTTTGTTGTGGTCTGCAGTAACCAGAATAAAGAACTTTAAAAGAGGTTAAGTCTCAGTGTGGGAAAGAGACACTACATTATTGTATGGCTCTTTCGAAATTACATTTAAAAATATGTGGCGTTTATGGCTCTCTCGGCAAAAAAGGTTCCCGACCCCTGCGATAGATGAAAGACTTGGTGTCATAGAATTCCGGCCGGGCATCAAAACCACAATTAGTTTCTCCTCCACGATCACTTTCAAATGGTTGGCACCTCTGTGTTTTGGAAAGGACGCCACTCATATGTCACTACGAAATTCTACCCCTTAACCCTTGTGCTATCTTAGATGACCCCCCCCCTTCCATTGAGGTGTTCTCCCTACCATGACAAAGGTGGATAAAGATGGAAAGATTTCATGGAATCCATGGAGACCAGTGAAGATCACGAATCATTGAAGAAAAAGGTTCAGAGCTCTGTCTAGTGGGTCTAGATCAGTGTTTTTCAACCTTTTTTGAGCCACGGCACACTTTAACCTTGACAAAAATCCCGCGGCACACCAGCATCCAAAAAGAAAAAAAAAAACAGAAATTCATGGTCTGTATTGATCGACAGCCCCCCCCCCCCCCCCCCCCCCCCCCCGCCCGCAATCTCACGTGTATTTTTGTGATAATTGTGGCCGGAAAAGCAGGAAGTTGCGGCTGTTTTTTCTAAGAGATGAAATGAAAGTTAAATTAGAAAAATTTAGAAACTGTTTGTTTGTTGGGGTTTCAAGGCGTTTCGCAAGGACAACTCATTGTGCGCTGGGACACTGGCTCTTTAAGCCAATGCATCATGGGAGATGTAGTGTGAAAAGTGCCGAAAACTTGCAGAAAGACTGGCGTCTCTGAGATTTATTGTATTGTCCACTTGTTTCACGGTCTGACACCGGACTCTGTGGAAAGCTACACCGCTAAGGAAGAGCTTTAGCCGGTATTTTTGTTAAAACTGAGCGACTTTATCAGCAGAATTAAGAACAAGGAAGTGAAGACTTTAAGCACTTCTGATTGGTCAGACTGATGACATGTGACTAAGCCTTCAAGAATGATTGGTGGAGACAGTTAAAGGGACGGAACTTTTCCGCAAACTGTCATAGCTGCAGGTAAATCGCGGTAACGTAATCCTTATCAAAATGTCTTTAATAGAATTAAATAAACACAAAGAAAAAGTAATTTTAAGATCTTTCATATTCCTAACTACTCAGTGTTTTATCAGGGCCTGTTTGGATGAACAAAGAGCTGATATCCTGGAGATGGGAAATGTTTTTAGATCAGTGAATGATTAATGAGGGCAATTTCTCCACGGCACACTTGACCATCTCCCACGGCACACTAGTGTGCCGCGGCACACTGGTTGAAAAACACTGGTCTAGATGACCCAACTCCCAATGTTAAAGTGCCTAGGATAACACAATGGTTAATCGGTCAAAGTTCAACTGTTTGAGGATCAATCAGTCGAAACTTTCAACAGGCGTTCATTGAACGCGCAGTTGCACATATAGCCTATAAACTGACTTAATGCGTGTATTGACGTGTGAATGCAAGTGTTGTGAATGTGAAAGCCTGAAACTCAGGTTCACGGTGTTGACATAGACTTAGAGGTGGCCTCTTGACTTCCACTTGCCTAGGCCAGCGTGAACGCAGCTTCAGGTTTAACGCGTCCCTCTCAATTATAATCCAACCCCCCTAGCAATAATCCGACCATCTCAGATTTATCCCTTGTGCTATCCAAGGCACGTTAACGTTGGGACTGGGGTCATCTGGACCCCACTAGACAGTGCGCTGAACCTTACTTCTTCAATTGATTTGATTTGAAATGGTTTATTTCAAGCAATCAAATAGAAATAATACACAAAAACAATACAATCATCAGTTATACATTCATACAATAACTAATCAAATTTAGGATAATTAGACATATTAATAAATATTGCTTGAGAGGGAGTGGAAGGAAACGAATTTATATAATCCCACCCCGTTATTCTATAACCATTTTATTAAATGATTTATCAATATCCGGTTCCTAGCTTTTATCAGACAGAATTAAGATTCTAGAAGTATCAATAAAGCACATGACAAAGAAAATTACTTAAATTATTAAAAAAAAAAAATTTAGAAATCAACATGGCAATGAAGTATCCAAAATATATAAAAGATTATGTTATTGATAAAAGTCATTGATATGATTAAAAATAATATTATCAGTAAAATAGACAAAACCCTTTTTCAGGAATTTTCATAGCAAAATTTGATCAAGTATCAAAAGTTAAAAATATGTGCAAAATTATGTTACATTCGGAAAAATCATAAAAAAACTTGTAAATTTTTGGTGCAAGTGAATTAGTATCATTAAAAGTCAATCAATTTAACCATTTTCAATAATTGATTGATCTGAACGAGAGGGATCAAGGTAGAAGCGTTAGGTTACAGGGGACTGAGGTGAAGAAGGTGCAGGAGTTTAAGTACTTGGGGTCAACAGTTCAGTGTGATGGGGAGTGTGGAAAAGAGGTGAAGAGGCGAGTGCAGGCAGGTTGGAGCGGTTGGAGGAAAGTGTCAGGAGTGTTGTGTGACAGAAGAGTGCCAGCAAGACTCAAAGGAAAGGTGTACAAGACAGTGGTGAGACCAGCTCTGCTCTATGGGTTAGAGACGGTAGCAGTGAGACAGAGACAAGAGGCTGAGATGGAGGTAGCGGAGATGAAGATGTTGAGGTTCTCCTTAGGAGTGACCAGGTTAGACAGGATAAGGAACGAGTACATCAGAGGGACGGCTCATGTTGCCTGATGGTTTGGACATGTTCAGAGGAGGGATAGTGGATATATTGGTAGAAGGATGCTGGAGATGGAGCTGCCTGGCAGGAGGGCAAGAGGACGGCCAAAGAGGAGATACATGGATGTCTTAACAGAGGACATGAAGTTGGCTAATGTTAGGGTAGAAGATGTTCATGATAGAGTGAGGTGGAAAATGATCATTCGCTGTGGCGACTCCTGATGGGAAAAGCCCAAAGAGAAAGAAGAAGTTACTTCAGTGGGCTTTTTTACTTCATCATGAAGCTCTGCAGAAGAACCTTCATCCTGACATCAATGGTACCATCAAACGGAGAACATCCTCAAGTTCCCGTTCTGCTGCCTGACCCGTGTGCAGACATGTTTGTGTTTGACATTGTGGCGCGAAGAATCACACTGACACTAGCACCAACCTACAACAACCAGGAACAATGTGGGGTTCAGTATCAAAAATAATAAAAGTGAAAATAATCAATAACTAACAGTGCTTGAATTGAACTTAATTTTTCTTTTGCTTTAACACAACTTTGATCTTATGCTGGAGCCTAATGGGGAAACCTTTTGTGTGTCTTACAGTTCATGTTTGTTAATGTGCATGGCCCATTGTGTAGACTTTGTGTGTGTATTTGTATGTCAGTGTGTTTGCACATGGGAGTGTGTGTCCTCATGGGTTTGTATGCGTGTAATCATAAACATGATGTGGATGTGAGCTATATATTACGGGAAAGTGTTTCCATTTTCATGACTCCGTTCAAAAAAAATTACTTCCGTGGAATATAGACTCAGGGCCCACTGTAAGACTGAATCTAAGTATTTGTTTATGTATTTGCGCATAAATTAGGGTAGACTTGATCCTTTTATTTAATAAAAAGCTACCATCAATGGTTTGTGCTTTCGATGCTGCATTTCGTGGACATAGGAATTTCTAGCTGTGTTTTATTTGATGGCCTGTGAAGGGTGTCTCTATGGGGAACCTGTCTTTTGCTGGTTTTCAGGTGGAAAAAACAAGGAGCAAACTGTTGAGGCGGGAAATAAAGAAGGCGAGAAGGAAAGGTAGCAAATGCTGGAGTAAGACGCTAAACATTAAATCTGGGCATTCATTTCCACATATAGAGACAAACGCGAAATCGCACAGATTGCCCCAAGGATTGGATAAACGCGCCAATATTAACTTTAAAAGCCTGTTCGAACATTTGAAGTAATCAAACGCATCAAAGAAGAACAATAGATAAATATCCCACTGCACGTGAACGCGGCGTGAATAGATGCCTGAGCTACGCATGCGTAAAAGTGTCCCGGAGGCTAGCACAGAGCGCGGAGCAAAGGCGAAGTGAATTTTTCCTTTTTCAGGTAATTATGTCCCCAAAAACCCCTCAGCGCTGGTTTTGAGTCCATACTAGTATTTGGTGCCGTCACTGAAAGTCTTACAGAAACGTTAAAGTGTGTCTTACGGTAAGATTTAGGGCTAGCTTAACGTTAACACGGTTGGCGCTTTTTTTAGGCTGAACCAACAAAGCTGACGGCGAAGCGCTTTTATTTATTTAATTTTTACTAAGTAATTTTTTAGATTCCGAACTGAACTTTTTTTCTTTTTGAACGCTGACAAAGTTGTGGCCAAAACAGCAGCAGTTTCCTTTGGTAACCATTCCTGTTTTTACAGAGTTACCCCTAGAATTCATTTGGTCTGTCCCATTTTAAAAACACATCAGCAGTTTCAAATCTAAAAAACATTGTTTAGTTAAAGTCAAAGAAATTGTTTTAAGTTTCAGCAGATTCTTGCAATGAGACACAAACAGAAAATAGATTTTAGTTGTTAACTCAGAGCACTTTACTGTCAGACTAATATTTACTCATTTATCAGACGTATAAATGTTTTCATGATGAAACCTGTGAAGTTGTCTTTTGTAGTTTACATGGTCATCATTTAATGATAGACATCATTTGATGGACACTCCTTTAATAAAAGTGAATCAAAACTGTTCTCGGTTTAAGAATGAATCTGAGGATGGGATTTGCGTCATGTGACCATCATGTGACCATCATGTGACCTCTGCTTGGGTTGGGCTGTAGTCATGCTGCAGACGGATGACGGACAGTCGTCTTGCTCAGATGACGACTCTGTGAGTTTGCTGCGTGACCTGGCATGCAGCCAGGTCACGGACGCCACTGTGGACATGACGGCGCCCTCAGGGTCCCGCTGTCCCATCACACCAAACATGGAGACGAGCCCTAAACAGGCCCAAAGCGGCGAGGAAGATGAGTCTTTTGGGAGAAGGCAGTGTGAGGCCGGCTTGGGAGAACCAGCAGAAGTCGGTGAGATATTTAGAAAGTGAAGACCATGCCGTGAAAGATTCAATGTAATTTGTCCTGTTTTTTTCTATCTCCTCTTCTAAGAAAAAGTCTGTAAAGATTTGAAAACCTTAAACCAGCGTCAGCTCCACAAGAGAGACAGCAAAGGGGAGACGCTCCTTCACAAAGCGTGCAGGAAGAACAACCCGGCTGAAGTCAGGATGCTCCTCCAGGCGGGGATCAGTGTCAACATGGAGGACTATGCAGGTCCCTCTGCAGCGCGTGCTGATCCTGGAGGTGTTTGGAGTTCATACTGATGCCATGTGTTTGTCAGGCTGGACAGCGCTGCACGAAGCTGCTGCCATGGGCCATGTGACTGTGGTGGAGGAGCTCCTGAAGGCGGGAGCTACCACCAACGCCAGGTGTAGGGGCGTGACGCCGCTGCACGATGCCGTCTGTGCTGGACACCGTCAGGTTTTTACTCGCACGTTTCAGACTTTTTTCCACAGTGACTGGAAGGGGTTAGGGGGTTTCACCGTGGGCTTACGCTGCATCCGGTCCAGCTGCGGTGCAGCCACCGGAGTCTTTATGTGACTTCAAACGTGCCAGAGGCAGTCCCGCTGCTCCAGTCCGGTCCAGCCTCTCCGGCGCTCCGAATCCGTTTCATTGGCTTCAAATTTTTTTCAGTTTTCGTGAAGGTGGGGCAAAGGAAACAACCTAAACAGGAAATCATGCGAGCGGATGTAAAGGGCATCCGGTACATTTTTCAAGATTAAACCGTGGTGTAAACATGACGTCATTTCCACTGACACGGGTCACAAAGTGTGTGGTAGAGCGTCTTATTGGTCATTTAACACCTGGGGGACCAGAGGCTGATCACACAGGTCCAGAACCGCCCCATCCTTTTTATAAGGACAACGACCAAGAGGACTTTGCTACAGCAGGACGGCAGCCGTCCGTTCTCTGCCGCCGCTCCGGTGACTGCACCAGACCCGACTGGATGCAGTGTTGGCCCAGGGTCCAACTCCAGGCCTCAAGGGCCAGAGGGCCTCTGTGACGGTGACAAACAGATGCGTCCGTCTGTCGCATCGTTCAGGTGTGTTTAGCCAATAAGGAGCTTCAATGGCAGGTTGGTTGGAAAACATTGTCCACCGGCCCTCCAGGCCCGGATTCTGACGCCTCTGGGGGCTTTACATCATCACGGAAGGGGAGTTTCACTCCAATCTAAATGGGCAACATTAGTTCAAAGCAATGTAGACTTGAAAAATAGTCATTTAAAAAAAGATTAATTGGGAAACCAAAACAAATGTCAGGTTTGGTTAAATCACCATTTATCTTAAACCGATTTTATTTACTCCGTAGAAAAAAAGCGTCTCTTTGTGTTTTTTTCAGTGGATTTTGTTGGATCACATTTTGATGAGCATTTCTTTCAGTTTCTGCCTTTTCCTGAGAAGCTTTTGCTGCATTTTGACAGAATGAAAGCTTACGTTCAAGCTAGGGGTGACCCCATCCCGCCACCTGACGGGAACTCGGGTCCGATCGGGTCGTCTCAGACTTGGTTGGTTTGGATGTTGTCTCCCGATCGTAATTGTATTAGTATTTTAGTCAGCGCTGTATATTTCCAGCTTACTATTTGAAATAAATGCCCTAGTAGACGTCTGCATGTCATGAACGGATCAGGACATTTGACTGCGTTAAAGCGCAGCCGAATGCAGCAGCAGTTTGAGCGCGAGGCGCACAAAAGCTTTGGGTTCAATGTCAAAGAAGTAGAAATTATTTCATGGTTCAATTTATGTTTTGGTACAATTACCGGTGTGAAGCCTGTTGTGAAATTGGGCTGGATAAATAAAACGGAAGTGCTCTGTTTAGGAGGTAAAGGTGCAAATGGGGTGAAGAACCTGGATCATTGTGTTCATTTTTCTCAATGTGTGAAAGTATCGGATCAGGACTCGGTATCGGTCAAGTGACTGTCAGTCAGGTCAGGGCCCAAAAAACCTCGTCGGGACATCCAGAGTTCAAACAATTCTTAAAATTAAATTCTCAAAAATATCAGTAAGAAAGTAAATAAATAATGCAGATAAACATGTTTTCTTTTTTTTAAGGTCTTCCTTCAAGACCGTTGCCGCCTAAAAATCAAACGTTAACCGTCACATGGAATGGATCTGTTGACCAGCTTTTCCGTCTGTTATTTGCTTGACCCTTTTTAAAGAATCTACAGCACAAGTCTGATAAATTGGAGACAAAAGGTTTGGATCCACTGACCTTCAAGCAGAGCCGGGCTGACGGCAACAGACCAACAACCAAGAAGGTCTCAGAGTTTTAAGACCATCAGGTTGATGTTTCCATGGCGGCGTTGAGTGTCAGAAACCGGCTGAGCGCGTCCGTGAGGAGCGGTCCAAGAGGCTCCTCCCCTCCTCATGGGACGGATGCTGTGCCTGCAGGTGGTGAAGCTGCTCCTGGAGGGCGGCTCAAACCCCAGGGACAGGAACGGCGGCGGCGTCAGTGCTTTAGAGATGGCAGACGATGAGGAGATGAAAGAGCTGCTGCTCACCTTCACAGCTGCTCCTGCAAAAGGGGAGCGGCAGACAGGTGAGCCTCAAGCTCCCTTACAGGTGATGGAAGCCAAGGCTTGGCTGAATCTTTATGGATATTCATGAACAACCCAGCTGCAGCCTGCAACCGCCTGCTGTGCCTCTCAGATCAGTGTGAGGCAGAGCTGAGGAGCAGTCCATGTTCTGTCGGGGTCCGTCTCCAGATCTGAAATCCATTTCTCATGTGTTCACATGCAGCTGTGAAGGTCCATGCACATCTGTCTGGCCTTTCTTTCCAAAGAAACTCCACAGATACTGGTTTTGCTTTCACAACATTCAGGGGCGGACTCACCATTAGGTTGGCGAGTACCTTGGGCCCCACCACTCTGAGGGCCCCCAGCTGAACACTTCATACATTTTATGCCCTTTATAATTTACCTCTGTGAGAACGAAAACACCCCACATCACTGAAATGAGACTGATCATGTGAAAGGGTTCTGTGGAATATTCCAGTCAACAGCAAGTTAGCCATCAGTCGGTGATGCCAGATTGGGCGATTTGGCTTTGATTCTGACTTTGCGGGTGAAAATGGCTCTGGGTGGGTGGACGTCTTTGGGCGCGTCTGGGATCGGTTCAGTGGTTTTTGGGTCATTGAAATACGTTTGAACCAGGGACGAGCGGTGGGGGGAGGCAGATGGCAGGTGAAGCAGGGCCTCACCTGCCATCATCTTCATCTGCTGTCAGGACATGTAGAGCTACTATTAAAGTAAATGTGTGTCCACTAACCTATAAATGCATGCTATACCTTTGATTCTAATCACTTTAACCCTCAAAATCACAATATTTTCGCATTTCCTGTTTCATTTCAAGGCTGCAAAGTCTGCCTGAGGAAGTGAGTCGGTTGTCTCCATCACTGCCTGATCTGTAACTCACTGCTAGTTTTCTCAGCGTATGCTAACAATCGGATGCTTTAATACTTTTTTTAACATTCCTGTTTGCACTTCCCGTTTAATAGTTTACGTATTTGACATTAGTCTGTCATTTATTTAATGCTCAGATCTGAGGCCAAGCTGCACTGAAAATACAGAATTAGGCATGAAAACAGCTGTGCTGTTTATGATATTAAAATAAGGCATGTTTATGAAGTTCAATAGGAGTCTGACTGTAGGAATGGTGGATGGAATTGAATAGAAAAATGCATCAAAGTTAGACATTCAATCAAATCAAGAAGAAATAAATAATGGATGATTAATTATTGCTCATTATGGCCAATTAATCCCTGATTAATATGTTGGGTCTGGTGGTTTTTAGGTGACTTTTAGGCTGGAAAACCATGACTGTACCTGGCAACACTGGCAGAAATGAAATGATGACTCAAAGCAATTTTTTTTGGTGGTCATATGCAGCGCGGTGGTCCGAGGGGCTGTGAAAAGAGGGCGAGGTCAAAAAGTGGACAAACCAAGAAGTTAGTTGATGTTTTAATGATGGTTTAAGGAAGGATTTGAGGGTCTGAGGGACGGACCATCGGAGCGTCAGATCGACAGGCAGTGCGGCGTCTGCCGTCATGTGGTCACTTTTGCGGGTGTCACGTTGAGGGTCTTGGTGCTGGGGGGGGGTGTTGGAGTCCTGGGAGTGGGTGTGGTGTGTCGGGGAGAGAGGGGTCCCTGGGGCGTTGTGTATCTCTGACGGTGTCTGTGACACACTTATTGCCTCTCCACGTCCTCCTGGGATCATTGGTGTCCCTGAATCCTCTGGGCGTTTGCAGCCGCGGCCCTCTTCACTCCGGCGTTCAGCTCTCTTCTCGCCGCTCTTGGTGCAACTTTGGTAGCAGACAGGAAGGCAGCGTTTCTGGCTCAAGGCAAGGCAAGTTTATTTGTGTAGCACAATTCGTACACAAAGTAATTCAAGGTGCTTCACAAAACAGAAAAATGCATTAAAATCACAATTCATCATAGAAATAATCAACGTAAAATTTACTTTAAAAGAAAAGAAAAAATTTGAAAATGTATTTAAAAATAAAGGAAGGAAAGAAAAGTGCAGATAGGACCTTTCAGTCATATACACGGCTAAACAGAAATGTTTTAAGTCTAGATTTGAACATGAACACAGAAGAGGCCTGTCTTACGACTTCAGGGAGGCTGTTCCAGATTTTAGCTGCAGAATATTGAAACGCTGATTCCCCTTGTTTAGTTCTGACTCTGGGAATCAACAGGAGGCCGGCCCCTGAGGTCCTCAGAGTACGAGATGGTTCATATGGCACTAACATGTCAGAGATGTACTTTGGTGCTCGGCCATGGAGAGACTTGTACACAAGCAGAGCTGCTTTGAAGTCTATTCTTTGAGGTACAGGGAGCCAGTGCAGAGACCTGAGCACAGGACTAATGTGATCATACTTCCTGGTTCTGGTCAGGACTCCAGCAGCAGCATTCTGGATGTACTGAAGCTGTTTTACAGCTCGTTTGGAGAGGCCGGTGAGCAGGCCGTTACAGTAGTCTAACCTACTGGAGACAAATGCATGGATAAGTATCTCCAGGTCTGGCTTTGACACTATGTTTTTGATTTTGGCAATGTTTTTCAGATGGTAAAATGCCGCTGATGTTACTGACTTGATATGGCTGTTAAAGTTTAGGTCAGAGTCCATGATTACGCCTAGATTTCTGACTTGATTTGAGGGTTTGAGAGACCGAGAATGAAGGTAGCTGCTGACACTTTCTCTTTGTTTCTGTGGGCCAAAAATAATAACTTGGGTCTTGTTTGAGTTTAGCTGGAGAAAGTTGTTCTGCATCCACACACTGATCTGTTGGAGGCAGTGGCTGAGTGAATCCACCGGCCCATATTCACCTGTTGTCAGTGACACATAGATCTTTTTTTTTTTTTTTTTTTTTTTTTTTTTTTAACTTGTCCTGTCCAACAGCTAGGCAAACAGATGAGAGCTGAGGGCCTCTTGTGTTGGACATATTTTATTCTAACAAGAGGGGTTATTCATCTTCAGACAAACCAAAGGTATGTCTGAATAAACCCCTTTTGTAATTGAGGCCAAACTTTATTAATTTCAATCATGTTTGAAAATCTTTGGTGTTGGACCGGACGGAAAAAGAAAGAGGGGAACAAGAGAGAGGGACGTTAGAGAGAGGGGGGGGTAGGAGGGTGATAATAGGAGGGGAAGGGGGGTAAGACCATGAAGCAGCATAGAGCAGGCAGGTTTACTGGTTGTTTATCGTTACGGTACGGTTCACATGTAGTACAAAAAGGGCGGGGCCTGTTCACACACACTCAAATATTATCAACACACCTGCTAGCCGCAGAAATGTCCACATGTCAACATGCACACAAAACAGATAGTGTTCACGAACGCATACTTATGCCTTTAAACCAACTAGTGTGAAATCTTTCATTCATTCAATCATGCAAACTATTAGTGCAAAGGTGAGCTAACACCTGTGCTCAGGTGAGTGTTTATGTTCTTCTAAAATGGATGGTGGAATGTGAAAACAAGGAGGAGGAGCGCCCAGCCACCCCCACACCCATACCCCCGCCGCAGCAGCAGCGGCAGCCGGAATTCCCCCAGCGCCACACGGGAACAGGCAGGGAACAACCGCCCCCCGGGCGACCAAGACCGCCACCCAGGCCAGGGCCAGCAGGACCGCCGCGAGGCCCCCAGAGCCAGAGAGCAGGGAGGCGCAGAGGGAAAGAGAGCGCCGCCCCAGCCCAGCCAGGAAAGCAGCCCCCCGCCGCGCCGGAAGAGCCCAACGCAGGGCCCCACCGGAGAGGGACGCCCACAGCCCCAGACGAGCACCCCACCACCACCCAGGAGTTCCGGGCATCCCCCCGCCCCGACCCCAGGTACGAGCCAGGACCCCCCAAGGGAGACCCGCTCCGCACTCCAGGCAGCCACCCACCCGGCCCACGGTTGGTCCAGGTAGGAGCAAGGCAGGGGCCCGCCGCCCCCGCCCAGGAGGGGGGAACCCCGGGGAAAAAAGGGCGGCCCATAAGGGATGTTATAAATATGGCCCGACCAGGCTCGGCCATGTTGGAAGTTTGGCGGGGCCCAGCGCCCAGGGGCAAGGACCAGGACCCACCCCCCAGGGACACGAACACCCCCGGCTCAGGTGTAATATGAACCCCCCCACCGTGCGGAGAGAGCACCGCCGGGCCCAGGGAGCCGGCACCCAAGGGACACGGCCGCCATCGCCAAGGGGCCCGCACCCCCCACCAGGGACGGGGTAGGGGACAGATGGACCCAGGTCCCACCTTCCTTGTAAAATGTGTGTGCGTGTATGGGTGTTTGAGAGGGTGTTTGTGTGCATGTGTGTGTGTTTATGTTTGAATGTATATATTGAAGGGGGAGGGGTGTGTGTACTAAGGGGGGTGCAGTTAAAATTGGCGAGTAGGGCACTAAGGGGACATCTCCTGATTACTCACAGTGATGTCCCCTCACCCTCCACACCAAGGGGCCCTAAATGTCTAAGGTGCGGTTAAAATTGGCGGGTAGGGTGCCAGGAGGACATCTGCTGCTTGCTGGCAGTGATGTCCAAGCACCCCCCCTACCAAGGACCCTACGTGTCTAAGGTGCAAATAAAACCGAAAGAGGGGGGGCCCACTCCATACGGCAACCATAGGAGGGGGGCCACTCCCAAGTAGCCCCCCCCCAAGGCGCATCGCAGGCTAAACCCCCCACCCCCTCACCCTAATATGAGGTTATATAAGGAAGGGGGTAAATTGGGGACAGCTGGTAGACTGTCCCCCGGTGGTCAAACAGCCGTCCCCCAGCCCACCCCCAGCAAAGGGGCCAGGGCCACCCAGCCCAGGGGCCCACCCCCGGAGGCGCCGACACCCCAGGCCCGGCACCACCCACCCCACACAGAGAGAGAGGAGCCAGAAAGCGTCGCCCCCCCCCGGAGCAAGCCCAGGCCCCCACCCCCAGACGCCGGCCCTAGAAGAGCTCTGGTCAGGCCTCGACGGGACCGAGGAGGCCAACCGGCCGAGGCAACCACTGATTGCCTCAGCGGAGACCCCGACCCGCTAGCCCCCCCGACCCGTACTAATAATGGGCCCCCCCTCCCCCCCAGAACGCCCCCCCACAGGACAGGGCCGACAAGCCCCCCACCCCACCCCACCCCAGACCCCGCAGCCGAAGCGGGTGACACCCAGAGCGACCGGGGGCCCCGAGAGGGTTGTCCCGTCCCAGAGCCAGGGAAGGGCCGATCCCAGCCCCAGGTGCAGATGGGCAGCCCATCCGGCGCCGCTGGGCCCCCCCCACCCGAGCAGGGCCCCCCGCCAACCCCCCCCAGCACAGGCAAAGGGACCACCCCCCCAAGCCAAGCCAGACCACCACCCCACCCCCCCACCACGCACCCCCACACCCAAGCCCAGAGGACCACGCAGCGCCCCAGCCCGCCCCACCCAGGCACCGGACCCGACCCCCCGACCAACGGAGCCCCCCACCGCCCCCGCCAGGCACCGGAAGCCCCGACCCCCACCCCAAACCACGGCAGAAGGGCAAGGAGCAGCGACGACCAAGCCCTCCACCCCCTAAGTCATGGAGTCAACCACAGGAGACCAGAGAGACTGAATTCTTTCAAAGTTACTTGAGCTTTGGGCTGACATTTTTTCCAAGCTGATATGATCAAACAGCAGATTTCTGTGTTGACTTATGTTTATATTTTTCTTGTTTTTCCAATTTATTAAAATAGTTTTTTTGGCAATACAAAGAGTTATGAAAATGATAGATGCTAATCCTTCTTCTATATCGATGGCACTCATGTCACCAAGCACACAAAGTGACGGTGAGGCAGTGATTGAAACCTTAAGCCAGACTGATAAATCGGCACATACCTGCTGCCAGAGAGCCCTGACAGGAGTGCAGAACCACAGTGCGTGCATGTAGCTGTCGGGTAGATTATTATCACAGTGCTCGCAAATGTCTGAGTTACTGAGACCCATCTTGAACATCCTCTGTCCAGTGTAGTAAATTCTGTGAAGAGTTTTGAGATGGATTAGCTGCAGATTTGGACTTTTTGTCAGTTTAAAGGTGTTTAGACAAAGTTCTGACCAGAAGCTTTCATCTGTGCTGATGCTCAAATCTGCATCCCATTTTTTTGTTGGAAGGGCAATATTGTTATCTAAATTACATAAAAGTTTGTATATTTTGGAGAGAGTTCTATTCATTGAAAAATTAATCAGAGTGGTAACTACATCTGGTAGCTTTAAATCGTCGTCTTTAATTTTATACTTTTTAGTAATACTTGATTTAAGTTGCTGATATTCCAAGAAGTTATTTATTCCATGTTTGTCTTGAAGTTCCTGGGGGGTTATGAATCTTCTATCAATAATTACGTGCTCTAGTTGTTTTATGCCCCCTGCTTGCCAAGCTGGGAAGTGAATCATTTTTTTGTTAATAAGGATGTCCGGGTTGTTCCAGATGGGTGTCATTTTGCACGGTTGAATTGATGATTTTGATATTTTGAGAAATTCCCACCAGGCTGTTAAGGTGGCATTTATATTAATGCTTTTGAAACAATCCTGTTTTTTAACTGTATGGCTAATAAATGGTAGCTGTGACAGGTTGATCTTTCCACATAACACCTGTTCCAAGTCTAACCATGAGTTGGTTTCTGGATTATTTTTTAACCATTTTAAGATATATTGTAATCTATTTGCAAGAAAGTATTTGTGGAAATTAGGTAGTTCTAATCCTCCACAGCTTTTTGCAGATTTTAAAGTTTTTAGACTAATTCTTGCAGGTTTGTTGTTCCATAGAAAGCTTGATATGGATGAGTCTAATGTTTTGAACCATTTTAATGGCGGTTGTGTGGGAATCATTGAGAAGAGATAATTAACTTTGGGTAAGATTTTCATTTTAACCGTGGCTACCTTGCCCATAAGGGACAGAGGCAGGTTGGTCCAGCGTGTTAGATCGTCCTGTATGCTTTTCAGTAATGGGGTGTGGTTTAGCTGCACCAGTTCTGATAGTTTGGGGGAAAAGTAGATACCCAGATATTTGATATTTCCTGTTTTGACTGGAATTGTGAGTCTTTGTTCCATATTCCTGTTAAGTGGTAATAAAACAGACTTATTCCAATTAATGGAATAGTCTGATATGGAGGAGAATTCATTTATGATCATTGCTGTTTCATTTACAGAATGTAAATTCCTTAAAAACAGTAATATGTCATCCGCATAAAGACTAATTTTATGATGGCTGTGTTTGGTTTTTATTCCTATAATGCTCTCATTCTGTCTTATTGCTGCAGCTAAAGGCTCAATGAATATAGCAAAAAGAGAAGGAGAGAGTGGGCAGCCCTGTCTGGTTCCTCTTCCAAGAAAAAACCTGTTTGAAGTCTGTTTATTAGTTCTAACTGATGCATTGGGGTTGTGATATAATATTTTGATCCAATTGATGAATGCTTCTCCAAAACCAAACTTATGGAGGGCAGCAATAAGGAACTTCCAATTAACTCTGTCAAAGGCTTTTTCAGCATCCAGCGATAGTACCGTCATTTCCTGTTTTTTAATGGTGGCAAAGTCTATTATATTAACTAGTCTACGGACATTATCATCCGAGTGTCTGCCTTTGATGAATCCAGTCTGGTCGAAGTGAATTATGTGAGGAGTGATTTTTTCTATTCTCTGTGCTAGTGCTTTGCAGATAATTTTTACATCTGCATTGATTAAAGAAATGGGGCGATAGCTTGAAGGACTAGTGGGATCTTTGTCTGGTTTTAGAAGAAGAATTATGTTGGCTGAGTTCATGTTAGGTGGCATTGATTGGCTCTCATTAATAGATGTGACAGTTTTATAAAATGTTGGTGCCAGTTGTTCCCAGAATTCTTTATAAAACTCAGCAGGAAAGCCATCAGGCCCTGGTGCTTTACCATTGGGCATAAGTAACAGAGCTTCATGAAGTTCAGACGGCGAGAGCGGAGAATCTAAGTTTGTGATTTGATCCTCATTTAGCCTGGGTAGGTTTACATTATTAAGAAATGAGTCAATACTTTGCTCTGACGGATTGATCTGCGGTGTGTACAGGTTTTTATAAAAGTTTTCAAATGCGTTATTAATTTTGACCGGGTCATGGGTGACATTTCCTGTTTGGTCCATAATAGAGGTGATTGATGATTTTTCTCTGTTAATTTTAAGCTGATTAGCCAGAAATTTGCCAGATTTATTAGAGTTTTCAAATCTTTCAAGTCGTAGCCTTTGTATTTGAAATTGTGTTTGTTTATTAATGATGTCATTTAACTGCAGCTTTAAATTTTTCAGATCTCCCAGAATGTGTTCCTGTGCAGAAGCAGCATAAGCAGTCTCCAGGGTTTTGATTTTATTTTCTAATTCTAATAAATCTGCTTTCTCTTTGCGTTTTTTGTGCGTTGAATAAGAAATGATTTTCCCTCTCATGACTGCCTTTGCTGCTTCCCAAAGAACGCACGGTGGGATGTCTGGAGTATTGTTGAAGTCTAAGAAGGTTGCCCACTCTTTTTTAAAGAATTCAAGAAATTCCTGGTCCTTTAACAGAGACGTATTAAACCTCCAGGTTGTACCAGAGGGTGTGGATTTTTCCCTAGAAATGTTTACAGAGACTGGTGCATGATCACTGATAATAATTGGATGGATATTGGAGCTTTGAATATTTTTTAAAAGAGAGTTACTGATTAATAAATAGTCTAAACGGGAGTGTGAATAGTGAACTGGAGAAAAAAAGGTGAACCCTTTAGTGCTTGGGTGACATGAGCGCCACGCGTCGCAGAGACCCAGATCATTCATGTACTGCTTTAGAATACTTGCAGACCGCCATGTACGCTGGTTTGCTGCTGTGCTGAGTCTGTCAAGTTCAGGGTCCAAAACAAGGTTGAAGTCTCCTCCTATAATGATTGTGGAGTCAGAGTGAACTGAGAGTGAGGTGAAGAATCTGTGAAAGAAGGAAGAGTCGTCAACATTAGGACCATAAATACTCACTATACAATAGTCCTTATTCTGAATGGATATATTAATGATTACAAATCTGCCTTCTGGGTCAGTAACTGTATCCTTATGAGTAAAATTAAGATTTTTATTAATTAAAACAGCAACTCCTCTTTGTTTGGAGTTGTAACTGGCAGAGTATATAACTGGAAATTGTAAGCAGCACATAAGGTGATTCAAAGAATCTGATAAATGGGTCTCCTGCAGTAGAGCTATATCTGCTTTTAGACCATCCAGGTGATTTAACACTTTCAGTCTCTTTGGCTCAGAGCCAAGTCCACGCACATTCCAGCTAACGATGTTAAGACTGTTCATAACTGCTCTGACTGAAAAGGTGTAAAGCTAAGTAGTGCTTGTGTACCAGTCCGTGTGCGCGTGCCCGCATTGAGAAGCGCTGTGCGCGTGAACGTTTTGTGGCTATGTGAGCTGCGTGTCGCGTGCGTCCTATGAGAGCCTGTGTGAGGTGATTGCAGTATGTCAGCGTGTGTGTGCGGGATCGCATGTGCACGCCCCTGTGTGCGCTTGTGTGTGCGCGCGCCCGTTCCGTGCATAAATAAATACTTACCGAGGATGAGTTGCTTCCAGGTGATTTACATATAATGAGAGGGGGGGGGGAGAGTAAAGGAAAGAAAAAAAGAGATAGAAGGGAAGACGAAAACAACAACAAAACAACAATAGAAACATCAGTGGGACTGAGGTGACGAAGAAAAAAAAAAAAGACTGTTTTCCTGCGATCGAGGTGTGGATTATTGATGATCCGGTTTTCCATTCATTGAAGTAAGTTTAGCGGGTTTCTTCTGGGCAGCGCAGACCAGATGTTCTCAGCGCGGATCTGAAAGCCTTCAGCACAGCCAGGGGGTGATCTCCGGGTCCCGGAACAGCCGGCCGTCCACGTAAAGTTTGTCAACGGCCACAATCGCTCTCGAACCAGCAGCAAGATGCTTCCTCCTCAGCGGGAACAGGATCCTCCTTCTACGGAGGATTTCTGCCGGGAACTGGTCATTAACGCTGTAATGCGTGCCTCTCAGTTCCCGTCCGCGGCCCTTCACCAACTCCTTCTGTTTGAAATGTTCGAATTTAGCCACAATAGGACGCGGGCGCTGGTGGTCGGACCTTCTTCCTCCGAGGCGGTGAACCCTGTGGAAGGAGATCTTCTGCACCTCCTCCTTGGGGAGCTTCAGGTGGACCTGTAAAAAGGATCTAACGGTGGCCTCGGGGTCTTCTCCTACCTCCTCTGGAACCCCCGCGACCACTAGATTGTCCCTCATGCTCCTCGACTGAAGATCCAGGAGGGTTTCCTTGATGGATCGGTTCTCCTCGGAGAGACGGGCGGTGTCACTGCTCAGGGTCTTCACGGTCTCTCTGAGGGCCTGGTTCTCCGCTGCGAGCTCCCGCACCTGCTGCTGGCTGAATTCCAGAGACTCCCGCAGACCTTGAAATTCTCTATGGGTCATTGAAATACGTTTGAACCAGGGACGAGCGGTGGGGGGAGGCAGATGGCAGGTGAAGCAGGGCCTCACCTGCCATCATCTTCATCTGCTGTCAGGACATGTAGAGCTACTATTAAAGTAAATGTGTGTCCACTAACCTATAAATGCATGCTATACCTTTGATTCTAATCACTTTAACCCTCAAAATCACAATATTTTCGCATTTCCTGTTTCATTTCAAGGCTGCAAAGTCTGCCTGAGGAAGTGAGTCGGTTGTCTCCATCACTGCCTGATCTGTAACTCACTGCTAGTTTTCTCAGCGTATGCTAACAATCGGATGCTTTAATACTTTTTTTAACATTCCTGTTTGCACTTCCCGTTTAATAGTTTACGTATTTGACATTAGTCTGTCATTTATTTAATGCTCAGATCTGAGGCCAAGCTGCACTGAAAATACAGAATTAGGCATGAAAACAGCTGTGCTGTTTATGATATTAAAATAAGGCATGTTTATGAAGTTCAATAGGAGTCTGACTGTAGGAATGGTGGATGGAATTGAATAGAAAAATGCATCAAAGTTAGACATTCAATCAAATCAAGAAGAAATAAATAATGGATGATTAATTATTGCTCATTATGGCCAATTAATCCCTGATTAATATGTTGGGTCTGGTGGTTTTTAGGTGACTTTTAGGCTGGAAAACCATGACTGTACCTGGCAACACTGGCAGAAATGAAATGATGACTCAAAGCAATTTTTTTTGGTGGTCATATGCAGCGCGGTGGTCCGAGGGGCTGTGAAAAGAGGGCGAGGTCAAAAAGTGGACAAACCAAGAAGTTAGTTGATGTTTTAATGATGGTTTAAGGAAGGATTTGAGGGTCTGAGGGACGGACCATCGGAGCGTCAGATCGACAGGCAGTGCGGCGTCTGCCGTCATGTGGTCACTTTTGCGGGTGTCACGTTGAGGGTCTTGGTGCTGGGGGGGGGTGTTGGAGTCCTGGGAGTGGGTGTGGTGTGTCGGGGAGAGAGGGGTCCCTGGGGCGTTGTGTATCTCTGACGGTGTCTGTGACACACTTATTGCCTCTCCACGTCCTCCTGGGATCATTGGTGTCCCTGAATCCTCTGGGCGTTTGCAGCCGCGGCCCTCTTCACTCCGGCGTTCAGCTCTCTTCTCGCCGCTCTTGGTGCAACTTTGGTAGCAGACAGGAAGGCAGCGTTTCTGGCTCAAGGCAAGGCAAGTTTATTTGTGTAGCACAATTCGTACACAAAGTAATTCAAGGTGCTTCACAAAACAGAAAAATGCATTAAAATCACAATTCATCATAGAAATAATCAACGTAAAATTTACTTTAAAAGAAAAGAAAAAATTTGAAAATGTATTTAAAAATAAAGGAAGGAAAGAAAAGTGCAGATAGGACCTTTCAGTCATATACACGGCTAAACAGAAATGTTTTAAGTCTAGATTTGAACATGAACACAGAAGAGGCCTGTCTTACGACTTCAGGGAGGCTGTTCCAGATTTTAGCTGCAGAATATTGAAACGCTGATTCCCCTTGTTTAGTTCTGACTCTGGGAATCAACAGGAGGCCGGTCCCTGAGGTCCTCAGAGTACGAGATGGTTCATATGGCACTAACATGTCAGAGATGTACTTTGGTGCTCGGCCATGGAGAGACTTGTACACAAGCAGAGCTGCTTTGAAGTCTATTCTTTGAGGTACAGGGAGCCAGTGCAGAGACCTGAGCACAGGACTGATGTGATCATACTTCCTGGTTCTGGTCAGGACTCCAGCAGCAGCATTCTGGATGTACTGAAGCTGTTTTACAGCTCGTTTGGAGAGGCCGGTGAGCAGGCCGTTACAGTAGTCTAACCTACTGGAGACAAATGCATGGATAAGTATCTCCAGGTCTGGCTTTGACACTATGTTTTTGATTTTGGCAATGTTTTTCAGATGGTAAAATGCCGCTGATGTTACTGACTTGATATGGCTGTTAAAGTTTAGGTCAGAGTCCATGATTACGCCTAGATTTCTGACTTGATTTGAGGGTTTGAGAGACCGAGAATGAAGGTAGCTGCTGACACTTTCTCTTTGTTTCTGTGGGCCAAAAATAATAACTTGGGTCTTGTTTGAGTTTAGCTGGAGAAAGTTGTTCTGCATCCACACACTGATCTGTTGGAGGCAGTGGCTGAGTGAATCCACCGGCCCATATTCACCTGTTGTCAGTGACACATAGATCTTTTTTTTTTTTTTTTTTTTAACTTGTCCTGTCCAACAGCTAGGCAAACAGATGAGAGCTGAGGGCCTCTTGTGTTGGACATATTTTATTCTAACAAGAGGGGTTATTCATCTTCAGACAAACCAAAGGTATGTCTGAATAAACCCCTTTTGTAATTGAGGCCAAACTTTATTAATTTCAATCATGTTTGAAAATCTTTGGTGTTGGACCGGACGGAAAAGGAAAGAGGGGAACAAGAGAGAGGGACGTTAGAGAGAGGGGGGGGTAGGAGGGTGATAATAGGAGGGGAAGGGGGGTAAGACCATGAAGCAGCATAGAGCAGGCAGGTTTACTGGTTGTTTATCGTTACGGTACGGTTCACATGTAGTACAAAAAGGGCGGGGCCTGTTCACACACACTCAAATATTATCAACACACCTGCTAGCCGCAGAAATGTCCACATGTCAACATGCACACAAAACAGATAGTGTTCACGAACGCATACTTATGCCTTTAAACCAACTAGTGTGAAATCTTTCATTCATTCAATCATGCAAACTATTAGTGCAAAGGTGAGCTAACACCTGTGCTCAGGTGAGTGTTTATGTTCTTCTAAAATGGATGGTGGAATGTGAAAAGAAGGAGGAGGAGCGCCCAGCCACCCCCACACCCATACCCCCGCCGCAGCAGCAGCGGCAGCCGGAATTCCCCCAGCGCCACACGGGAACAGGCAGGGAACAACCGCCCCCCGGGCGACCAAGACCGCCACCCAGGCCAGGGCCAGCAGGACCGCCGCGAGGCCCCCAGAGCCAGAGAGCAGGGAGGCGCAGAGGGAAAGAGAGCGCCGCCCCAGCCCAGCCAGGAAAGCAGCCCCCCGCCGCGCCGGAAGAGCCCAACGCAGGGCCCCACCGGAGAGGGACGCCCACAGCCCCAGACGAGCACCCCACCACCACCCAGGAGTTCCGGGCATCCCCCCGCCCCGACCCCAGGTACGAGCCAGGACCCCCCAAGGGAGACCCGCTCCGCACTCCAGGCAGCCACCCACCCGGCCCACGGTTGGTCCAGGTAGGAGCAAGGCAGGGGCCCGCCGCCCCTGCCCAGGAGGGGGGAACCCCGGGGAAAAAAGGGCGGCCCATAAGGGATGTTATAAATATGGCCCGACCAGGCTCGGCCATGTTGGAAGTTTGGCGGGGCCCAGCGCCCAGGGGCAAGGACCAGGACCCACCCCCCAGGGACACGAACACCCCCGGCTCAGGTGTAATATGAACCCCCCCACCGTGCGGAGAGAGCACCGCCGGGCCCAGGGAGCCGGCACCCAAGGGACACGGCCGCCATCGCCAAGGGGCCCGCACCCCCCACCAGGGACGGGGTAGGGGACAGATGGACCCAGGTCCCACCTTCCTTGTAAAATGTGTGTGCGTGTATGGGTGTTTGAGAGGGTGTTTGTGTGCATGTGTGTGTGTTTATGTTTGAATGTATATATTGAAGGGGGAGGGGTGTGTGTACTAAGGGGGGTGCAGTTAAAATTGGCGAGTAGGGCACTAAGGGGACATCTCCTGATTACTCACAGTGATGTCCCCTCACCCTCCACACCAAGGGGCCCTAAATGTCTAAGGTGCGGTTAAAATTGGCGGGTAGGGTGCCAGGAGGACATCTGCTGCTTGCTGGCAGTGATGTCCAAGCACCCCCCCTACCAAGGACCCTACGTGTCTAAGGTGCAAATAAAACCGAAAGAGGGGGGGCCCACTCCATACGGCAACCATAGGAGGGGGGCCACTCCCAAGTAGCCCCCCCCCAAGGCGCATCGCAGGCTAAACCCCCCACCCCCTCACCCTAATATGAGGTTATATAAGGAAGGGGGTAAATTGGGGACAGCTGGTAGACTGTCCCCCGGTGGTCAAACAGCCGTCCCCCAGCCCACCCCCAGCAAAGGGGCCAGGGCCACCCAGCCCAGGGGCCCACCCCCGGAGGCGCCGACACCCCAGGCCCGGCACCACCCACCCCACACAGAGAGAGAGGAGCCAGAAAGCGTCGCCCCCCCCCCGGAGCAAGCCCAGGCCCCCACCCCCAGACGCCGGCCCTAGAAGAGCTCTGGTCAGGCCTCGACGGGACCGAGGAGGCCAACCGGCCGAGGCAACCACTGATTGCCTCAGCGGAGACCCCGACCCGCTAGCCCCCCCGACCCGTACTAATAATGGGCCCCCCCTCCCCCCCAGAACGCCCCCCCACAGGACAGGGCCGACAAGCCCCCCACCCCACCCCACCCCAGACCCCGCAGCCGAAGCGGGTGACACCCAGAGCGACCGGGGGCCCCGAGAGGGTTGTCCCGTCCCGTCCCAGAGCCAGGGAAGGGCCGATCCCAGCCCCAGGTGCAGATGGGCAGCCCATCCGGCGCCGCTGGGCCCCCCCCACCCGAGCAGGGCCCCCCGCCAACCCCCCCCAGCACAGGCAAAGGGACCACCCCCCCAAGCCAAGCCAGACCACCACCCCACCCCCCCACCACGCACCCCCACACCCAAGCCCAGAGGACCACGCAGCGCCCCAGCCCGCCCCACCCAGGCACCGGACCCGACCCCCCGACCAACGGAGCCCCCCACCGCCCCCGCCAGGCACCGGAAGCCCCGACCCCCACCCCAAACCACGGCAGAAGGGCAAGGAGCAGCGACGACCAAGCCCTCCACCCCCTAAGTCATGGAGTCAACCACAGGAGACCAGAGAGACTGAATTCTTTCAAAGTTACTTGAGCTTTGGGCTGACATTTTTTCCAAGCTGATATGATCAAACAGCAGATTTCTGTGTTGACTTATGTTTATATTTTTCTTGTTTTTCCAATTTATTAAAATAGTTTTTTTGGCAATACAAAGAGTTATGAAAATGATAGATGCTAATCCTTCTTCTATATCGATGGCACTCATGTCACCAAGCACACAAAGTGACGGTGAGGCAGTGATTGAAACCTTAAGCCAGACTGATAAATCGGCACATACCTGCTGCCAGAGAGCCCTGACAGGAGTGCAGAACCACAGTGCGTGCATGTAGCTGTCGGGTAGATTATTATCACAGTGCTCGCAAATGTCTGAGTTACTGAGACCCATCTTGAACATCCTCTGTCCAGTGTAGTAAATTCTGTGAAGAGTTTTGAGATGGATTAGCTGCAGATTTGGACTTTTTGTCAGTTTAAAGGTGTTTAGACAAAGTTCTGACCAGAAGCTTTCATCTGTGCTGATGCTCAAATCTGCATCCCATTTTTTTGTTGGAAGGGCAATATTGTTATCTAAATTACATAAAAGTTTGTATATTTTGGAGAGAGTTCTATTCATTGAAAAATTAATCAGAGTGGTAACTACATCTGGTAGCTTTAAATCGTCGTCTTTAATTTTATACTTTTTAGTAATACTTGATTTAAGTTGCTGATATTCCAAGAAGTTATTTATTCCATGTTTGTCTTGAAGTTCCTGGGGGGTTATGAATCTTCTATCAATAATTACGTGCTCTAGTTGTTTTATGCCCCCTGCTTGCCAAGCTGGGAAGTGAATCATTTTTTTGTTAATAAGGATGTCCGGGTTGTTCCAGATGGGTGTCATTTTGCACGGTTGAATTGATGATTTTGATATTTTGAGAAATTCCCACCAGGCTGTTAAGGTGGCATTTATATTAATGCTTTTGAAACAATCCTGTTTTTTAACTGTATGGCTAATAAATGGTAGCTGTGACAGGTTGATCTTTCCACATAACACCTGTTCCAAGTCTAACCATGAGTTGGTTTCTGGATTATTTTTTAACCATTTTAAGATATATTGTAATCTATTTGCAAGAAAGTATTTGTGGAAATTAGGTAGTTCTAATCCTCCACAGCTTTTTGCAGATTTTAAAGTTTTTAGACTAATTCTTGCAGGTTTGTTGTTCCATAGAAAGCTTGATATGGATGAGTCTAATGTTTTGAACCATTTTAATGGCGGTTGTGTGGGAATCATTGAGAAGAGATAATTAACTTTGGGTAAGATTTTCATTTTAACCGTGGCTACCTTGCCCATAAGGGACAGAGGCAGGTTGGTCCAGCGTGTTAGATCGTCCTGTATGCTTTTCAGTAATGGGGTGTGGTTTAGCTGCACCAGTTCTGATAGTTTGGGGGAAAAGTAGATACCCAGATATTTGATATTTCCTGTTTTGACTGGAATTGTGAGTCTTTGTTCCATATTCCTGTTAAGTGGTAATAAAACAGACTTATTCCAATTAATGGAATAGTCTGATATGGAGGAGAATTCATTTATGATCATTGCTGTTTCATTTACAGAATGTAAATTCCTTAAAAACAGTAATATGTCATCCGCATAAAGACTAATTTTATGATGGCTGTGTTTGGTTTTTATTCCTATAATGCTCTCATTCTGTCTTATTGCTGCAGCTAAAGGCTCAATGAATATAGCAAAAAGAGAAGGAGAGAGTGGGCAGCCCTGTCTGGTTCCTCTTCCAAGAAAAAACCTGTTTGAAGTCTGTTTATTAGTTCTAACTGATGCATTGGGGTTGTGATATAATATTTTGATCCAATTGATGAATGCTTCTCCAAAACCAAACTTATGGAGGGCAGCAATAAGGAACTTCCAATTAACTCTGTCAAAGGCTTTTTCAGCATCCAGCGATAGTACCGTCATTTCCTGGTTTTTAATGGTGGCAAAGTCTATTATATTAACTAGTCTACGGACATTATCATCCGAGTGTCTGCCTTTGATGAATCCAGTCTGGTCGAAGTGAATTATGTGAGGAGTGATTTTTTCTATTCTCTGTGCTAGTGCTTTGCAGATAATTTTTACATCTGCATTGATTAAAGAAATGGGGCGATAGCTTGAAGGACTAGTGGGATCTTTGTCTGGTTTTAGAAGAAGAATTATGTTGGCTGAGTTCATGTTAGGTGGCATTGATTGGCTCTCATTAATAGATGTGACAGTTTTATAAAATGTTGGTGCCAGTTGTTCCCAGAATTCTTTATAAAACTCAGCAGGAAAGCCATCAGGCCCTGGTGCTTTACCATTGGGCATAAGTAACAGAGCTTCATGAAGTTCAGACGGCGAGAGCGGAGAATCTAAGTTTGTGATTTGATCCTCATTTAGCCTGGGTAGGTTTACATTATTAAGAAATGAGTCAATACTTTGCTCTGACGGATTGATCTGCGGTGTGTACAGGTTTTTATAAAAGTTTTCAAATGCGTTATTAATTTTGACCGGGTCATGGGTGACATTTCCTGTTTGGTCCATAATAGAGGTGATTGATGATTTTTCTCTGTTAATTTTAAGCTGATTAGCCAGAAATTTGCCAGATTTATTAGAGTTTTCAAATCTTTCAAGTCGTAGCCTTTGTATTTGAAACTGTGTTTGTTTATTAATGATGTCATTTAACTGCAGCTTTAAATTTTTCAGATCTCCCAGAATGTGTTCCTGTGCAGAAGCAGCATAAGCAGTCTCCAGGGTTTTGATTTTATTTTCTAATTCTAATAAATCTGCTTTCTCTTTGCGTTTTTTGTGCGTTGAATAAGAAATGATTTTCCCTCTCATGACTGCCTTTGCTGCTTCCCAAAGAACGCACGGTGGGATGTCTGGAGTATTGTTGAAGTCTAAGAAGGTTGCCCACTCTTTTTTAAAGAATTCAAGAAATTCCTGGTCCTTTAACAGAGACGTATTAAACCTCCAGGTTGTACCAGAGGGTGTGGATTTTTCCCTAGAAATGTTTACAGAGACTGGTGCATGATCACTGATAATAATTGGATGGATATTGGAGCTTTGAATATTTTTTAAAAGAGAGTTACTGATTAATAAATAGTCTAAACGGGAGTGTGAATAGTGAACTGGAGAAAAAAAGGTGAACCCTTTAGTGCTTGGGTGACATGAGCGCCACGCGTCGCAGAGACCCAGATCATTCATGTACTGCTTTAGAATACTTGCAGACCGCCATGTACGCTGGTTTGCTGCTGTGCTGAGTCTGTCAAGTTCAGGGTCCAAAACAAGGTTGAAGTCTCCTCCTATAATGATTGTGGAGTCAGAGTGAACTGAGAGTGAGGTGAAGAATCTGTGAAAGAAGGAAGAGTCGTCAACATTAGGACCATAAATACTCACTATACAATAGTCCTTATTCTGAATGGATATATTAATGATTACAAATCTGCCTTCTGGGTCAGTAACTGTATCCTTATGAGTAAAATTAAGATTTTTATTAATTAAAACAGCAACTCCTCTTTGTTTGGAGTTGTAACTGGCAGAGTATATAACTGGAAATTGTAAGCAGCACATAAGGTGATTCAAAGAATCTGATAAATGGGTCTCCTGCAGTAGAGCTATATCTGCTTTTAGACCATCCAGGTGATTTAACACTTTCAGTCTCTTTGGCTCAGAGCCAAGTCCACGCACATTCCAGCTAACGATGTTAAGACTGTTCATAACTGCTCTGACTGAAAAGGTGTAAAGCTAAGTAGTGCTTGTGTACCAGTCCGTGTGCGCGTGCCCGCATTTGAGAAGCGCTGTGCGCGTGAACGTTTTCTGGTTATGTGAGCTGCGTGTCGCGTGCGTCCTATGAGAGCCTGTGTGAGGTGATTGCAGTATGTCGGCGTGTGTGTGCGGGATCGCATGTGCACGCCCCTGTGTGCGCTTGTGTGTGCGCGCGCCCGTTCCGTGCATAAATAAATACTTACCGAGGATGAGTTGCTTCCAGGTGATTTACATATAATGAGGGGGGAGAGGGGGGGGGGGGAGAGTAAAGGAAAGAAAAAAAGAGATAGAAGGGAAGACGAAAACAACAACAAAACAACAATAGAAACATCAGTGGGACTGAGGTGACGAAGAAAAAAAAAAAAGACTGTTTTCCTGCGATCGAGGTGTGGATTATTGATGATCCGGTTTTCCATTCATTGAAGTAAGTTTAGCGGGTTTCTTCTGGGCAGCGCAGACCAGATGTTCTCAGCGCGGATCTGAAAGCCTTCAGCACAGCCAGGGGGTGATCTCCGGGTCCCGGAACAGCCGGCCGTCCACGTAAAGTTTGTCAACGGCCACAATCGCTCTCGAACCAGCAGCAAGATGCTTCCTCCTCAGCGGGAACAGGATCCTCCTTCTACGGAGGATTTCTGCCGGGAACTGGTCATTAACGCTGTAATGCGTGCCTCTCAGTTCCCGTCCGCGGCCCTTCACCAACTCCTTCTGTTTGAAATGTTCGAATTTAGCCACAATAGGACGCGGGCGCTGGTGGTCGGACCTTCTTCCTCCGAGGCGGTGAACCCTGTGGAAGGAGATCTTCTGCACCTCCTCCTTGGGGAGCTTCAGGTGGACCTGTAAAAAGGATCTAACGGTGGCCTCGGGGTCTTCTCCTACCTCCTCTGGAACCCCCGCGACCACTAGATTGTCCCTCATGCTCCTCGACTGAAGATCCAGGAGGGTTTCCTTGATGGATCGGTTCTCCTCGGAGAGACGGGCGGTGTCACTGCTCAGGGTCTTCACGGTCTCTCTGAGGGCCTGGTTCTCCGCTGCGAGCTCCCGCACCTGCTGCTGGCTGAATTCCAGAGACTCCCGCAGACCTTGAAATTCTCTATGGGTCATTGAAATACGTTTGAACCAGGGACGAGCGGTGGGGGGAGGCAGATGGCAGGTGAAGCAGGGCCTCACCTGCCATCATCTTCATCTGCTGTCAGGACATGTAGAGCTACTATTAAAGTAAATGTGTGTCCACTAACCTATAAATGCATGCTATACCTTTGATTCTAATCACTTTAACCCTCAAAATCACAATATTTTCGCATTTCCTGTTTCATTTCAAGGCTGCAAAGTCTGCCTGAGGAAGTGAGTCGGTTGTCTCCATCACTGCCTGATCTGTAACTCACTGCTAGTTTTCTCAGCGTATGCTAACAATCGGATGCTTTAATACTTTTTTTAACATTCCTGTTTGCACTTCCCGTTTAATAGTTTACGTATTTGACATTAGTCTGTCATTTATTTAATGCTCAGATCTGAGGCCAAGCTGCACTGAAAATACAGAATTAGGCATGAAAACAGCTGTGCTGTTTATGATATTAAAATAAGGCATGTTTATGAAGTTCAATAGGAGTCTGACTGTAGGAATGGTGGATGGAATTGAATAGAAAAATGCATCAAAGTTAGACATTCAATCAAATCAAGAAGAAATAAATAATGGATGATTAATTATTGCTCATTATGGCCAATTAATCCCTGATTAATATGTTGGGTCTGGTGGTTTTTAGGTGACTTTTAGGCTGGAAAACCATGACTGTACCTGGCAACACTGGCAGAAATGAAATGATGACTCAAAGCAATTTTTTTTGGTGGTCATATGCAGCGCGGTGGTCCGAGGGGCTGTGAAAAGAGGGCGAGGTCAAAAAGTGGACAAACCAAGAAGTTAGTTGATGTTTTAATGATGGTTTAAGGAAGGATTTGAGGGTCTGAGGGACGGACCATCGGAGCGTCAGATCGACAGGCAGTGCGGCGTCTGCCGTCATGTGGTCACTTTTGCGGGTGTCACGTTGAGGGTCTTGGTGCTGGGGGGGGGTGTTGGAGTCCTGGGAGTGGGTGTGGTGTGTCGGGGAGAGAGGGGTCCCTGGGGCGTTGTGTATCTCTGACGGTGTCTGTGACACACTTATTGCCTCTCCACGTCCTCCTGGGATCATTGGTGTCCCTGAATCCTCTGGGCGTTTGCAGCCGCGGCCCTCTTCACTCCGGCGTTCAGCTCTCTTCTCGCCGCTCTTGGTGCAACTTTGGTAGCAGACAGGAAGGCAGCGTTTCTGGCTCAAGGCAAGGCAAGTTTATTTGTGTAGCACAATTCGTACACAAAGTAATTCAAGGTGCTTCACAAAACAGAAAAATGCATTAAAATCACAATTCATCATAGAAATAATCAACGTAAAATTTACTTTAAAAGAAAAGAAAAAATTTGAAAATGTATTTAAAAATAAAGGAAGGAAAGAAAAGTGCAGATAGGACCTTTCAGTCATATACACGGCTAAACAGAAATGTTTTAAGTCTAGATTTGAACATGAACACAGAAGAGGCCTGTCTTACGACTTCAGGGAGGCTGTTCCAGATTTTAGCTGCAGAATATTGAAACGCTGATTCCCCTTGTTTAGTTCTGACTCTGGGAATCAACAGGAGGCCGGCCCCTGAGGTCCTCAGAGTACGAGATGGTTCATATGGCACTAACATGTCAGAGATGTACTTTGGTGCTCGGCCATGGAGAGACTTGTACACAAGCAGAGCTGCTTTGAAGTCTATTCTTTGAGGTACAGGGAGCCAGTGCAGAGACCTGAGCACAGGACTAATGTGATCATACTTCCTGGTTCTGGTCAGGACTCGAGCAGCAGCATTCTGGATGTACTGAAGCTGTTTTACAGCTCGTTTGGAGAGGCCGGTGAGCAGGCCGTTACAGTAGTCTAACCTACTGGAGACAAATGCATGGATAAGTATCTCCAGGTCTGGCTTTGACACTATGTTTTTGATTTTGGCAATGTTTTTCAGATGGTAAAATGCCGCTGATGTTACTGACTTGATATGGCTGTTAAAGTTTAGGTCAGAGTCCATGATTACGCCTAGATTTCTGACTTGATTTGAGGGTTTGAGAGACCGAGAATGAAGGTAGCTGCTGACACTTTCTCTTTGTTTCTGTGGGCCAAAAATAATAACTTGGGTCTTGTTTGAGTTTAGCTGGAGAAAGTTGTTCTGCATCCACACACTGATCTGTTGGAGGCAGTGGCTGAGTGAATCCACCGGCCCATATTCACCTGTTGTCAGTGACACATAGATCTGAGTATCATCTGCATAGTTGTGATAAGATATGTTATTACTGCGTATTAACTGCCCTAGTGGCAGCATGTAGAGGTTGAACAGAAGGGGTCCCAGGATCGATCCCTGGGGCACACCACAAGTCAAGGCCATGTAGTCTGAGACACAACTCCCAATTTCAACAAAATATTTCCTGTCTTCCAGATAAGACTTGATCCAACTTAGGGCAGATCCAGAGATGCCAACCCAGTCTTGGAGTCTGTGCAAAAGGATCCCATGATCAACAGTATCAAAGGCAGCGCTCAGGTCTAGCAGGATTAAGACAGAGACTTTGCCATCATCAGTGTTCAGGCGGATGTCGTTGGTTACCTTGATAAGAGCAGTTTCTGTGCTATGATGGGGTCTAAAACCTGACTGGAAAACATCAAACGAATTGTTTAATAAGAGAAAGTCAGTGAGCTGTTGGTAGACAACTTTTTCAAGGACTTTTCCTAAAAATGGCAGATTAGAGATAGGTCTGTAATTATTCAGTACAGTGGGATCAAGACCGCTTTTCTTCAGGAGAGGTTTAATGACTGCAGTTTTTAAGGCCTCGCAGGGCTCCAGACTAACTTTTTTCACTAGGAGCACAGTGGCCCCTAACTGAAAATTTTAGGGGCACAACTAGAAAATTTAGGGGCGCATACCGTAAATCAACATTCTAACCAAATCTACTAATTTCCACTGTATTACGAATAAATACTTTAATAATAGATGCAGAAATTACAATATGCTGTTTCAAACAACACTTAAATGTATGTAAATATTAGGGGATGGAAATTCATGTTGGTGACACCAAATAGGTGCAGCCAAGATGCACGATAATTTAAGATCACCCAGATGGACGCAACGCTGCACAGATCACCTGGTGTGAGACATATTTTTGCTCTAACATCACCTGTCAATCAAAACAAAAATATCACCAGAAAGGGGCAAGACCCCACCCTGACCAAACACAGCTGGAAATTTAGTACTGAACTGACTGAAAGCTGCCCTACAGACTACCAAACAATGCATTATGGGACATGCTTCCTGATGGTTTTTTTGTAGTTCACTGATCAATTAAAATAATTTAAAATACCAACTGATTAAAAAAAGGCTACATCCATCACAAAACATTAAAACAATTATAAAAGATGTAATATCACAGATCATATTTATTCACATTTATTTTCCTCAGCTGACCATCTCCCGCGGGAGCGGTGTCATGCCGTAACAGCCGTGCATGATGAGAACCGTGGTTTGCTTGGCGAGTTTGAGACCCCTGCTGTACACTCTGGCCCTGGTACACCAGCCGCAGGTCGGAAGAACGAATCAATAGTTTGCTTACTCATAGCTCAGACGCACATATGAGGTTGTGAGGATATTTGTCTCCGTTTCCTTCCCACAGATGTTTACGCGCACTCGATAGGCCCCGCCCCCTCCACGCATTTAGCCACTTGCAGTGACTTTCCCTATTCTTTTCACACGCATTGGCCGCCTCAGGCATCACTCAATGACACGCGAGTGTGCGCTCGCGTGTGCTCCAGTCTCAGGAGTATTCACGCGAGTGTGTGTGTCTGTCTGCGTGAGTGTGCGCTCGCGTCTCATTGACGATTTCATTGCTCATTTCATAGATCATTGACGTGCCCCTTCCACGTTTAATGTATAAAAAATACAGAGGATGGGGGAGGCAAATTTACTGGTAGCACATGTGCGACTGGATGTAAAATTCAGTCCAAATGGTTGCAGTCTGGAGCCCTGAGGTCAGGCTGTTGCGGGTTGTAGGAATAAAAGGATCCTCCTGTTCCTGTTAGGGTGGACGCTCTGGGATCTTCAGATGGTTGTAGAAAGCTTTAAGGTGCAGGCAGATATGAAGTCTGACCTGCTCTTCAGCTCTGGCCCGTTTTAGAACCGTTTCTACCTGGACAAACCTGTCAGGATCTACATGCTTTAAAATGAGTTGAGATTCACATTCTTCCGTTTTATTTTCACCGCTTTCCTTTGTCGGTAAACTGAAGGAGTTTTGTTTCAGGTGCTGCATCCTCCGCCCCTCGCTGCACCCGCCCAGCTCACCTGCAGGTCAGAGAAGCAGGTGAAGGCCCAGGCAACCTTCAGCTGATGAAGGTCAGCGCTGCTGATGTGAGTTACTTCCTACATTCACACTTCCTGTTGCTAAACTCGATGCAAGAACCAGCATTCAGCGTACATAGATGTTTCATTGGAAGGTGTGTTTCTGACTTCCTTTATTCATTTGAACTCTATTATTTCTGATAGTTGCGTAATTCATTGGCCAGAAGAGCAACTTTGGAAAAGCTGAAGGGGAAGCAGAGAGAAATGAGGGCCTGGCGTCTGACGGGGGGCCGCAGTGCTGGTGAGCGTAATGAGAAGATCTGCAGGCGTGTTTGTGACGCTGCCTTGCTTTGTTCAATCCTGTTGTTGTTTGCAGACAGATTCCAGGCAGCTTGTGTCCAGATTCAGTCTGTGCTGAGGGACGTCCTCTCCAAGCAGCGTCTGGAGAAAGACGCCCTCTGCAGGAGATTTCAGTGAGTCACAAACCAGGAGACTAGGAAAGCAGGATGACTCCTGCTTTGATTTTCCAAATCATTTCAGGTCAAAAGTCTTTTCAGCCAAACTCTAACTGTAGATAATTTTTTCCTGTTTTCTTTTGCTAGACACAGTAACCACTTAATAAATGCCCCCCTCCCCCCCCCCCCCCCCATGGTCTGCTTTAACCCGCCCCTGCTGATATTGACTCTACTTTGGTTTGGCCTGTTTCTTGGAACGCCTGTGACACATGTTACTGTCCTGGTTGCATCTGTTTACCAGCAAAGCAATAGAAGCCATGATTTTAGCATGTTTGCCTTCACTGCGTGTGCAGAATGGGGGGGTGCATTCACACTGAGCTTAGTGACCCGAGCAACACGCCATGTTGACTTGACTAAAACTCTGAAGAAAGCTTCTGCTTTGCAGTCTCCTCTAACATAACCAGCCTCTGGTCTGTGCAGGAAGGTGTCCGGCTCTTTTCGGCGCCGTGTGCTGAGGACCCATCTCCTCTCCTTGGCGTCCTGTCAGAGGACTTTGCTGGAGGTTCTGCAGAAGCAGTTGCATCTGGAAGAGACTTTTGCTGCTGCAAGAACTGAGCTCCAAGCTCCGCCTCCAGCAGTTCAGTACAAGTCTGTCACCGGAGAGAGGATGGAGCAGACCCCCGGAGAACTTGGCGAGGAAACGGGCACTTCCTGTCCAAGTGGAGAAGAGGATGACAGGAGTGGACCTTTGGGCTGTCCGATAACCCGGGGAGGGAAGCCCCCTCCCCATCGTGGCCTGCAGAGCAACACAACTGGCTTCTGTCGGAAAACGTTCCTGCAGCAGGTCAAAGTGAAAGGGCAGAGCAGGACCAAAGTCAGCAGCAGGCCTCTCGGTCTGCTCATACAGGGGGGGGCGCTGGCGCCTGGAAGTGCTCTGCAGCTGCTGTGGAAGGTCAGACCTCCAACTCACTCTGATGACAGGAAGCCACAGTCCTGGCATTGTTTTCTTTTGCTTCCACTCTCAGATAATGTTCCTTCATGAAGGTATCAATGCAAACAGACGGACGTACCTGCAGAGGCTTCGTGGAGGGTAGGACAGGGACATGACTGCCCTCTTGTCTGCCCTCTTGCAGGGTAAACATCACCTTGCACGTCTATTGGCGGACGGTTCAATGATGAGCAAAGGGAAGGTTTTCCCGGCTCCGGAACGCTGGATGGAGTGGATCATCGGGAAGAACATTCCCGTGGGCTCAGCGTACGCTCTGGACAGGGCGAGTCACCAGAGCCGCTGCTTTCTGGTTCTAGAGCCACGGATGCTGGACTGATTGACAGCCTCCGTTCTCCGCCCCTTTACCCTCCAGGTGACCTTCAGAGACGTGCCGTTGTCACAGCTTCTGTTGAACATGGAGGTTGAGGAAAACACGCCACACTCGCGCCTGGAAGACCGCATGGATGCTCCTGCTCCACCCCCCCACGGTCGGTGCCTCTTGGTATTTGCTGAGCAGATGTCCGTCTCTGTCATGACTGGGACTGCGTGGGTCTCAGTCAGACCCCAGCAGTCGTGTTAGGATGCTTCCAGGCTGCGTGTGTGTAGAGTCAGCTGTGAAGTGTAGAGAAAGACGGCGTTTGGTCAGACTGTGGCTTCCTGCTGCCCGGACTTCCACCTGGTAAAGCTTTTAGTTTGAAAGTCTAAATGATATCATCTACAAAATAAAGTCCACAGAAACCCAGCACATGTGGAGTCGGATGTAGAGGTCAGCTGATCATTGAGCCGGTATTTCTTTTGACGTCCATCGGGATCAGCAGATGCTGAACTTGTTATTTTGGCTCAGGTGCAGCCGCGCCGCTCTGTCCCAAACATTGTCCGGCGCCACGTGAATCGTCCTGCCGACCACACAAGCGCTGTCGCTTTGACCGCGTCAATAGAAAATGTCTTTTAAGGCCGTTAACCGCGCTTTAAAGATGATTGTCCTCCCATACTGAGAAGAAAAGCGCCTCTGTGAGGGGATAGAACTGTGGCCCCTCCCTCCTCTGCCCAGCGCCAACATGAACGCCGATTAAACGCTAACAGGCAGGACGGTTTCTTTGTGCGCCGTCCTCATCAGGCCCTAGTGACGCGTCTTCAGCAAAGTTTCTGCAGTTTGTCCGTCACTGATGGTGGTGCACACGGGCCTCTCACACACACGTGCACATACACGCATACATGCTGTTATCTCCACTTTTGTTTTCTCCAGCATGCCCCCCCAGAGGATGACCGCTGTCCCGACCAGGGTTTTGGTCACATGACCCACCTCATCATCCAGAATATCGTCTGTATGCTGAAACTCCCCAAAGGCAATAAGCAGCAGAGAAAACGTTTTGGGGATTTTGTCTTGGTGGTCAAAAGATGGAACTGTGTTTTATTGCTTTGATAAAACTACAGGAGCTGTTTAGGTTTGTAGATTCTCATTTGACCTTATAGGCATTGACTGTATAAAGAGAACTGAGAGACGTCATCCATAGAAAACGCCTTAAGTCGCCACTTAACCGCCAAACAGACGTCGCCATGTTAGAGCCAGACGAGGTTATATAACACTTTCTACCTTCTTTGGACACACACAGTCACACACGCAGTCACACACACAGTCACACACACATTTACACACAGTCACACACACACACAGTCACACACACAGTCACACACACACACAGTCACACACACATTTACACACAGTCACACACACACAGTCACAAAAATGTACACACAGTCACACACATTTACACACAGTCACACACAGTCACACATTTAAACACACATTTACACACACATTTACACACAGTCACACACACAGTCACACACACAGTCACACACACACACAGTCACACACACATTTACACACATTCACACACACAGTGGCACACATTTACACACAGTCACACACAGTCACACATTTAAACACACATTTACACACACATTTACACACACATTTACACACACATTTACACACATTTACACACATTTACACACATTCACACACATTCACACACATTCACACACATTCACACACATTTACACACACATTCACATAGATTTACACACATATTTACACACACAGTCACACATACATTTACACACACATTCACACACATTCACACACATTCACACACATTCACACACATTCACACACACAGTCACACACACAGTCACACACATTTACACACATTTACACACACATTCACATAGATTTACACACATTTACACACACATTCACACATACATTTACACACATATTTACACACACAGTCACACATACATTTACACACACAGTCACACACACATACTCACACACACTTACACACACCACACCATCCAGGGTAACCCTGGATAGGCTCCAGCAACCCCAAGGGGTTGTGAAAATGAGCGGACATGTGATCATACTTGTTCTTCTGCAGATGCTGCAGGAAGTCTGAGTTTCCTACTGAACATCAGGACCATTCGTTTGGTGGGTGATGAGGAATTTATGCCAAGTGCCATAGCGGACCGCTACTGGGACCAGCTCCTCCAGAAAGACTTTCCAGAGTCTGACGACTGGAATGACCACACATAACTGCCTTCAGACAGTCTTCAGTTTTACAGTCGCTGCTGTTCTCGCCGCGTCTTCTTGGTGGCTCTAACGTGGTCATCTGCAGCGCCAGGACCCCATCCGTCCTGAGACAGCAGACCTGGTCTTGGAACAGCAGAATCAAACCCGACCCGTTTCTGTGAATGTGGCAGCCATTGTATTCAGGCGTTTTGCTCCTGTTTGAAATGTACTTCTTGACAGTAAAGTCTGTTGGTGTTTCGGGTTCTTCAGAAGGACAATCGGCTCATTGTGAGATTTTCTCAGATGTTTCTCTGGTTGGAATCGATCTCACATGAAGGTTTCCTGTTCAGGTATTGATGAGGATTTCCCAAAGGGAGAGGAGGATTAGAATTTACTGATGGGCATGTATACGGAATCATTCTACCAGTTTTTCTGAGTTTGCTGCTCTTTGTCTCCTTTGGATGAACGTCTGCTTATCCTGGAAAGGTGTCACCTCATGTCCAAGTTAAGAAAGCTCCGACTGTAGACCATATCTCTGCGCTCCTGGTGTTCAGACACGTGCAGGTCTCCTCAATCCGTCTTCAGACCTTTTCTTGTGTCACCGTTCTGTAGCTTTCAGAATAAAATGCTAATAAACACGAGAACATGATCGCTGTGTGTACGCGTGTTTGCCAGGATGAGAGTTTGGCCTGAAAGTTTTGTTTCTCAAAAGATCTTTACGTTTTAAGGGCTGGACGTTTGTCAATCTCCTCACATCCTTTCAGGTTAAAAGCCTGCAGCTGCTGGATGTTTACCCCACGTCTGAATGAAACATATCAAACATGCGTTTTACATGTTAAATCCACCAAAATGGTTCCTGAGCGCGGCTGTGTCTGCAGCTCACTGCTCCCCCAGGGGATGGGTCAAATGTGGAGAACAAATGTGTGTGACAGTGTGATTAACTTGAATGTAATTACAAGCAAGACAAGAAACCGGTTGGAGATGCCAATACAGTACTTATACTCACTTTGTTTTTGCTGAAATGCTCCGTGACACTTAATCTGTAGTGATTGACAGATGCCTTCTTTAAAACTGTGCATTTAGTTGTGTTCAAGTGGAGAAGTAGAATCCTAATAACCGGCTTAATACAGAAGTGGTTCTTTTTAAAAATGCGATGGATCATAACTACATAGAAATGGATATTAACTAACCTGCAAACTCTTCTGCAGCTGAAGAACCGTTCAGAGATCTGTCCAACATGACCTCATTGCTCCAAACATGTGAACCACTGTTCAGCTAAACTCAAAGGTTTCCGTCACGACCTTCACACCCGCCTGGGGAGTAAAGCAGATCCATGTTCTGGTCTCATTAAATCTGTCCCCCCTCTCTACTCTGACCAGAACGGCATATCTCTGCTCCATCGTGCTCCTAGTGGTTAGGAGGACACGTAACTGAAGACATTGTTGGACACAATCAGAATAATCAGCTGCATAGGTGACGTGAAATCCAGAGAGGGTGACAGGACAGCAAAGAGGAAGAAGAAGAAACAGACATTATGTCCTGAAAAATAAAACTGTCTGCAGTCCAAACCCGCCGCTTTGGATACTAGAGGAACTTATTCCAGAGCAACACGACAAACACTTCAGTTTCCAGAGAGCCGTAGAAAGACCAGACGCTGGACTGAATAAAGCCTCTCATCCAAATACTATTGATCAGGTCATCATCCACATGGATGAAGAGTTACATGGAAAAGAAAAGCCAGGCCAGTAACAGTTGGAACATCTGAGTTAAGGTCTGGAGTTTCCATGATCCGTTCACAAACGAGCAGATAATTATTTCAATTTTTGTTGATTCATAAAGTTTATTTCAGATAGAAATGAGTGCACTGTTTACAGTCCTTTTGGCTGTTTTGAAGCCTTCAGAGATTATAAATATAAAAATAAATAAAAACTAAAAGCCCAGCATAGCTGAGTAAGAGACTGGTTGTTATATTTCAGACCAAAGTGAAATGTTTTATGGTTGTAGGGAATATTTTCTTCAGAAGGTTACTTGAATAAAAATGTAAGCACATACATTTGTCTCGTGACTTTTCATCTGTGGTTCTTTGGACATATTGAATGGTAGAGGTGTAATAAACGATCTAATTAATAAATCGATTTATATTCTCATGATCCAAACAGATTGATCTGTCTGAGGAAGGTTGTTAATCGAATTGACTTATTCCACCATACAACCGCTTGGAAATGATCTAAATTGATATCAATTTTGGAAAATACCATCTGGATTGAGATACAGTATGTTTATCTGACTGTAAGATAAAGCCGACCAATCACAGCGGACAACACACACGTGTGATGTCATGAACACGGATCAGTCCATCATTCCAGTCCAATGTGTGGACAGACTTTGAATAAAGTCATGTGACCATCCAGTGTCTAGAATGTTCTAAGAATGTTCCCTTTGGATTCTTTGGATGTAGAAAAACAACAGTGGTGAACTTTAGGAAACTAACATGTGAATGGATTTGACATTCATTCTAGTTTACTTGTTGGTTTGGACACAGATTTCATTTAACTTGATGATCTGGAAGAAATCCAAGAATCTGGAAAACTGTTCAGTAGCAGGAATTTCTGTCTGGATGAAGATGATCTGGATCCACTTTAGGGCAGAGAACCAGATCCAATCGGATCTTCATAATTAATAATAGTAATAACAACAATAATAATAATTAGGGCAAGAGTCTTGGCGATACAATACAGATCACTATACATTTGTCATAAGACCTATATGGCAATATATCCAAAGACAGTCCCAGAGACAATATTTCACTGTTTTAAAAAAATCATAATTTACAAAAAAGTTTTTGATGGTATCAAAACTCCTTTCATATGAATGAACGTGTAAAATACATTGTATTTTATGATCAGAACACTAAGCACTGCAACTGTATCTGATATAAGTTCATTTTACCTATAAATAAATTCATGGTGCTTTCTTTTGGTAAATCAAAAATGTTTTCAATACTTTCGTCTCTTACTTATGCTTTCTACTAAACAAAAGTAAGACGTTGAACTACTTTTTTGCTGATAAAATATTAATTAAATATAATCTTGGCAACATTTAAAATCGATACAAGTATCACCAATAAAGTATCGCGATATTTCCCTACACTCCTATTCAAAATGAGCTAAAATCGGCTGAGAATGAATTGTTATTAAGACGTGACCAATGAGTTATATCACTGGAGGAGACACGCCCGCTTTAGAAGCCTGGCCGACGGTGGCGGAGCGCGACGCCATCTTGGTGAGGTCGACGACGCCCACATGACAATGATTTCTATTGCTTTTAGTGGTGTCTAAGTAGCTTTTATATACTATATATGTTTTTACAATTTATATATATTTATACATATATGTAGATATATTACATGTATATATATAATATATATATAGATACATAATTTGTTGTTGTTAAAGAAGAGAAACAGTCATCCTTAAAAGCTCAAACTTTAATGAAAAGGCATTGTTGCAGGACTTATTACAAATAAAAAAATTATTACAAAGAATTTTAAAAAAATTATTTGTAAACATTTAGGAGTTTTAGACCTCTTTGACACGTAATTTAAATGATTTAGAAAAACCCAACAATAAGTCAATAATAATAATAATAATAATAATAATAAATCAATAGTAAGTCAATACAAACAATAAATAATAGCAATACATACATAATAAGTCAATAAATAATAAAATATAAGTCTGTTAATATTATTATTATTAATAATAATAATAATAATAATAATAATAATAATAATAATAATAATAATAATAATAATAATAATAGTAATAATAATAATAATAATAAAATAAATATTCAAAAGAAGTCCAAAAGTGAACAATAGATTTACCCTAAAATAACAACAACAAATAAAAACAATAGATTTATACTGATTCATGTGAGTGATCAATTTGTGTAACACAGATGTTATGGTGTCGGGTTTCAAGCAAACAGTCTGGCCTCTCATCAAAATGTGTTTCCACAAAATGTTTTGAAAAGTCAGACTGTATTACTGGTTGGTACCACAGTGATCCATCTGGGTTAGCTCTTTTTATTGCTAAGATCCACTTTTTCCCTAAGTCTGAATAGTGAACAGTTCAGTCACTGAGTCAGAAATTTTTAAATCTATATTACTATAATAGCCTAGTATGCTGTATACAGGTTTAGCAAAATAAAATGTACATTTATGTTGACAGCAAATTCTCCGTACATCATGCAGCATGTTGATAACAGCCCTGCAGCATCATGCCTGTCAACATGTGTTCTATTAATGAAGCCCCTGCAGCATTAAAAGAAAAAAATTATAATACTTATCTGTGAAATGATATACTTCCTCCTTCATGGACTCAGTTCTCTGATTTTGGCAGTTGAAACACAAACAATGAACTGGTATTATGCAAAAAATGTGTTCAAATGCATTCACTGCAGCAGTAACTTGACCTTACCAAGATGGCGGTGCTCTCCTCCCATGAGGAACCACGTGATGTCTCCTCTAGTGATATAACTCATTGGACGTGACAGCCCTGTTGGATGGTGAACCTCGCGCTCTTTAACTAGCTCTACACTACATGGTATTATTTATGGCTAAATTTCATATACACAAAAGAAAATTTTCCAATAAAAAACCTGATTTCTTTGTGTTCAAACTGGAACTGCAGCGTTATTTAAACTTAATTTCTGCTTCAAAAAATACAAAAGCTCAAAAAACATTTAGCATCTGTAATTCTTTTGGAGTGCTGACATAGATTTACTCTCGCATTTTCTCTTTTCTCTTTATTTTTTTGTTTCTTTTTATTTCTTATTCCCTTTTGTGTTTGTTATTAATAATTAGTATTTTTTAATGAATGCAACACGTTTGTTCTGTATTCAGAATTCTATTGTACATTATATGTGCATAATTGTTGTATTTTCTTGTTTTGTATGTTGCAATTGTTCAATAAAAAAAAAAAAAAAAAACAAAAAAACTAGCTCTACACCAATCAGAACAATGGGAGGGGCGGGGACACGTCACGTTTGGTTGTGGCTCTCATTGGGTGAAGGAGGAACCCACCCCTCCCGCTCTGAAGCCTGCCATGGGGGGAGTCTCCACAAGTTTCCTGGAGGTGAAGGCAGAGAGCGCCCGGGGAGGAACGGTGCCGAGACGCTCCCAGAAACGGGTTCGGCTGGAGCGGCTCTGATGAACGGCCGCTTCTCGGGGTTCGTCTTTGGTTTGCGGGCCGACTTCAACGCAACTGTTTTCCGGGGAACCGCCAAAAGCTGTTCGCGCGGCTGGCAGCCGTTTCTGCTAACGAGCTAACTAGCTAAGTAGCCGCGGCGCGAGGTTCGGGGCGGGGAGAGTCAGCGACCCTTCTGGGACATCCAGGCCTGCTGGATCGAATAAAATCCGGAGAGGGTGCCATTCCGCCCTCGGGGAGGTGTTTGGCGCTCAGGTACTTTCCTCTTTGTTGGCGGGGGGGTCCGTGCAGTTCACGGGAGCAGCGTGTTTGGTGGACAGCTACGAGCTAGCTGTGTGTCACGCAAGCTAAAGATGTGTTTTTTCTCTCGAAAGGGGATGCTACTCAGAAGTCTGGGACCAAGTTTCATCCCCGCACGTCACCGCAACACATCTGCACTGTAATGCGGTGGTACCCGACACAACGCGGCCTCTGAAGGAGAACCGGAGCATGCAGGAGTCGAGGAGCAGAGCCCGGATAACCAGATAGGGACGCAGCAGACTACCGGGAACGGGGTGCTCCGTCTGCCTCCGAGACCAGGTTCCGCTGGTGGACGGACAGGATCATGAAGAAGTTTTCCAGGATGCCAAAGTCCGAGAGCGGCGGGCTCGGTGGGGTGTCCGGCTCCGGGGCGAGCAGCTTCTTCGGGAAGGTGTTCGCGGTGGGCCGGTATCAGGTCACCGTGGAGGAGCTGGTCGCGGAGGGTAGGTACCTTCTCCCCCCGCCGTGCGCCACGTTTTCTGGGTCACAGCAGCTGTTCTCGGTACGGGCATCAGGGAAGTTCTGTTCCAGATAAATCCAGGTAATGAGTTCAGGCTCACCGGGACCAGCCCCCATAGACCGAAACGAAGCCCCCCGCCCACATAGCACATAGCCCCATGCAGCTGTTGTCAACATCCTCCTTCAGCTGTCCCTGTGAGGGTTTGGCCCCCCAGGGAGACACATGTCATGCCAGGTAGTGTCATCATGTGACCAATGAGCTTTGTTAAATCTTGATTTCCGGTGGGCGTGGTGTTTGTGCCCATCCGGTTGTTGCTCTTGGGTGCAGTAATCCTCATCCTTGGACATGTCGGACCCGCTGTCCCTCACTTTTTCACACAAACAACGAGGAAGTTTGGACACAGACAGGTTTTTCTGAAAGTCTTCCCTGGCTGTGAACAGTCGAGATGAGTTCAAGTCTAGTTAAACATCGTTTTTAGCGCTTGCTAGTGAATGTCGGTTACAGTTCACCTGTGAGACTGGTTTTAACCCATCGTTAAGTTGACTCGTAAAGTGACTGTTTCCACCGTAAAGCTTTCTAATGTCAGGCTGGAAGCCTGAACACACTCAGCAAAATTATAAAGAGAAAAGCTGCCCTCACTAGTAGTCATGTGTTTGTGTCATCACATAATCACGTGCATTAGCCGTCGGTGGTTTTGCTACCAAACAGCCCAAGATTGCCTGATGACCTTTGCTCATCAATGTGTCTGAGGGTAGAAAGCTGATCACCACGCACGCGTCAGTGTCCCGAGGTCGTTTCATTCCAGTGCACGTCTAGGATGAGCACACGCTCCAGTCAGACCTGAGAAGCACATCATCACGCCTAAGTTGTGAACGTGTAACAAAAGCAGTGGCGTGTACAGCTGTGGAACATCAATCTCTGCTTAATACCAAATGGAAGGTAGACGGGTGATTTATTCCTCATCATACCAACAGTTTGGTTGAACTTTTCTCTGTTTTGTGAGAGAATTCATTGGGATTTACTTTGTAATCGTTTTGAAATGCGCCAATATGTCTTAACATCATAGATTCACAGTAATCCTGACCCCCACCATCTGTTAAAGATGTTGAAAGGCAAGCTGAGTTTTATTTTGAAGGATCATCCAAGCATGTTGATGAGTATTGATCAACTCCATTCACTCATATTATATTAGACTGTACTTGGTGATAAGATAATTGAACGGTTAATAAATACCCTTCTGTGCTGAGGCAGCATGAGAACATGAACACCTCATGCATGGTGAGTAATGCACGTCTGACAGTCTGCATGGAAAACCTGAGGATCTGTCAGAGGTCATCAAAAACAACCTGACCACACACACGTCATTCAGTCTGCTCTTTGTCCTTTTAAAGCTTTTAGAAAGCAGTTGAACCTTACCTCACCTGAGATTTGACTGTTTTCAGTCTTTGATTCTGTTTTGGTTTAACTAGAGAGAATCAGAACCAACGTGTCAACCTGGACATTCAAACCAGAGACGTGCTGATCCGAATCCCCCGTTTGGTTCCGAGTCATTTGATACAGATATCGAGGCCTGATCTGATACTTTTGTAAAACATTAAAAACAGTTATACACTGACCCAAGTTCTTTTATTAACCTTCTTTATTTTTAACACTTCTGTGTAGTAGGTTCAACAATAACGTATAAAACAGTGAAACTATTGACTAGAAAAGCAACGTCGGTTTGTCTACATTGCAGGATTGTTGCTGTGACTTGATCACTCGCTGGGATGCTTCTGTTGCGGCGGTGAAAGATTTGAACTGGGTGTAGTTTGGCACTAAGATTGTAGGTTAAAAAGCTAATATACATCAGAAGCCCTAGACAAGTACAGATAAAGGGGAAACACGGGTGTTTTAAAATGACCGGCTGTCTTCCTCAAACAAAAACTACTTTGGCATTTTTATGCTACAGGGAAATTCTCTGCAGCACAGTGAGACAAAAAGCTCCTCATTCAGTGTCTGCAGGACATCAGGAACACTGAACACTTTCCTGGAAAGAAACGTGACAATCAACACAAGGTCAGACTCTCCACATTCAGAGTTTGCCATGTAACTCATGTTCAGTGTACACATTTTATGAGCCATTGACATGTGGCGCGAAACCGAATTCCAGCAGCACAACATTTTTCAAATGTTTACACTGGAACTCAGTTGGAATATTTCTATTTAGCGTTGGGGTCCTTTGAATCTGGTTCCTACATTAAAGTTGAGCTTTCCCTTCAAAAACCTCCTACATATATCTCTATGTGGAAGAGAAAAGTTTTTACCTAGGAAATGCAATATTGATAGAATAAAGCGATCAGTTTTTATGTAAAATAAACGTGTTCCAGCTTTTGTAATGGTTTGCATCATTGAAAATCTTTTAAAGAGGCTGAGAAACTCACCGTCTGAACGACTGGTATACAGTACTGGTGATGAGCCGGCACAATGTGTGTCTTTGTTGTAGTGCTGTAGCAGCCTGTGAGAATGGTGGTGCGTTTCAGTGCTCTGTTCTGTTGTGGGCTTTGCGGCCTTTGTGCTTGCTCACTGCAGCTCCTGTAACACCACCCCTCCTCATCCTGGGAGAAAACTTGTTTTACCATCTAAGGTGCACATCGATCCCTGAATTTCGGCAATCTGGCAATGCCTCAGGAGTGCAACGTCCTGAAAACGTTGTGCTGGTTCGTCTACAGACCCTTGAAGAAATGAGGAGTTCTTGGTCAGTGTTCAGAGAACATAAATAACAAAAGCAATTTTACCACTCATGGTGATGGGTGAAACCATTTGTCAACAAATTCTGTTTATGTAGGTGTGTGTGAATGCGGGGGCCCTGGGACAAACTGGGGACCCGTCAAAGGTGTACCCCACTTTGCCCAATAGGAGTTGGGACAGGCTCCAGCAACCCCAGGACCTTGAAAGGGATACAGCCCGTTAAGAAAATAGATGGATGGCATTGTTACCTCTTTATGTTTTATTCTCATCAAGACTTTCTGTCTGTTCAATCCAGTAGATCTAATTTGACTTGGTTAAAAAAAACTCTTTGTCTGCGTCCACAGACGGTCTTATGAACGAGGTGGGGCTTTTTCCAATGACCCCTTTTCCAGCTGCTGATGCAGCCACTAATGGACTCGTCTGGCAGACTGTACTACCTGCACTAAAGCATTGTTGTTCTCCTGCTGGCCAGTGCGCATGTTTTGGTGTTCATGCTGTGCATGATTATGACCATTTACCTACATTCACTCACCAGTGAATTAAAGAAGGGTCTGTAAGGACATAAAGACAATTGTTACACATTTGGTCATATTTGTATTTTTTCCACCATGGTCCGACTTTCAGAGAACGGTGTTTTCTTTGCGATTTGATATACGGTGTGGTTTTACTCTGAACCTTTTTGAGTGATGGACATGTGGCACGAGGTGTTGCATATCTGGGATTATAACTATGGGGGTTGGCTCTGGCTTGTTTTTTTATGATCACAGTAGATCTGTATTGCATCTGAGTCGGTCATCGTATTGACCCTGTTTAGAATAACGGCATTAGTTTTCAGTAACTAGCCAATCTAGATTGTTCTGTTTTTGCATTGCTGTTACTGTTGCTAGATGCTAACTGTGTTCTGCTTCTATGAATTGATTACAGGTAGATATGCTGTGCAAACCAGGGGTGTAATGATTAATTTCAACAACAATTTGATTCATATCGTTTGTGGCTGAAACGATTCATAGTCTATATTGTTTAATTTTCAATTAACCAATACTCCATAGTTCATGGTCCAATTTCCACGGGCACGCCGTGGGTGGACGGCACAGATGGCGGTCTTTGCTAACCAGGGCCTTGACCGTTCCAGTGTGGAAGTCATAGGTCTGATTTGTTTACAGTGATCCCTCGCTATAACACGGTTTACTTTTCATGGATTTGCATTGTGTTCTGCATTCTGATTGGCTAAAAAGTCACTCCGCTTCTTCTCTGCCTGTGCGTCAATAACGCTGTAGTTTAATATGTACACATACGTAAAACAGCTTGCCAAATTTACATCGTATGTGCAAATAATCTTGCAATTTGGAGTTTCTCTAAAACCCAGAGAAAAAAGAGCGACAACAACTGTCAATCACTGCGTTCTTCTCCTGAACAAACACAGCTGCACCGCGGGCTTCAGAAGAAGAAAACACTGCAGAGGGGAGTCAGGATGCAGCGGCTCAGTCTGAAGAGCTGTGAAACACACCTGAGTCACTATTTGTCCCACTGTACTGTGTCTTTTAGTCATAATCATTTTAAATTTTCTCCCGGTTAATCCAATTACTCGGGGGGCGGGGCTAATGGGCGGGGCTAATCTCCGCAATTTGAAGCCGTGTGTTCACATTGATGATTAAAATTATTATTTGACAGTACAGAAGTTACTTGTTGAAAAAACTTCTCTAAAGTACTTTGATCTGTGAAACAAATGCTTGAGCCTGTAAAATGGTTTATTCTGTCTGTTCAATGTATAATAGAGTTTTTAATTGTATAATAATAGTTTAAAAAAATAGATGTTTCTACTTCACGGATTTTGCCTATCACGGGTTCTTTTTGCAACGTAACCCCCGCGAAAAACAAGGCTTTACTGTATTTGGTTTGTCAAAGATTTCATGTCGGATGCTGTTCCTGACACGACCCTCTGTATTTATCCGGGCTCGGGACGGCACAGTGAAACCCTGGCTTGGGCCCTCGTGGCTACACACAATTGGAAAAACATCTTGTAGTTTGCAAAACAAATGGGTTCAGATGTGGTTCCAGGAAGCTGTTGGTTTTTTGGAAGACTTGTTCTCCTGTGCTTTGTTACACCTGCTTAACTGCCTGTTCCTGTTGCTCTGTTGGCTTTCATTTGATTAAACCGATTCTGCCATATTAAATCAGTCGTCCAGACACTGATGGTCCATGTCTGGCCCTGTTTGTGTCTGTATCTGCTGTTTTACTGCATTTTGTCTTTTGTTTCAAGGAGCAGACAAACTCTGAGCAGTGGAGATTTTTTAGCTCTCGCAACTCCAGCTTTTTTATCTTTGTTAAATTTGTGGCTCATCTGCACATGCAGCTATTGTGTAACTCCACTTTTGCCCCTAGGAAACATGTTTTAGTTCATCTAACTTAGCGCTGCTGCAGCTCTAACCCCTCTGTTTAATCTGATAATGTTTGCTGAAGTTACACTCGCTGTTGTAAGTGCGCACAAACGAACCTTAAAGTCCCACGCCATCATCTTTTGATCTATTGTCAAAGCAAACATAAAGACGTTAGTACACCTCTTTGTCTGCAGTGTGATCGGAGTGGTGGTGTAGTAACTGTGATGGGCGGGGCCAGCTTATCCATGCTCCGCCCCTTTCTGATCATCCACCTGCAGACCAACAGATCCATGAACGTCTTTGTTTTCCCGGTCTGAGCTGGAATCTGGATCAGAACTGGACTGATGATAGATCAGCTATTGCTGGTCATTTTTGTTACACTGCTAATGTTGGCTTGGGGTTGGAAGGGGCTGTAAGCTAGTGGGAGAGCATGTAAACAGATGGATGATGGGAAAGGTAAACTTTGGAAGTTTAAATGATTGCACTGTGCTGTTATCTCTTTTCTTTTCATACATGGCCTTCTGCACCTCTGTGATCAGCCCACCTTTAGATTGATTCCTCACCGGGTCCTTTCTGTCCAGTGTTTGCATGTTCTGTGTTTGCATGTGTGGGTTTTCTCTGAAACCAAAGAGAGACTGTGTTCCTGTGGTGGACCTGACTTCCCTGCAGCCCCCCTGTAACCCTGTCTGAGTTGGAATTGGTGATGGGGGAAGGAATCTTTTGTGTTTCCTGTAGAAATGACTGGAGAAAGTGATGCAATGGTAGATATTGTTGTACTTCCTGCTGCGACGGCTTGATCTGCCCTGGTCCAGGAGCAGGCGGTGTGGAGTCTATGGGGCTACGATTACCGACCGCAGGCACAGCAATGCTGCGGGACGCCGTGCTGTACAGGCATGATGCTGAGAAAATGTCTCACTTCATCCACAAAGAGTGGTGTGCCTAAACTTTACGATGTTTTTCCTGCAGGAGGATTTTCTGTGGTGTTCATGGCCCGAACGCACAGCGGCGTCCGCTGCGCTCTCAAAAGGATGTATGTGAACAACGTGCAGGACCTGAACGTCTGCAAGAGAGAGATCACTATCATGGTACGGCTTTGGTCACGAGCCAGCGCTTCAGCTGCAACAGTTATCTTCTTCTCAGCTGAAGCCTTTTGAGCTGCATTCCGGTGCTTTCCTTCATAGAGACGTTCTTTGTAGTGAAAGGCATCTCTCTAAATACATATGTAACCTGCAGATCTCCAGTAGAAAGTGACCCAGCAGGACTTCACTGTTCAAGCAAGCACTGATATGAATGGACTTCATGTTTCCTTTGAGCAGCCAGTCATAATGTAGAGTGACCAGAGGTCCTGGTTTAGGGAGGAGGCAGAAACTCCTGTTGGCTGCTCACACTCGCCTGTCCCTCTTCTCCCCCACGCTCAGGTCCTCTCCCTTGATGGGCTCCAGGTAATTGGTGGGCCCCGCCCAGGAAGAAAGTCATTTTAGCCACACAAGAAGAAACAGAAATGCACATTTTCATGGAAACTGTACATTAAACTGCTGTAAACAAACAGACATAAAATAATAAACAACTCAAATCATTACAAACCACAATGGTAATCAAACAAATCCAACCCCTGCCCCCCCCCACTTTCTTATGCCCAACCCCCAAACAGGAAGTGAAGGCCGCTGCCAGAAAGGAGAGCTGAGAAACCAGAAGTCAATAAACAAATTTAAACCTGTGTATGTTCTGGATCCGCTCAGCGGGGCTGGGACAGACGGGTGATAAGTCGACACAAGCTGCTCACAGAAACAGTTTTACATTTAGATGGAGACAAAATCCAACCATAACTTCCTGAAAACCTCCTGTCATCCCTTGTTAAGCACACGTTGCTTAGCAACAGTCAAATCAGGGACAGCTTTAAAACTATCGATGCTGGTGGGATTTCAGAACAGACGTGTTCATATTTGAATTTTGAATTTCCATTTTGTGTAAACTAAGAATGCCTATACATTGAATAAGGTACCTCTATGTTTAACAGAAGTCACAAACATGCTGGAGTAACAAGCTTGTTTCTATACAACTTTCATCCAGACCATAAACTTGCCCTTTTAGGTCTCTAATGTGCACTTTACAGTAACATTAATGTTGAAATGAACACTAAAAATCATTAAAAGAAGACAAAACTTCCAAAGCGATGTGTGTGGCAGAAGTTCCCGTGAGGTCATGTGATCGATGGCTTCCTCTTTAGACTCCAGTATTTCCAGTTGAGCAGCTCTGACAGGCCTCTGCTTCCCAGCGAGGCTGAAGGAGCACAGCAGTAGCCAACGTTGGCCTCTGGTATGTGTGAGAGCTGTAGTAAAGTGCTGCAGACTGCAGAGGAGCATCCGCCTGCAGCTCCGTCTGCTTCTGTCTGCACGGCCTCGTCACCTGGAACACGGACTTCCACCCCTGCACTTGCCTCAGGTGTGTCCGTGTTCACAGCTCTCAAACATGCCGGGAACTGGGGATGGAATTAACCTACAAAAGTAGGAGGCAGGAAGGAGGATAACAAATGGCAACACATCTCACTATTTCATCTTTTACAGGGTTTAACCCTTTTTCACCCAAGATGCCGCTGGCAACACCTGAACAACACGCTCTTTGATGTAAATCTTTGACCGTTCACGGAATCGCCATGAATCCGCTGGTTCTGATGCGACGTGATGTCATAGTGGCACATTACTAACATAAGGTGTTGTCTAGCTGCTTTTCTCTGCAGCAGAATCACTTCACTGCCATGCGGTGTTGGTTATCAGCACTAGGCTGCTTTTCCCGCTCCAGAATCCTCTGGAACTACCTTCAGTGCAATAAAGCAGTACGATGGTGGATAGAATGTCAACACTGGAGCTGATTCTCTGCTGTTGAAAGGGTTAATCTGTCTAAACCCCCCCCGGTCAGTATTGCTCATTTGTGCTCCTCAGTGTTTTGCCCTGAACTCTCTGTCTTGTGTGTAGAAGGAGCTGTCAGGCCACAAGAACATCGTCACCTACCTGGACTCCACCATCAGTTCTTTTTCAGACAACGTTTGGGAGGTCCTGATCCTCATGGAGTTCTGCAAAGGTACGGCCTGTGTTTGTGCACAGAGCTTCTAACTGTGTCTGTGTCTCTCCAACTACCATGAAACTATAACACGCGGGGCGGTGTAGTGCCCAGGATTTTAAAAGCAATACGCACCGACCACACGCTCACTGCTTTGGTCTTTAAACTGCGATTATGACGTCACCCATTTCACAAAGTAAAATTGTGTTTTAGTGTTTTATGACTCTTTATGAACTGTCCTGATGATTAAAACATTGATGATTTATTAAAAAATACATTAAAATAGTTTTTCTGCAGAAATTGTTCAGACACATTGCATTGTGGTCTATGTATGCCAGTCTAGTGAGCATCGATGCACACTGGCTTGTTGCAGAGACTTCTGGGTTGTTTCTAGGGCTCTGGATTTTGGAATTGTAGGTTCGGACAGCACTAGAAAACGGCGAACGCGCCATACAGCGCAGGAATTCAGACACAACAGAGAGATTCTGCTTTTCTCACATGACCTCAGATAGTATGAAACGAAAGTAGAAAGAGATTAAGCAGAGGAAGAACTTCTGCAAAACTCTTCTCCTTCCTTCAGACTTTCAGTTTTTCTGCTGGGACACGGCGTCTGTGAACAACCAGCCTCCCTAGAACTTTAGTGGTCTTCCAGACTCTGGAGGGGTCAGCGATGGTCTTCTGATAATGTCTGAAGTCTTCTGTGTGTTCCACCAAAATGAGACAATTCAATGAGACACGGTGAAGCTTGCAGACAGTTTGTTGGTGAAACTGTTTAAAAACGTATACTTTCTGTGTAACATAAGTTCCATTGCCAACAAAGAAGTGGGCTTCAGACTTGGGCATCAATGCAGACGACTCTTTTTGGTCAGAGATTTGCTCAAACACTTTTTATGAGCGGGAACCGATTGAAATCGTAGAGTCCTGGATCTATATTCTATCTGGCTTGTTCGGTGACTCTTGCAGCTTTTTTCTGTCCCTTGTTGAACCCGTTCTCCAGCCTTGGTCTTGACGTTTCTGTTGGTGCTCCTGCAGCGGGTCAGGTGGTGAAGCAGATGAACCAGAGGTTAAACGTGGGCTTCAGTGAAGCTGAGGTCCTCCACATCTTCTGTGACACCTGCGAGGCCGTGGCTCGCCTGCACCAATGCAAGACGCCCATTATCCACAGAGACCTGAAGGTGAGACGCCGTTTCCCCTCTCCTCACCCTTTGGGGCTCTGAACTCACCTGTGTGCAGCTAACTTGAGCTTTGGATGGTTTTGCTGTAAGGTTACAAGGGTTTTTCACCTTCACTGAGAACCATGCCAACTGTGGTCAGAGAGTCTCCACAGAAAGGACACTTCATGTTTTCGTTGATATTCGGAAGTGAACGCTCAGGTTCAGTGTTACATCCAGGCTCTTAGATCAATCTGTGACTTTGGATATAATACAGACCTGGTGAAGTGGGGGAGTTTAGAGAAGTCGGCGTCTGTCTCCAGAGTTGCTGCTCTGCTTCTTGTTGGCGTGCTTCAGCGCGTGACTCGGCCTGCGATTCTGACGCCTGTCAGACTTTAGCGTGACAGCGCTGCAGACGACAGCAGCCCCTGCAGTGCATCGATGTGTTTTAGTCTCTGATTTCCAAAGGTCAAAGTTCGTAATAAATGTTTCCACTGAGCAAAGAGCTGCCAGGACGTTTCTGAGGAAGATGGACATTCTGAGCCTCATGCAGAAGCTGCATCGTCTTTCACACATTCCTGCCAGAAGAGGGCTGCGTTTTGATGACACTGCCAAGCTTGAAGCGTCACGCGTGATCAGGAACTATGGTCCCAGGATTTCTCACTACCAACCTTGTTTCACCAAAAACAGGGTGGATCTGCCAGACTTTGGGAAATCCCTGTCCAACCGTCCGTTCATGTGGTTCTTTTTATATTGAGTCTGCATTTACTGATGCTCAGCAACTGATGATGATTTCCTGCTGTGGCTGTACCCCCCCCCCCAGCGCCCCGTCAGTGGGAACGGTCCCTTCAGCCCTCTGTTGTCTGTCGGCTCAGCTTGCGTAACGCCGCAGGGACACAAAGGAGCGCGGGGGCCCGGCCCCGCTCTGCCAGGGGAAGTGAGAGTGCAGAAAAGTCCCCTGACGCTCAGAGCATGAACGGCTTTCTGTCAGAGGTTCGGTCCTCTGATCATCAGAGATCCTCAGCGTAGCGTCATTTAGGTTCCTCTCCCCTCCTCTGCTTTCTTTTCTTTGCGTTCTTTTTGCTCTGATTCTTGGCCGTGCGTTTCTTCTAGGTTCCTCGTCACACGGCTCGTGTTTTGTCTGGTGGTGGTGCTCCAAAATAAGAAAACGGTGACATGGATCAATGCTGATGTTCTGAGCTTCTATGTTGTAAAGATTGGAGTGTGACACATGCAAAGACATGGGACTCTGACGTTCAGTCACCAACACGTCTGTGAACATGCTCGTCACTTCCTGTCAATGACGTTTCCTGTGTTTGTCCTCTAAACGCCTGCACAGGTGGAGAACATTCTGCTGAACGACCAGGGGAACTATGTGCTGTGTGACTTTGGCAGCGCCACTCACAAAGTCTTACTGCCTCACAAGGATGGAGTGACAGCTGTGGAGGATGAAATCAAAAAGTGAGTATTGTTCGGCTACACCTCTGACTACAAAGGAGGATGGCGGTTCTCTGCATGACTCAAACCATGCAGTGTCAGTGTCAGGTGGTAATCTGCTTCATTCCTGTCCGTCTTTGTTCTGCTCGGAGCAGCACTCCGTCATAACATTACAATAAAAGCTTCATTTCCACCATGGATTTGGATCTCTGATGGGCAGAAATCGACCTTTGATCCCTTCAATCTCACAGCTTTAATCAGCAGGAATTCTGCTGGATGCTTCACTCACTAAAGGAAAAGGAGGATTTGTAAATCGGGCTAAACGTCTGATTTGGTCTTCATCAGTGCGGGTCATGTGGACCCACAAGACCATCCATGTTTGCTGCTAGTTGGTTTTCAATAATGGCAGCAACCTTTCAAGACGGATCAGTGGAAGAGAGAATAAATATGTGACTCCACGTTCAAGGCAGATGAGTGACAGAAAGGTTAGAGACCCTCCTGTGTGGGGTCAGAGGTCAGAGTTTGTATGAGGTTCATCAGAGCGTGTGAGCCAGAGATCCTGATGGACTCCTTTATATTCTGTAACAAACCCTTCTTGTCTCATCATTCATTCTGCCTGAAATCTTTCCACTGATCCATGATGAACTGCCTTTCTAAGTCCTGGTATGTTTTCGTTCTCCGCTCGGTGAAGTGTTGTTATGACCTCCGGAGACCTTTGACCCGTCGCTGACACGCCTCGTGTTCCTCCTGCAGGTACACCACATTGTCCTATCGGGCTCCAGAGATGATTAACCTGTATGCAGGAACCGGCATCACCACCAAGGCTGATATTTGGGTAAGACCCAAATATGGTTGGGTGTGCAGCGTCCTCCACACCACAAGCAGGACTCTGCAGTCCCATTCAAGCCTCCTGTGTTTGTCATCAGACGCTGGTGTCCTCGGTAATGCTCAGAGTGGGCTTTAGCTGTTTTCTGGGCACCGTGGTCAGAGCTGGAATCAGATGTTTTAGTGTCGCTGCAGGAATGTGGCTGTCGCTGACTCATCAACTGCACATGAATCACATCAGCTGTACTGTTTGGCAACTTCCCCCTGCAGTGACACTTCCTGTTCTTTCCAGGAAGTGACTCTATATGTTGAGCTAAGGAACAGAATCAGGTTTCTGTGGTGTGGATCCTGTCTGATCTACTGGATCAGCTGTGTGAAGAGTTTGTTCCAATCGTAGCAGATGAAGAAGAGAGATCTTCTTTACTCTGGCTGGTTACAGACACACCGTATTCTCCTAGAAAGGTGACGTCCACCAGAGCCAAGCTGAGAGCAGGTCTGCATGAGGACGAGGACCAGAACAGGTCATTTTTAGAAAAGCTTCGGTTTCTTGAGCTCAGCTCCAATGCTTCTTCAGAAGAGCTGTTGTTTCTGACTCTGATAAAGGCCTTCATGGCCTGTCTAACAGGCTGGAACAGGTGAGGGGCGGTCCTTCAGGTGCAGGCGTGGCTCACAGAGCCGGCTCCTCTGGTTCTCATGTGCTCGACAAACGTGTCCCAGAGGTTTGATTCTCCTGTTGTGGAGACGCTGCAGTCATTTGAGTCGTCTGTCAAAATCCTGGTCTTCTGCTTTTTCTGTTCTGCATTCATGCTGCAAAGTCCAGAGCCTGTGACCCCCCCCCCCCCCCCCCCCCAGCACCTGAAAGACGGTGTGATGGTGGTGTGGGCCCACACATGCATGTCCTCCTGAAGGCTTCCTGCTCTTCTCCTCAGGCCCTGGGATGCTTGCTGTACAAGCTGTGTTTCTTCACTCTTCCTTTTGGGGAGAGCCAAGTTGCCATTTGTGACGGGAGCTTCATCGTTCCGGATAACTCCAAGTTCTCCTGCAGGCTGCACTGCTTGATCAGTGAGTGGCTGATGTTGGTTCATGTCCCCTTCCAAAGGCTGCCGGTTCAACCTGGCGTGAGGCGGGTGACCCAACATGCCGCCTGCAGCGGGTGATCGTGTGGAACAGTGGACTGTGGTCTTTGTTCCGCCGCGCTAACAGCCTGTTTGAACCGGTTGACTTTGCTTTGATTGACGCCCCCCAGCAGGATGTCCACCCCTGTTCAATGTTGGATCAGCAGCACCACCAAGTGGCCAAAGTTAAAGATGCACTTTTGTGTCTGCTTCAGGATACATGCTGGAGCCGGACCTGGAGAAGAGACCAGACATTTACCAAGTGTCCCACTTTGCCTTTAAGTTAGCGGGAAGAGAGAATCCGGTACCAAACCTGTGTGTGAGTGTCTGCACTCGCCCCACTGGCACTTTTGCACCTGTGCAGGTGTTGACGGTTCTGTGTGTGTTCTGCAGAGCTCAGCCATCCCCACATCGCTCCCGGAGCCGCTCACAGCCAGCGAGGTTGCTGCCAAAAAGAATCTGACAAAAGCCAGGTGGTGTGGCTGTTCCTGCAGGCTAACACTTCCACGCACACCGCCACGCTGGTTACAACATCACAGACGGTTTGGAGGTTTGTTGGTTGTTGGGTTAAAGGTCAAATTCTTCTGTCCAGGATAACCGACTCAGTGGTTCCAACTGAGACCTCCATAGCTCCTAGACAGAGACCAAAGGCTGCAAACTCCAACGTTCTCCCCCTCGCCAACACCGTCACCCCGGCCAAGATGACCGTGCCTTCCACAGCCGTCAGCAACGGCCAGAAAGGTAACGGATGGGTCCAGTGTGACGGCACAGCCATGGTTTAGCCTGTTTCATGCTAACCAGCTTGGATTTGAACTGCAGCTTTTTAAAAAAAGCTTTAAAGGTTGGCATGAAAGCAAGGCTGCAGAGCCAAAGCAAAGACGACGTGCACAGACCAAAGCACCTCCTCCTTGTTCATTCTGTACCAATAAAGGGAGGAAGCTGTTTGGAAGCAGTCATGGCAGTATTTCTATTCACTAGAACTGAAGTTTTCATCCACATTATCTGTTTTGATCCATGCATTCAGACTCTTTTTTTATTAATATCTGTGAGGAAACTGGAGATTCTAAACAGGACTGTAAAATAGGTAAATTAGGCTGGTTCGTTCCTTTCAGTTTCCTGCACACAGAAATGAATGAATAATGACTCAGAGACTAAACTTAGCTTCAGTGAAGATTTACTCCGCACAAATTTGTACGAAGGGTTACAGACAGATGAACAGGGTTGCTGCATCAAAGTCCAAACAACGGAGCTCAAAGTCTGAACAAAGAAAACAGGGAAATGGGCTTGGTATGTGAGCCCTGCATTTGCATATTCAGAAGGTCTTCCAACGCACAACGATGTGAAAATCACAGCCACAGACTGTTGCAGGCTAGGTGCTCGAAGGTCAGAGAGCTTAAAGTGTCAGATCTCTCTGAGGTCACAGACATCTGCCAGGACACCAGCACACACAAAGATGAAGGGGAGGAGACTGAAGGAATGTCACCAGACAACAGTCTTGGTTGTGCAAATGTAATATAATTTTGAGGTGATAATACATAGTGAATCAAGTTTAAACCATCAGTGTAATAAAAAGTAAAAGTTAGTGTAATAAAAGGTAAAGGGGAGTTTCTAACTTTTCTGTTTCTAATTATTCCTAACAATATCCTTATTGTTGTACCGTTTGGTTACAATAGGTGTCACTTATGGCATTTCTTATTTCTTTGACTTGATGAAGTATTTCAGCTTCCTTTTCTGTCAACAATCACACCAGCTTTTTCCCAGGAAAAGCCTTTCTGCTCGTTTTCACCACACTCTTCATTTGGACCCCTCAGCCCCCACTACCAGCTCTGGACAGCCTTCCATGCAGGCCCAGCCGAGCTGTCTGCAGAACCGAATCCTGCAGCAGCTGCAGCCAGGTGATCTGCGTCTGCAGCAGCTGCAGCAGCAGCCTGCAAATGTGCAGCAACTCCAGTACCTGCAGGTACGGACACGCACAGCTCAAGGTTTTGGGTTTTCACACTGAGCTCTGACGGACATGACTTTGCTCAGTACCAACAGGCAGTGCAGCAGTCCCTCCAGCTGCAGCAGCAGCAGCAACAGCAGCAGCAGGTCTTGCTCCAGCAGCAGCAGCAGATGATGATGATGCATCCCATGTACCAGCAGCAGGTCGCTCAGGCCCAGTATGCGGCTATGGTGAGTTCTGGAAAGAGTCTGGATTTGACCCAATGGCTGCCAGGACGCAGTGTACTCAGTGAAAAACTGCAGACTTCATCCAAACACATTGAGGCGCAGCGTGAGGTCCATGATCCATTCCATGTCAGAACGGATCCGTTTTGTTCAAACCTGGCAGCAGGCCGTCTTCACTCTTCACCAGCCACTTGCCAAGCAGCATCACAAGCAGACGCTCAAACTTCCTGCTGAAAATCCGTATTTACGCAGCGACGGAGTCAAACACAAACACAGGTCCTCCAAACATGCAGGAAGGGTGGCTCCATTTTTAGCCCGCTCTCCACCAACTGCACACCATCTGCTCCACTTCAGAGGCAATCTGGTTCCAGCAAAGCCACCAGGACTCTGGAAGGCTTCAGTCTAGCACCAAAGGGAGGAGCTTCCACTGACACCTCCGGTTCTCAAGACGCCGCCTGCCCCGGCGCTTCCTCACTGGTCCACTGTGGCCTTTGGCTCTGGCCTCATCAGGAGCACAACAGTCCTGATCGGGCCCTGACCCAGAAATCTGCTAGAGCTGTAATGAAACGGCCATGAATGCATGTTTTCATGTATCGTGTTTCTTCTCTAACAGATGTTAACGCTCAATAACCATTTGCTGCTGTGTGTTTGAGGACTTGAACTGTTTTGAAATGTTTTCTTTCATTGCATCTCCATGAACTCAGTGGTCCGCCCCTCATTCCCTCCCTCCTCCTCCTTCCCCAACAGCTGCACCAGTACCAACAGTCGTTTGTGCAGCAGCAGCAGCAGCAGCAGCAGCAGCAGCAGCAGCAGCAGCCTCTTCCCTACACATCTTCCCCTTTGGAGTTCCTGGGACCCTTTAATGCCTCCACTCCCACTGCTGGGGCCGCTCAGATGGGAGGACCGTCGGCTCTGGATCCTTCATACGCCACCCCCAGGTAACATACCGGATTCGCCTGTGGGTGGGAGGGGCAGAGTCACTGCTGCAGCTTCAGCTCATATTGAGAAGATTAAACATCTCTTGAGGAACTGTGTTACTATGGCAACACTAAAAGTCAATGGACTCAGAGCTGACCATTTCCCTTTGCTGCTCCCATGTGACGCTTTGCTGAGGCGTTTCACTCCGTCTAAAAACTCCAGGTGGATTGTGGCCACACCGTGTGGTGTGGAGCTGACCACTGATCAGGGTATGGTGGCCCCAGAGGTCTAAACAGGAGGAGGGTTTGGACACCGGGGAAAATGGGATAGAATGTCGGTTGATGCTCAGTAAATGATGTCTGCCATTTGCTTTCACTTTTTCAAATGCTTTTTTATTTCATAACACGCCTTGCTGAGGGTCTTAACCGGCGTTTCTCTGCCGGTTAAGACCCTCAGAGCGGTGGTCCCCAACCTGTTAAGCGCCACGGACCGGTATGGCGTCACTCTCAATGTTATCAGGGCCGCTCTTGAACAGGTAGCAACGCTACGATGAAGGAGGAACAGAGTCGTGACAAGACGTGTCCTGAGCTTTTATTTTGACATGATGACATTGTACATGGCACAGGTGTCACCCCCCCACACACACTCATGGTGCTACAAAGATGCACTGTCTGTTAAATGTAGCTTTCTTTTTTTGGGTCTTTGTCTCCTGGATCTTTTCCACTTTGGCAAAGAAACTTTCCAGACGTTTGTTTTTTACCCATTTTCTAGCTGCTGGGTTTTATTTTTGCGGTAACCGGTCACGTGACCCAGAAGAGCGCCTTGGCCTGCGTCAAGAGTGACAGAGACGCATGGAACATTTTTAAAAATAAAACATCTTTTAGACTCTGAAATAAATAAAACAGAAGTCATGTAAGTCATTTATTCTGACAAGTCTTTCTCAGATGTTTGGACCATCGTGTTCCACGGAGAAAAGTATAAAAGCTGCAGCTCCTCCACAGCTTTGAACGGTTGCCATGGTGACATACGTCCTTTGATGGCGGCACCTAGAGCGCCCAGAGAGAGAGCTGCATCTCTGTGTGTCTGTCGCCACCATTGTCAGGTCTTGTTGTCTTCCCACAGCAGTAGAACCCCCCTGCTGGTCTCCGATGGAATGGCCCCTCCCTCTCAGAGCGGCGGCACCATCAGCCACCCCCCCGACATGTCGAGCTGGAACCCTTTTGGGGAGGATAACTTCTCCAAGCTGACGGAGGAGGAGCTGATCGACCGGGAGTTTGACCTGCTCAGAGCAGGCAGGTGACCTTTGATTCTGGCTCTGCTGAAGCACGCCGGCGGTTTGGGGGGAAACGCTCTCAGGGCTTCACTGAGGCGCTTTCAGCGGGAGATTCTGGAGATGTGCTCATCTTTGTGTTTGTGACCTGCACAGAAAAGCCAGCGGAGAGGACGGCCAGCGCCGAGGCCGACCGGCCGCCGCCGTCCGCCAAGCCCCTCCCATCAGAGGACCTGTTTGGTTCCAGCCCATTTGTGGCCAACGCAGGCAAGTCTTAGAGGATGTCTGCCATGAGGACTCGACACTGTGGAGCGGCTGACCCTCAGGCCTACAGCGGACCTTGTCTAGCCAGACGTTTCCTGGTGTCACATGTCAGATAAGTGAAACGGCGTGGAGTTTAGGCTCCTCCTGTTTCAGGAAGCAGACGGAGCTGCTTCAGGAGGGACGAGCGCCGTCTTTCTGCCTCTCTTTTGCCGTTACAGACATTGGGTGAGCAAAGGAGGAATGTCCTCAGCCAGAACCCCCCCCCCCCCCAGAACCAATAAGAGCTGAATCTCCCAGCAGCCTCGGCTGCAGCGCCGTCAGTTCGTGGAGAAGCGTAGATCAATTAAAGGGCTACACCATGTTTCCTCGTCCCTGCAGCTCTCCGTCCTGAACAGTCTCGTTTCTCTGTCAGGAGGCGCTGACCTGCTTCATGTTCAGGTCTTTACCGCCGCTCCGCTCGGGGTCAAAGGTCACACCGGGAGCAGCTCAGATGTTTGCTTTTCAGATTTGGTCAGAAAGATCCGAGACGGCGAGGAGGGGCTGCAAAGTGACCCGCTGGTGCAGCGGCGGCTCGTGGAGAGAGCGGGACATGTGGGCGGGGCTGGAGCGTCACTAAAACGCCATCAGCTGCTGACAGAAGCCTCTAAACGGTCCCACAACAGATTGTCGGCTACAAGCGTACCGGGACAACTAGTCCTCTTTGAAGCCTTTGACCTCGGAAACACTGACGGTTTGGAGAAAATCTTTCCTGTGGCCAATTTGCAACCTTCAGTTCTGTTTTCTCCAAACAGTCGTTGTGGTTCCTGATGAGTCGCTTCTTCTCAGTTCAGTTCAGAGTTTTGGCGGCGTCACACGCGTCTTGATGAGTTGTAGCTCAAGCTTTCAGGGCAGACGGCGCCGTCCGCCTCTGTCTGCTCCTTCCTCCTCAGAGGGTTAGGGTCTTCATCTGTGGGACCCTCAGGATTCAGTTCAGACACCGGGAAGATGCCGACAGGAACAGTTTTTGCCCTGCTGGGTCTCCTTGGCAGCCCCCTCCTCGCCGTTTGTCTCCAAAGACAAAGCCTTGAAAGTCAAAGTGAACCTGAGACGTCATTCTTCCTGTTCAACGGCAGCAATAAGTTTCTGTGCCTCAGCACTCGCCGTGCTGCAGAGTCCGGTCCCGGTCCGGGGCTCCGGTCCCGGTCCGGGGCTCCGGTCCGGGTCCGGGGCTCCGGTCCCGGTCTGGGGCCCCGGTCCGGGACTGCGCTGTGTGGAGTGACGCGTCCTAAACTCTTAGGCTGCTTTTCCAGCAGCTCACGGCTCGGACCAGCAGGAAAACGATGCAATAGAACCTGCCAGCACTTGAATGTTTTTGTTACTTTTGGATCAGAGAAAAACCAAACGTAGAAACGTCCTGCCATGAACAGCCTGCGCAGCACCTGTGCCATCAGTCCGTCAGCTCACCTGCTTGCTTTAGCGTGCATGCGCCCCCCACCGGGTCAACACCTCCATCCATCAGACGTGAACGCTGCTTCTAGCAGACGTCTGTTGCAGCCTCTGCTGTGCTGTTGGCAGGAGGAGCGTCACCTGCTGTAGAGCAGGGACAGGAGCCAGGCTCCACCTTTGGGGGGGAGGGGCTTAAAGCACTAAAGTGTTGGCTAGAAACTTAAATGACACTTGATGTGGTGAAGAACCTACTGTGTGGTGATGAGGAGGAGGTGTTGACCTTCATCATAATGACATGTAAAGCATTCATCCTGGGGGGCTGCATGTTCACCTGAGCTCCTCCCCCTGCTGCTCCCCGTCCTCCTGCTCGTTCTCCTCCTCCCCCTGCTGCTCCTCCCTCTGCCCCTGGGGGAGCAGCTGAAGGTAGGTTGTGGCCCCGCCTGTGTGGTTCCTCATGGAGTGAGACAGCCATGCTCAGAAACATCTTGTTCATGTGTTTTGGTGTTCAGAGACTCAGTTTGTCTTGACATGTTTACAGTCTGAACATCTGTGCTTTTCTTTTTGTCAAACGTTTTTTATCTTTGCGGAAGCGTCTGAAGCGGCAGTCGGATGTAGTTTTTGTTCCTGTCCTGAGGCAGAACTGTTCTGTACCTCTGTATCATGCTGTGAATGTTCCTCTTTACAGGATGTTGCTGACAAATAAAACTCATCAAATACCAACGCGCACTTTGGTTCCTTCTTTAAAGGCGAGCAAGATGTTCCTGACGCAAACATGGCTGTCTCAGCGCGCTCAGCTCCCGCCAGAGCTCCGCCTCCTACCGCGTGCGTTTATGTAGGAGTGGGCGGGCAGACAGTGGTTCTGTGGGTCGAAGCGTTCCTACAGCCCTTAAGGTCGTCTTCAGCGCTCCTGCTTCCTGTTTGGGGGTTTCCTCTTTCTGTTCCGTCAGCAGAAGCACATCCCTCAGAAAAGCTCTGAGGTGTAACGCAGTCACAGCAGATCACGTGACTCCGTGGTTGGGGGGGGGGTTTAGGATGATTGGTCATGTGACCATCAGGAAAGGCGGCGGGGGCTGATGGAGGTGTCTGCATTGGAGATGGAGATGAGCTGAACAGACGCACACAGCAGCGGTCAGAGTTGCTGCTTCCTGCAGCGCAGGCGGATCGTTTCTTTAGGGACTGATTCCGTTTACAGGTTTTCCTCTAAAGTTTCTTTTAGACCTACAGACCCCAGTTTGGCGCTTAAGAGGCGTGACCGCTAGAGCTTCAGTCACGTCTGCTGGGTGAGCGGGAAACGAAGGGGAACGGGGGCGGGCCTGCCGTCTTCTCAGCACGCGACCACGCAGACGTGTCATTAACTGTAGTGACGGGCGTCCGTCCGGACAGCGGGAGCTGGGGCGTGACCTTTGACCTCAGCCTATTTCTTTGCAGCGCTGCAGCTCGAGCGTCCAGATGTTCCTCTAGTGCTTGGGTGGGTTAACCCTGGGGGCGGGGCCTAATCATTCTGCAGTAGACTGGGATCTTTTGTAGAGCGTCTCACGCCAGCTGAGCGTCAGGATCGGTTCCTCGTGATCACCTGAATGTTAAAGCCCCTCCCACTGGGTCTCCATGTCTGCAGCTTCAGCTTCTCTTGTGTCTTCCTCCTGCAGGTGGAGCTGCCACCAGAAGGGGGGAGGAGGCCTTCCCCCCCGCCGGAGCCAAGGGGCCCAAAGCGGGTAAAAGGAGCTGCTGCAGACCCGGAGACGAGTCCGACAGCGACTTTGAGTCAGACCCTCCTTCTCCAAAGAGCAGTGAGGATGAGGAGCAGGAGGAAGAGGTCCTAAACAGCGAGCAGAGCGAAGACACCGAGCCAGAGAACCTGGGACAGAGACCTTTGCTGATGGACTCTGAGGAGGAGGACAAACGCAGCTCTGATTCAGAGTCTGAGCCCCCCAGGCCTAAGAGCCAATCCAAGAAGCCTGCAGGCAGCGAAGGAGGAGCCTCTGCTCCCAGCACCTCCCACCCACCAGAGGCTGTAGACGTGTTTGGGGCCGTGCCCTTTGTGGGGGCCTCACAGAGTCCTGGTGTTTTTGCCTCAGCCCCTTTTAGGCAGGAGGAGGAGGAGGAGGAGCCGGCTGCAGAGGAGCTGGACGTCTTCATCAAAGCTCCTTTCAGCAGGAACCCCTCCAAAACAGGAAGGAGCAGCAATGAGGGCCAAACGCCCCCCCTGTCCCCCGATTCCTTTGACGTCTTTGGATTGTCGCCCTTCCAGCCGGGCCCTGCAGGACCCCCTCCAAGCACCTCCAGGAGCGCAGAGAACGTCTGCCCCCCCCAGCAGCGGCTGAAGCCGCACGGCCTGCAGAAGCTGTCCTCCCGCCACAGGAAGACCAAGCAGGAGGCGGCCGGGGGGGGCGGCAAGCGTCACCACGGCACCCCGACCGGGGGCCGCAAGAACAGCAAGCCCCTCTACCGCACCCCCGAGAAAGTCCGCAGACACAAGAAGGGGGGCCGCAGGGACTCTCAGAGCAGCAACGAGTTCCTGAGCGCCTCCGACTCCAAGGAGAACATCAGCGTGGACGTCCCCATGCCCGACGGGAGGGACAGGGACGACATGCCTCTGGACCCGTTCGGGGCCCGGCCCTTCCACCCTCAGGACGGGGGGCGCCATGGCCAGTACCCGTGCCTCAGTGAGGGTCAGAGCGACGTGGGCGGAGCCAACGGGAAGGCCTGGGACGGCGGCCGAAGCATGGACGACTTCGGGGCGGTGCCCTTCACAGACATGGTTATCGGGGGACCCCAGCAGGGCCCCCCCCAGGACCTGGACCCCTTTGGAGCCGCTCCCTTCCCTTCCAAACACTGACCCCCCCCTTGATGCAGCCTGGGCATTCTGCTGCCTTAAGTTGAAGCACCACGAAGCCTTACCTCAGCTGGCGATGCCTTGCTGCACGGTACCTCGGCAGCCAAACGCGTCACGGCGCCGCCTTAATCCCGCCTCCTCCGGACGCTTGTTCGGGTTCTTGTAGCCTCTAACATGTTTTATGTCGACTTTCAGAAAAAATGAATAAAAATAAATGTAATCTGGTCGTCCTTTTTCACAGACGGGACGCTTTGGACCCAAACTATGGGAAACTCGTTTGGGTTTTTCTGAGCTTTATTTAGAGATTTAACGTGACAGGAGTGTAGATTCATCTGAACACAGATGATGGACAGCAGCTCCTCACCAACAGGTCATTCAAGAAGCTGTTTCCATGGAAACCACAGCTGCCGTCTCTTTCTGCAGGGGGTCAGTTATTTTCCTTCAGTCTGCAGCAGCTCTCTGGTCCGGATGGAACGTCTGCCTCTGCTGGAGGGAAGTAGGAAAATACTACGACAAACCTGAGCTTTAAACATCCCATTAGTCTAAATCAACTAGTCACAGCTGCAGACGCTGCAGACACTCCTGCAGACGCTGCAGACGCTGCAGAGCTGAAAGCACGGCTCAGCTTCTGCGTCAGTGCAGTAAACTACGTTCCACTGCATTTGGAACAAATGTTTCCTGAAAAGGAAGAACGTTCCTTTGGTGGCGTGTTTGCAGAGGGGGCGGGGTCTGACTTTTACACGTTCGTCATCGGTTTTGCTTCGAGCTGAAACTAACCGCTGCCTCTTCAGCTGGTGGCCGTGTGGAATGGTAGCTTGGAGGCTCCGGGTGGCGGGTTCTACTCCGTGTTCCGTGGGTCCCAGCAGAGAGGACGGGGAGGCCTGCAGGCCCGTCCTCGGCGTGTCGCGGTGGGACAGGAAGGACCGGTCCCGTTTCCAAGAAGCTGCAGGAGCCACAGGGGGGAAGCGGCTGTGCTGCCTGCAGAGGCTGCAGCTGCTGCGGTCCGCTCAGGGAAACGGCAGAACCGGCCAGCGGTCGTTTGCAGGTGTCTAGGTGTGCTGGGGGGCGGGGCACGGCTGGCTGTGTCTGTACGCCATGAGGAAGCTGGACGACTGGTGCCACCAGTAAAACAGGAGGACCAGCAGCAGGTGCCACACCTGGTGACTGGAGCCCAGGTAGTTGAGCTGACCTGCAGCAGGAAACAGGTGAGTTTAGTCACAGTCACATGTGGCCCGTCTGCATTTAGAACCGCGGCGTGCTGACTCTGCAGGGATGTGCAGAAACACCTGCAGACTGGTTTGAGTGACATCTAGTGGTGAAAAAGGAGAAGACGGCGTGGATTTGTGACTGAACGATGCAAAGACTACATCCTGTTATATCTCCACCTTTGGGGGTCACCTGAGGACACGAACTGGACAGAGCATGTGGTCATGTGACCCCAGCTGTGCAGTGGCGGTTGGATGTTAGCCAACGGCCAACTGAGTAGTCAGCTGTCAGAGCATGCAGAACCCTGTCAATCAAAATTGACCACACCCTTATTGAAGTAAAAACTCAAATGGTAAAGATCAAAAGAGGATTATTCTCTAGTGAAGCTCTCAGTTATTAAACCAAAGCAGAGAAAAAACCTGGAAGCCAACGTTAAGAAGGTGTGGAGCGGCTCCCTGTGGTTCCGGGCTTTGAGGTTCCGCTCCGATCATCTTTGGATCGGTTTCTGAAGCGTCTCCGCCGCTTTTCTCATTATGATGACGCCATCTTTAGCCAAAACGATTAAATCTGTCGTTTCCAGATTCTGAACAGGATTTCCTGCAGAGCTGCAGGAGCCGTCAGGAGGTTCTGCAGAGGAACAGACTCACCTGGAAAGTAGCGCTCAGGAACCTTGGAGACGTAGAAAACTAAAGCTAGAGCTGCAATCAAGTACATCCCCAGGACCCGTGGGACGAAGGCCTGAAAGGAGCAGACATTCATTTGAAGCGGATCAAAGCTGCAGCCCACGACCCGAACCAAAGCAGAGCCGCTGACCTGGACCAGCTCCGAGGAGAACCCCCCCGTGATGCAGATCCAGTGGACGGTGGGGACCAGGCCGTACCCGGCCACCAGGCCGAAGGTGAGCGAGCGCAGCCGCTTCCACGCCGTGCTCAGGTACTGAGGGTGGATTTGGGCGAAGAACACGGCCAGGATCATCGCCAGAACCGTCACCAGGTAGACCTGCCGCCAGTACTGCAAAGAGGGAGGGGAGAGGGGCCGAGGTCAAGGTGCGCTACTCCCCCTGCCCTAAAATCTGTTTCAGTAAAAGAACCCCCCCCAGATAGGCTGCATGCGGTAGAAAGAGCCATCCTGGCAACAGCTGGGGGGTCAGACTCCAGGTCTGGAGGGCCGGCCTCCTGCTGGTTCTACAGAATCCTTGACTCACCTGCTGCTGATCACCTGGATCAGGTGTGTTCAGCCAATAAGGAGCTTCGATGACAGGATGGACACCGACCCTGGAAGCCTGGATTCTGACCCCCCCCGACTCACACAGTGATGCCCTTTCTGTTCTGGACTGCTGTGGGGCCCTGACCATGAGGGCGCAGACGCGGGCGGACCCAAAGAGGGCGTGCAGATGAAGGCGGAGCCTAAGGGGGCGTGCAGATGCAGGCGGAGCCTAAGAGGGCGTGCAGATGCGGGCGGAGCCAAAGAGGGCGTGCAGATGCGGGCGGAGCCAAAGAGGGCGTGCAGACGCAGGCGGGGCCTAAGAGGGCGCGCAGATGCAGGCGGAGCCTAAGGGGGCGTGCAGACGCAGGCGGAGCAAAAAGAGGGCGCGCAGACACGGGCGGACCCAAAGAGGGCGTGCAGATGCAGGCGGAGCCAAAGAGGGCGTGCAGACGCAGGCGGGGCCTAAGAGGCCGTGCAGATGCGGGCGGAGCCAAAGAGGGCGTGCAGATGCGGGCGGAGCCAAAGAGGGCGTGCAGACGCAGGCGGGGCCTAAGAGGGCGTGCAGAAGCGGGCGGAGCAAAACGAGGGCGCGCAGACACGGGCGGACCCAAAGAGGGCGTGCAGATGCAGGCGGAGCCAAAGAAGGCGTGCAGACGCAGGCGGAGCGAAAAGAGGGTATGCAGGTGGAGCCAAGCGTCACGTCGGGGAGGTTGGATTCAGACAGGAAGTTCTTGACGGTCCGGGCTCATGTGGTGACAAACGGTAGAAACGCCTCCCAGCGTGGTCTGGCCGCGCTCTGGTTGGACACCTCCCCCGTTCCGTGGGCCGGCGCCGCCGCCGCTCTGCACTGATATTTAAACTTGTAGAAGTATCTGTGGAAAGTCTGAAGCGGCTCCTCTCTCCGCCTTCTGTCCGCTGAGGATGCAGGCCTCGGTCCAGTCACACGTTCTGCTGTGACGTGTTCTGCTGAGTTTCACAGTGAATAAATTTGCACTCAGAACCGGGCCCCGCTTGGTTCCAGCCAAATTTTTCAGAGCTGTCCTCCTCTCAGGCTGCGTCCTCTCCCTCCTCCGGCTAAATTTAAGCTGCGCTGTTCTTGGGGGACTGGGCTGGCCTCTGGAGCGGAGCCACCCTGAAGCAGAGTCCTGGTCCTGGCACGGACGATGGGGGGGGTCTCCGCCGCCGAGACGGCTCCTGGACTTGTGAGCGTCATATGGCGGGAACAGGGGAGGCGGGCGCTCTGTGAAAGCAGCCATCTGGTTTGGGCCTCAGCAGATTTCAGATTCTTTCTGGGGGCAAAATAACGCGGCGCTTCCAAGGCGTGGGGGAGGCCGGCGCCACGCCAGGCACTTCAGGAGGACCAAAAAACAACAACATGGTGGTGGGCGGCTGGACGCTGAGGAGACGCCGGCCGTCATGCTTTCCAAGCGGCGAGAGCGGCAGAGGTGTCGTGCAGCTTGTTGATCAGGAACAGACTCTGAATTCAATTACACCCCCCCACGTAGAACTAAGATCTGATCATATCGGTCCACAAACGTCCACGGGGGGGTCGGAGCCACGCAGGGAGATCCACAGGGGAAACTCCCATCATGCACCACACAGTTCCTTTCCGGGTCTCTTCAGGTGGAGGAAACGCTGGCGTTCAGCCTGGGAGGCAGAAAGAGTCTCCGCCCATCAGGACGAACGTCAACCTTTTACTGAACGCCATCAATGACGGCGACTCGCAGGTAGAAGGGAGAGAAACAGCTGAGATGCAGCCATGAAAGAGAAAGACAAACCTAAATGTTCCATTGCTCTACACTGAAGGGGGCGGGGTTTTGTGACCTGCCTTTACTTCACCTGGTGGGAAGTCCAACCACAGAGGGGGGCGGGGGGACTCACGTCGTTGCAGTAGAAGGTGTAGAAGACTCCGGGGACGTAGCAGCCCAGGACGCCGATGGAGACGCCAGCGTAATCCAGCGCCATCCAGCGGCGGCTGGTCTTCTCCGAGCGATGGCAGCAGAACATGTGGTACCCAACAGAGCACAGCATGCACACCTGAGGAGACACGCAACACCAGGAAGCTGAGGTGAGACGGGTTCAGGCGTCACCATGGAAACCCTGCAGCAGACCTCTCAGGTGCAGGGGAACGGACTCGCTCCCATACAGCCAGAGGGCCTCCGCCGACTACACCGTGTCTCCTGACTGTTTCAGTCAGGAGACACAGGTGTCTTCTGACTATTTCAGGTGTGGACAGGTGTCTTCTGACTGTTTCAGATGTGGACAGGTGTCATCTGACTGTTTCAGATGTGGACAGGTGTCTTCTGACTGTTTCAGGTGTGGACAGGTGTCTTCTGACTGTTTCAGGTGTGGACAGGTGTCTTCTGACTGTTTCAGGTGTGGATAGGTGTCTTCTGACTGTTTCAGGTGTGGATAGGTGTCTTCTGACTGTTTCAGGTGTGGACAGGTGTCATCTGACTGTTTCAGGTGTGGACAGGTGTCTTCTGACTGTTTCAGATGTGGACAGGTGTCATCTGACTGTTTCAGATGTGGACAGGTGTCTTCTGACTGTTTCAGGTGTGGACAGGTGTCTTCTGACTGTTTCAGGTGTGGACAGGTGTCATCTGACTGTTTCAGGTGTGGACAGGTGTCTTCTGACTGTTTCAGGTGTGGACAGGTGTCTTCTGACTGTTTCAGGTGTGGACAGGTGTCTTCTGACTGTTTCAGGTGTGGACAGGTGTCTTCTGACTGTTTCAGGTGTGGACAGGTGTCATCTGACTGTTTCAGGTGTGGACAGGTGTCTTCTGACTGTTTCAGGTGTGGACAGGTGTCTTCTGACTGTTTCAGGTGTGGACAGGTGTCTTCTGACTGTTTCAGGTGTGGATAGGTGTCTTCTGACTGTTTCAGGTGTGGACAGGTGTCTCCTGTGAGGGTTAATGGCTGACGAGGTGTCCATTATCAGAAATGAACGGACGCCGTGGAAGGCTGAACCATCTGACGTTAAGGGGAGGACGGTTGCTTCGCTGAAGTGCGTTAATGCTGCTAACAGACACTTCCAAGGCCGTTACCCCCCCCTCCATAGTTCTCCTCTAACTGCTACTTTTTGTCCAGATGATGAAGATAAAGTTCGTTTGAAGGAAGCCAGCACGGTGATACAGAACATTTAAGATATGTGATCACTCTATAATGCACACCCAGCAGCCAATCAGAATGGAGGATCCACCTGGACCATAGTGTCACTATCACCAGTTCAAACAGGTGTCATTACTACAGGTAACCAGTGGAGGACAGAGGATCCTCTACAGGAGAAGTTACAGGTCTGGGACAGACAGAAATCTGCTTGTTTGTCGGTGACCAAATACTTATTTTCACCATAATTTACAAAGAAATTCTTGAAAATCAGATATTGTGATTTTTCTGAACTTAGTCTGTCATAGTTGAGGTTTATGACAGCCTCTCATCTGACTGAAGACTTTTCTCTCTGCGAGTCTGTGGATCCTCAGCCTGATGCTTGTTTGTGTTTTGAAGGCAAAAGGAGCTTCAACTGTCAGTCAAAGGATGTGGACACCTGGAAGCAGAAGAGTCCGATGCCGTAGATGACGTAGTCCTCCCTGGAGGCGCCGACCGCCGGCAGCACCGACGCCATGTTGTACACGCCCAGACAGAAGAAGAGCAGGAAGCCCAGCAGGTGGCTCCAGATGTTCCCCGTCTCGTTGGACAGGATGAAGATGCTGCACAGACAGATCAGGGTCTTCGTGGTCCAACGGAAACACGCCTGAGCCTATGGGACCGCCGCGGCGCCCTCCTAAACCTCACCTTTTCACACACAGCCTGGAGGGCAGGTAGGCTCGGTACCCGTCTGTGATGTAGGGGTTCTCCCGCAGGAACGCCGGGATCTGCTCGTACGTGTACAGCCGGATGCCTCTGGGCACCAGAACCGGCCAGTACTGGTAACCTCCCAGCTCGATGTAGTGGGCCGTCTGGGGGCTCTTCTGAGGCATGGCGGCGGCAGCAGAGGCCTCCCGGACGCTGCGGCGAGGAGGCGGGTCAAAAACCACAACACGCCCAAGAAATGACACTTCTGCTCAGGAAAGGTTCAAGAAAACCATCCAGAAATCTGACTGAGAAGAGCGACGATGAGATCTGTCAGTGATGACGGGGAAGCAGACCTTCATCACCAAGGAGGAAGCAGACCCAGAAATGACCCCGGGCAGTGCCGGTTTTTGATATGGGCGATGTGGGCGGTCGCCCAGGGCGGCACTTCATAGGGGGCGGCATTGGCCGTGTCCGATGAGTAATGTGCTACATACAAAATTCAAAGAGATAGCTTGAAGTTTTAATTTGAAATTACTTCAGCAGCCGACACTTAATACTTTTGTTTTGACACATCAGACTCTTAATAATGTCTTCCTCCTGTTTCCTCTTCACACTTATGGTGCAAAAAAAAAAAAAAAAAAAAAAAAGAACAATTTAGAGTGAAACAACGTAAAACAGGCACATGAAAAGGATTTAGGCAGAACAAACATCCGTGCTCAACCCAATTTCGACAAAAGCAGGCAATGGGGATTATTTCCCACAATTCTTTGCTCCGACACAGCAGACCCGATGCGCACGTGACCACCGCCCTCTGCTGCAAGACGCTTGCGGCCACACCTCTTTGCGGTAGTCTTTGGAACATAAGTAAAAAAAACTCGAGAGGGGAGCGCAACTCGCCGGTGGCTGGCTGAATCACACTAACTGGTGTGATGGGAGTCTTTTTCTATCTGACAATCAACTCTGGGCCGCAGCTGCGCCTGTCGTCATGGAGACGGAGCCGCGTGTGTGAGAGGGAAGGGGAAGGGGGGGGGGGGGGATGAGCGCAGACCATTTTATATGGATTGAAGTTTTTTGGAGGATTTCTACTGTTGGTGTTGCACAAATTTAGGGAACTGCCAAATATTTTTGGAGTAATCCCACTGATCAGTTCTATGATTTAGTCTTTAATGTTTTATAAGACCTAAACATATTAATCACAATAAGTTTTATTTTTTAGATCTAATCCCTCTGTTATGTTTCACAAAGACACACACAGGACGTCACACATTAAGAAATTATTGCTAAAAATGAAGCAGGAGTCCAGCTCTAAAAAAAAATGCTCTAAAAAATGATGAAAGAGCAAAAAAATGGAATTATTTGATATGTAATTTCTTATTAATATTTCCAGGCTTTCTTTGTTTTTTGTCCTGCAGCATGTTCATATTTGTATAATGTTGACAGAATATATTTAAATGGAGAACAAAATATTACAAGTTATTTAAGGTTTAACTTGAGTTATTCTGGATTAATGTTCCTGTTTTTATTCATATTTATGTTCAAAAAGTTCAGTGTAAAAGGTTTAAAAGTTTAGCTTTAGTGTGTAGTTCAGTAAATCTTTATCTTCTTCGGCTCAAAACCTTAAGCGTGTTTTTAACTTAGGCCCCTGTGTGACTGAGTTTGACCCCCCTGTAATACGAGTCTAGAAAATTCATGCATTTTTTGAGTAAAATGGCTAAATAGAAGATAGGGAACACAACAGGATGTTGTATGTGTGCGCGGGGGGGGGGGGGGGGGGGGGGGGGGCGCTGGTGGGGTTACTCGCCCAGGGAGTAAATTAGTGTAGAACCGCCACTGACCCCGGGTCAATTCTGGGTCTGCTTCCTCCTCAGCGAAGAAGAAGAAGCAGACCCTCATCATCACTGATGCTGAAGACCAACGTGTCCCGGTTTCAGCAACGCTTCAATCACTGGGAAACCGGAACCCCGTTCTCGGACTTCAGGTTTTGAACACAGGCGCGCGGCTCTCCTCTGTCTCTAGATACCGGAAGTAGATCAGCCAATGAAAGACGTGGATCGCAGAAACGGTCAGGACGGCTTCTTCCCCAGCGACGTGATCATCTAGGAGCCGATTAAAAGCAGGGCACCACGTGACCAACCCACCGAAGGATCTAGCCGCCGTTCAGCGCGCAGAACTTTACCGGAAAGGATATTTTAGGCACAAAAAAGCGTTTTGGAATCTCTGCCGATCAGGCGAATGTCGGAAAATCTCACCTGTTAATAGTTTCTGCTCTCAGGAATCACCTGCTCGGCTTCCGTCGTCTATTCGGAGGTTTACATTGTTTTCAACAAGTTAAAAAAAAACATAAAAAAGGATCATCTATTCATCTGTTCAAAAAGTTTTGGGTTCGCGTCTTTGTCTCAGAAAAAGCGTCATCACCTCTGGAGGACCCCGGAAGGTCCCCAAACACTGCCTGAATAAAAAGAACAGAACGTTTCCTTTGGCTGGTCTTTTAGATGAAATCAATGAGATATTTAAAATATAGATTTTTAGCTCATTTTCAGAGCAGGTTTAAAACTTTAACAACATATATGTAGATGAAGACAAAAATGACATTTCAGAAATAACAGTTTTAGTTCATCAGGAGCCTTCACTGATAAAGAAGCACAACGTTAATGCCTTTTGGTTTAAATGGTTAAAATGACAAAAAACAACATTTAGATCAAAATAAGGCGTTTTACTCCCCATCTTCCAAACCCACTTTATTCCCTTTTGGGATTGCTGAGTCATTTTTGGTAAATCTACAAACCATCAAAAGAGGATTTAAATCCAGCTGCAAAGAAAAACGGGTCACTTTCAGCCTCTTTTCTTCACGGAAAGAGAAGACCAGAGCGGAACGAGGATCTCCATCGTGTGATGAATGCTTCAACTAGAGCTTCCATGTATGCCGACTGGATGTTTTTGTCTTAATCTGCAGTTTGAAAAAAGGCTTTTGGACTTTTTTATTTGTGTTAAAGTTTTATTTATACCCAAACTTTTGACTTTTACCTTTGACTAAAATTGCTCCTTAAAGTCTTGTTTCGATCATCTTCTGATCTGTTTCCAAACCGTTCCCAGTCGTCTTTTAATGATGATGATGTCATTTTCAGCCATTTCCAAAAACCTGGGTGGTTTTCTAGGACGTAGTTTCTGCAGAGCAGCAGGAGTTCATCTCTGAGTTGTGGGCGGGACTGTAGCAACATGGTACTCATTTCCCATCATCCCTTTGGTTACAGTTCCTCCCACTAGCTTACAGCCCCTCACCCCCCAACCAAACATTAGTGGTGCAGCAACATCAGAGCAGGGGTGTCTGCTGAGAAGAAACATGCTGGAGATCAGAGCTCCTTCGCTCACGGTCCCCTTTAGACAAAATCTCCTCCGCTCCAGCGGCGCCCGTCTCCGCTCTGACTCGGCGCTGACGAATGTCTGGATCTGAGGGGGGGGTTCTGGATGGGGGGGTTTCTTCATGACATCAGCTTGTCATGTGAAGCTCTTCCTGTACAGAAGTATGAAACATAGAGCAGCTTTCTCAGGTTTTATTGGGCCCAGCTGGGACCAATGACCCCCCCACACTAACCTCACATGTTGCTTACATCACTAATGTTAAATGGACTGGAGGTCATGGAGGTCACCCTGATGCAACAGCCTTCCACCCGTCCTTCACCTTTGACCTGTTGCTGGGCTCGGCCTGAATAAAAGCTTCGCTGTCCGTCTAAAGCTCACATGCTTCCTGCTTTGCCAGGAGACGACGGGGCCTCTGCGACGCTCACGCGGCCTCGCGGCGGCGTGTGCTTGTCGGTGGCCGGCTGCTCTCATCGGCTTTATTTATAGCGGCCGCCACGAGACGTCTGCTGGAGACGAGCGTGTCCTCTGCGTCTGCGCCACAGTTTGTGAGGACCGCCATCAGAGGAAGGACGGGTGTCCCCGCCCCGGGCAGAGGGGGGGGCTTCACGTGTCACGTCTGCGGCGTGAGCCGACGTTCACTCCAGCTCAGAGCCGTGTTTGTTTGCTGTCTGCTTGTCGCTCGCCACTCTGGCGGGATGCTGACAGTGGTCTGAGGCGGCCTCAGCTCCTCACACGGTCGATCCCACCCCCCCTTCCCCTCTGTTTTCTGGGAGGACTCTCTGCAGGCCTCCATGCATGAAGCCGACGGCGCTCTTTGCTCCTCCTGCAGGCACAGAGGAAGGAAACCCTCTGAAAAGCCATTTTGAACTCAAACCCTTTTGGAAAACCTCCAGGAGAGCCGATCAGACAGAAACAGAAAGTTTCATCTTTCCTCTGCTGCACAAACACCAGACGTCACACATCTGACTCCACCCACATTTAGAAAGACTTCAGAACCGCGGATCCTGCTCCAGCATCAGGCTCCGCCCCGCTGTAGGTCCACAGTGACGCCGTTGTGTCCGTTCAGGCAGCTGGTTCTGGACCACACGGTTCTCCTGTCTCGACCAGAACATCACATTTGACTGGTTGAAGTCCCGTTTGACAGGGACAGGTTTTTCTGTCAGGATTGGTGAGGCCTGCTCATCGGTGGCCCCTCTGTCCCGTGGGGCTCCCCAGGGGTCTATCCTGGGTCCTGCTGCTGTTGTTGCTCAACAGGACGTCTTTTCATTGTTACGCAGATCATCTGCAGATAGATCCGCCCCTCAGTTTGGGTGAAAGGGGCTCAAAGAACGTTTAGAGTGCGTTGATGATGTAAAGTAGGGCTGGAGGCCACGATTCCCTCTGGCATAAATGATCGTAGTTCTCTGTACTTTGGTGTCACTGAACCGTCTCCAGTTAGTCCACAACGCAGCAGCACGGCCAGAACCAGAACATCCAGACGAGCATCACTGAGGTCCGCAGTTCACTTCACTGACTCCATGTTAGTCTGAAGATGACTTTAAAGAGACACTAGAACAAGCCTTTGCACTTCAATTATGTGTGTAAAGTTGGGATTCAAACCCAATGAAGACGACTTTCACCTCACTGAACTCTTTTCTGAGCACCTGCAGGATCTCAGACTGCTGTAAAATGAGCTATAAATGACAAAGTTTCCTGAAGGTGTGGATTGTGTTGGTTTGTGCATTTTCAGATCTCAGCCTGAAATCCTCCGAGGCGTCAGAAGTCTGAATAATCCTGAAGGTTTTTACATTCGTGACAATGAGCATGAAGACAGAAATGTGTCCAAAAACCAGCAGGAATCTCCTGGAGGAGCAGGACTGATTTTTACGTTTCAAGTGCAAAAGAAGACTTTGAGAAGACAAAGTTTTTAAGTCTGACGCTGAAAACCGTGAGAGTCGTTCTTGGAATAATGGCACAAACGTGACTCCATAGAAGGAGAGACGATGTTTGAAACACGGATGAGGGAACAAGAGTGTCTTTTTGGGGTTCATGCAAATCACAAAGAGAAAAAAAACTCAGATTTTTGGAACATTTGGATTTTATTTGCCTCTCAGAGAAAAAAAAAACCTAAAAGAAATTTTGTAACAACAAATAATCTAAGTTTGATGGAAGATTTCTAAAGTTTTATTCATGATAAAAACTAATTTAATGCTTTTTTACCAGACTTCCATTCAGCTATTCACACACACACAAACACACACACACCCTCTCACACACACACACACCCTCTCTCTCACACACACACACACCCTCTCTCACACACACACACACACACCCTCTCACACACACACACACCCTCTCTCACACACACACACACACATTCTCACACAGGGCGGGAACCAAGCCTGATCTTTGGATCAGAGGACGACCGCTCCACCTCTGCAACAACTGGTGGTCCAGATGAATTGAAAAAATTAAAAATATGTATATTGCTATCCAAGAAGGCATGAATTCTAGGAACAGTGGTGCAGTGCTCACCACTCTGGCCTTTCACTGAAAGGCCATGGTTCGAATCCCGACTGGGACTTTTCTGTGTGGAGTGTGCACGTTCTCCCCGTGCACGTGTGTTTTCACTCCGGCTGCCTCCTGCAGTCCAAAGACACGCTGCAGGTTGTCACCGTGGGATTGTGTGGGACGGCCTGACGACCCGCCCAGGGGGAACCCCGCCTTCGCCTGACAGTAGGCGGGACAGGCTCCAGTGACCCTGTGACCCCGACAGGGATGCAGCGGGTTAGAAAAGCGACCCCCCCCCCCCCCCCCGGGCGGCACAGGGGTGTAGCGTTAGCACTCTCTCAGCAGGACGGTCCTGAAAGGTCCAGGCGGAGCAGCAGCTCTGCTGTGACTCTATCTGTTCATCTGCTGTTGTGGCTTGATTGTCAAAAGTTTCATCAGCATAACAATATTGAAAAGCATTAATCATAATCTGCCTTGTACTTTTTTGGGTCTTAGAAGATCCATCTGCTTCCCTGACTCCTAATTCCTGCTGGATTCCAAAGAAAAGCAAAAACAATTTCTCTTTTACAACACGAGGGATTAAGAGAACATGCTGATGTTTCAGGAGCCGCTGCTGCTGGGAATCAGATTAATGAAGCAGCAACTGTCCTTCTGCAGTTCCACAAAACTTATGCTTAATCCTTAATGGATCAGAAACAATAAGCTCAGCGTCACCACTCAGGCCAACTGTTTGAGCTCAGCAGCACAAAGACCAGGCTCTTTTTCTGCCGTGCGTTCAGAAACATGAAGCAGTAAGCTCTTTTTTTCATGGATGAGCCCACATATGCGCCGTCACTTATCCTCTTGCTGCAAAACTCAGATTAGTTTTCCTGAATTTTCCAAAGAAGATTTAGCTCTAAAAACATGTAATTGTGTATTTTCTGGACCTGAAAAGGTTTTTCATGATTGTTACAAGCAGCCATCAGATTAGGAACTCGTCCAAAAGGCTGAAAAAGACGGAACGTTTTCCAGGTTTCTGCCTGAAGGCGACCTGTCCGCCGCAGGACTCACTGGGAATCTGATGCTTTTCCTTTCTGACCATCGGAGGATGTTTGGCACTCTAGCAGGATTTGATGCCAAACAAACGCTGCTTATGAAAATTCACCTGAATTGTGATCTCTAAAGACTTTGTCATTACTTTCATTCCTTTTGTTTTTTTGCTGTTGTTTTAGTAGGAATCCTCTTATAATCCTTCCATTCATCCAGCTATCCATCCAACCTGCTGAATCCCTTTCAGGGTCACAAAGTTGCTGGAGCCTATCCCAGCTGCTGCTGGGCGAAGGCGGGGTCCACCCTGGACAGATGGCCAGTCCTTCTCTGGGCTCCTCTCATAATTGATAGGAATGTATTAATATTGTTATTTACCTTTATTTATGCAGACAAAAGGTCTTTTTCAGTCAACAGAAGTTGAAGTGAAGGAAGTTCTGTGTGAAAATCAGTTCCTGTAAAACAAAGGAGCTGCAGTTCCGCCTGCGTCCTCCAGGGGTCACTCTGCGCCTGTGGGGAGAACACTGTTGAGGCTCTTTCTCATTTATCAGCACTAATCCCATCTGTATCGCTCCGTCTTTAATGCAAATTACAAATCTGATGACATTGGATGTGTGGGTTTTTGTGCAGAGGAGATTTTTCAGAGATCTGAGGAGAAAAAAGATTAACGCTGTTTTCTTTCCACTGTGAGTTCAGACATGTCTACATGTCCTGAGTGGTGTCACCTAATTCTGTGTGGTGAATCCTGCAGGTACATGTGCCCCCCCCCCCGTGTCAGGATGAATGTGTGAACAGCAGCTGCATGCTCCTTCTTCACTGCAGGCTCCAACAAAGGACTGCAGAGCCACCCATGGGGGAGCCGTGAGTGGACACGGCGCCTCCCCGTCCCGAGGCTGTGGGGGGTGCTGTTGTACCTGCTATGTGTGGAGACGGGAGGCCGCTCAGGCCTGTATTACCAAACAGGCCGGCTGGGGTCACGAAGGATATAGGAACCGCTGGAATGAAGGAAATAGAGGACGGATTAAAACGTGGTGAAAAATAGATGACAGGAAGGATGCCCCCCCCCCAGCAGACAGCGCTGATCTGTTATTTGAACCTGCATGAAACCAGAGGAAGACCCTGAGTAAAGGTTCCTCACAAAGCTGGACATGGAGGCATTCCGCTCATCGTCATTTGCCCCGCTTAAAGCGATGCTGCCCAATCCCATCAGCATGATGCATTCTGGGGCTTTTTTTGGTGTGGGAGGGGGTAAAAAGGCAGATTTCTTTTGTTTAGTAGTTGTTGTCCTTTTCCTGTTGTGTGATGGTGTTATTTATTGTGTGAACATGTGTGCAGCATTTTCCATGGATGGTGGAGGAGGGGCTCCAGAAATGAAGGTGGTCGGCGTGCAGCAGAGGAGCAGTCGCTGCAGAACGGTTCTGGTGTCGCACAGCAGAGGAGAACAACAGAGGCCGGTCACCGGCGTGAGTCAGCTCCTCTAAATGTGATCCTGAACGCCACAAGAACGATAAAGAAATGTCCTCACCGGGAACGTTGTAAGAATGAGAAGGAAAGATCTCAGACAAAAACCTGCTGGGCTTCCAACCAGAAAATACTCAGAAATGCAGTTTAGGCTGAATTTTATGTACATATGTACCACCTCCAAGCACGGCTACAGCCGAATCTGGACCAGTAACCGCTTTGGTTAGTTTTTTTTTTTACCTTAAAACTATTCTAGATCATTGTTTCCTAACAAACAATTCAGTGGTACCACATATAGAATAAAGTGAAACACAATGAAGGACCCACTCAAAACGATTCAGCAATAATCCTAAATAAACCCGCCTGTCAATCACAAATGTCTTTCTTCTCTTCAGGCTTTGACAGGTCAGAATGGTTCGTCCAGTTGTTGTTCCTAGCAATTTGGTTATTAGGGAAATGTCCAGCAGGGGGCGTTTTGTCCAGGCTGAACCATAGTCTGTATAGCAGAACTGGACAGAGCGATTGTGATGTCATCCTTCTGGTTCCAACTAAATGAAGTCAATTCAATCGCCATTTTTCTCTGATGTTTGTCGCCATTCCGGAGTCAGATTTCCTCAATAAGTAGTGATTGGTCCATCTTCATTTCTATGGAAACCGCTCTGTCCAATCAGGAGTGAGCATGTTGGAAGGCCACACCCCTTCCAATGAAAGGCGGCTCAGGAGAATCTGTCAATCAAACGCTTTGAACATTCGATGTGAGACCGCCTACCTTTATTGAGGCATCTTATTGGCCAGTTTATCACTTTAATAACTTGAACTACTGCCCTGTGAACCGCCACCTTAACGTGTTAGGGGAGTTTGAGGGCTCGAGTGATCCCAGGAGCTAAGCTGTCTGGGGCTTAAGCCCCTGGTAGGGTCTCCCATGGCATACAGGTCCTGGGTGACCAGCCAGACAAAGAGCAATTCAGAACCGTCTGATGAAAGTAAAGAACAAGGACCTGATAACATCGCCCGTATTGGCGTCACCGGGGCCCCACTCTGGAGCCAGGCCTGGGGTTGGGGCTCACAGGCGAGCGCCTGGTGACTGGGGCTCTTCCTCCAATGGGCCCACCACCCTTAGGAGACCTCAAAAGGGACCGGTGCAATGTGGTCTGGGTGGCAGTCGAGGGCGGGGGCTTCGGCCGCCCAAACCCCGGTCACGGAACTTGGCTTTTGGGACATGGAACGTCATCTCTCTGGGAGGGAAGGAGCCTGAGCTAGTGCGAGAGGTTGAGAGATACCGGCCTGGGCTCTGAAACTCAGTCGGTAGAGAGGGGTTGGACTCTCTACCACTCTGGAGTTGCTCAAGGTGAGAGGCAGCAGGCTGGTGTGGGCTTACTCGTGAGCCCCCAGCTCAGCCGCCAAGTGTTGGAGTTCACCCCGGTGGACGAGAGGGTCATGTCCCTCCACCTCCGGGTGGAGGACAGGTCTCTAATTGGGGTTTCGGCTTACGGGCCGAACAGCAGTTTGGAGTACCCGACCTTCTTGGTGTCTCTTGAAGGGGTACTAGACAGTGCCCCAATGGCAGACTCCATTTTCCTCTTGGGGACTTCAATGCCCCTCCCACCTGGAGGGGCGTGATTGGTCGGAATACCCCCCTGATCTGAACCCGAGTGGTGTTTTGTTATTGGACTTCTGTGCTCGTCATAGTTTTTCCATAAAGAACACCATGTTCGAGCACAAGGGTTTCCATCAATACACCTGGCATCAGGACACCCTAGGCAGGATGTCAATGATCGACTTTGTAGTTGTTTCAGGCGACCTTTGGCCTTGTGTCTTAGACACAGAGCCGAAGGTGGAAGGTGGGGAAGGAGGCCGGGTCTTTAACTCTCACATGCGGGAGAACTTCAACAGGTACCGAGGAAGGTTGGGGACATTGAGTCAGAGTGGACCATGGTTTCCACTTCCATTGTCTCTGCTGCTGCTCGGAGCTTCGGCGGTAACCCCCGAACCCGGTGGTGGACACCGGAAGTAAGGGATGCCGTCAAGCTGAAGAAAGAGTCCTACCAGGCCTGGCTGGCTTGTGGGACTCCAGAGGCAGCTAATGGTATTGGCAGTATAAGTGAGCTGCGGCCCAGACTGTTGCAGAGGCAAAAACTCGGTCCTGGGAGGAGTTCGGTGAGGCCATGGAGAAGGACTATCGGTTGGCCTCAAAGAAATACTGGCAAACCATCTGGCACCTCAGGAGGGGAACGCAGTTCTCTACAGGGACCGTTTTCAGGTGGGGAGCTGTTGACTTCGACTGGGGACATTGTCGGGCGGTGGAAGGAATACTTCGAGGATCTCCTCAATCCCACTGACACGCCTTCTTTCGAAGGAGCAGAGAATGAGGATTTTGGAGTGAGGCTGTCTATTACCCAAGCTGAAGTCACTGAGGTAGTCAATGAGCTCCTCAGTGGCAAGGCTCTGGGAGTGGATGAAGTCCTCCCTGAGTACCTAAAGTCTTTGGATGCTGTGGAAGCGTCTTGGCTGACACGTCTCAGCAGAATCGCGTGGCAGTCGGTAACTGTAACACTGGACTGGCAGACAGGGGTGGTAATTCCCCTCTTTAAGAAGGGGGACCAGAGGGTGTGTTTCAACTACAGGGGAATTACACTCCTTAGCCTCCCTGGGAAAGTCTATGCCAGGGTACTGGAGAGGAGCATTCGTTCGATAGTCGAACCTCAGATTCAGGAACAACAGTGCGTTTTCCGTCCTGGCCATGGAACAGTGAACCAGCTCTCTACCCTTTTTAGGGTGCTGAAGGGATTGTGGGAGTTCGCTCATCCAGTCCATATGGGTTTTGTGGATTTGGAGAAGGCGTTCGACCACATCCCCCATGGTATCCTGTGGAGGGTGCTCTGGGAGTATGGGGTCTGGGGAGCCTTACTGAGGGCTGTCTGATTTCTGTATGACCGGAGTAGGAGTTTGGTTCGCCGTTAGTAAGTCAGACCTGTTCCTGGTCCATTTTGGACTCTGGCAGGGCTGCCCTTTATCACCGGTTCTGTTCATAGTTTTTATGGACAGAATTTCTAGGCGCAGCCAGGGCCTGGAGGGGGTCTGGTTTGGGGGCCACAGGATTTCCTCTCTGCTCTTTGCAGACGATGTTGTCCTGTTGGCTTCATCGGGCCGGGACCTCCAGCGTGCATTGGGGCGGATTGCGGCAGAGTGTGAAGCAGCTGGGATGAGGGTCAGCACTGCTAAATCTGAGGCCATGGTTCTCGACCGGAGAGAGGTAGTTTGCAATCTCTCGGTGGGTGGAATGTCCCTGCCCCAGGTGGAGGAGTTTATTTATTTATTTATTTTTTATTTGTCCTGTCCAACAGCTGCGCAGACAGATGAGAAATGAAGGCCTCTTGTGTTGGACATATTTTACTTTAACAACAGAGGTTAATCTTCTGACAAACCAGAGGTACGTCTGAATAAACCCCTTTTGTAATTGAGGCCAAACTTTATTCATTTCAATCATTTAAAAAAATCTTTGTGTTGGACCAAACGGAAAAGAAAAAGGAGGGGAGAAGAGAGAGGGATGTTAGAGAGAGGGGGATAGGAGGGTGATCATAGGAGGAGGGGGGGGGGGGTAAAACCATGAAGCGGCTCGGAGCAACAAGCTGCTGGATGTTTATCATTACGGTAAGGTACAGATGTAATACAGATCTCAAAGGAGCTGGGCCTGTCCACACACACACTCAAATATTATAAACACACCTGTTAGCTGCAAAAATGTCCACAAATCAACATGTATGCAATAGAGATAGTGTTGATAGTGTTCACACACGCATACTTATGCCTTCAAGCCAACTAGTGTGAAATATTTCGTTCAATCACGCAAACTATTAGTGCAAAGGTGAGTTAACACCTGTGCTCAGGTGAGTGTTCATGTTCTCCTAAAATGGATGATGGACTGTGAAAAGAAGGGGGGAGAGTGACCAGCCACCCCCACACCAAGACCCCCGCCGCAGCAGCCGCGGCAGCCAGAAGCCCCGAACGCCACTGGCAGCAGGTAGAGAACAACCGCCCCCCCGGTCGATCGCATCCGCCACCCAGGCCAGGGCCAGCGGGACCGCCGCGAGGCCCCCAGAGCCAGAGAGCAGGGAGGCATAGGGGGAAAGAGAGTGCCGCCCCAGCCCAACCAGGAGAACAGCCCCAGACGAGCACCTTGTCACCACCCAGGAGTTCTGGGCATCCCCCCGCTCGGTACGAGCCTGGACCCCCCAAGGGAGACCCGCTCCGTGCTCCAGGCAGCCACCCACCAGGCCCACGGTTGGTCCAGAAAGGAGCAAGACAGGGGCCAGCGGCCCAGCCCAGGAGGGGGGCACCCCAGGGAGAAGGGGGCCCACGAGGGTTGTTGTAAACGTGGCCCGACCAGGCTCGGCGACTGTTGGAAATTTGGCGAGACCCAGCACACGGGGGCAAGGACCAGAACCCACCCCACAGGGACACAGACACCCCCGGCTCAGGTGTAATGCGATCCCCGGCTTGTGACCTTGCCAAAAAAGGTTCAGGGATCCCTCTCCCTGCTCGGAGAGAGCACCGCCAGGCCCAGGAAACCGGCACCCGGTGGAGACGGCTGCCGTTGCCAAGGGCCCCGTACCCCCTACCAGGGATGGGGTAGGGGACAGATGGTCCAAGGTCCCACCTTCCTTGCAAAATTAGTGTGTGTGTTTGTGAGGGTGTGTGTGTGCATGTGTGTGTGTTTATCTTGGAATGTAGGGGTGAGGGGGGAACTGAGGGGACATCTCCTGAATACTCAGTGATGTCCCATCACCCTCCCCACCAAGGGGCCCTAAATGTCTAAAGTGCAGTTAAAATTGGCGGGTAGGGTGCTAGGAGGACATCTGCTGCTTGCTGGCAGTGATGTCCAAGCACCCCCCCTACCAAGGGCCCTACATGTCTAAGGTGCAAATAAAACCGAGAGAGGGGGGGCCCATTCCATACGGCAACCATGGAGGGGGACCACTGCCAAGTAGCCCCCCCCCCCAAAAGGTGCATCGCAGGCTAAACCCCCCACCCCAGGTGGAGGAGTTTTAATATCTTGGGATCTTGTTCACGAGTGAGGGAAGACCGGAGCGTGAGATTGACAGACGGATTGGAGCAGCGTGCCTTTTCAAAATAAAGGTCCATCAGCAATGTCTTTTTTTTTTAAAACAAAACAAATTAGATTTATGTAAATTAAACATTCTGAACAGTTTTAACATTTTTTGTTTTAATTGTAATAGTTATTATGATCGATTTTTAAATGTATTGTTCTTGTTATTCTACTTTTAAATTATTATCTTTTAAAAATAAAGGTTAGTTTTTACAGCCTGTTTCTCTACTGGATTACAAATATGTCCTCCATCAAGAGAAAAATGTCACAAAAAAAAGACCAAAACCCCAAGTTTCATTGGGTTGGGTCAGTAAAAGTTACTGAAAGTGACTGAATGAAAGTCAAATATCTCTCTCTCTCTCTCTCTCTCTTACACACACACAAACACCTCCCACACTAAAATCTCCACATCCCACCATAACCCTTCAGCAATAATTCAAAACAACACGATAAGAGGGTCTTATCTGGCGTAAACATGTCACCACTTTTTCTGTAAGACCAGCACATGTCCAGGCCCGTCCAAGGTTTGCAAAAGACCATTTGGACGATCCAGAGGATCATGGGAGAAAGTCATGAGGTCAGATGAGACCAAAATAGAACCTTTTGGTCCGAATTTCAGTCGCTGTGTTTGGAGGGAGAAGAATGACGAGTACCATTTCAAGAACCCCATCCCTTCTGTGAAGCATGGAGGTGGTAGCATCATGCTATGGGGGTGTTTTGGGACAGGACGGCTGCACTGTATTAAGGAGAGGATGACCTGGGCGTGGATTGGGAGATTTTGGGGACCCTTCCCTCAGTTAGACCATTGAAGAATGGTTGTGGTTGGGTCTTCCAACAGGATCATGACCCGAAGCACACAGCAGGAGAGCCAAAGAGGGGAAGCAGATCCAGGTTCTAGAGGGGCCTAGCCAGTCTCCAGACCTCAACCCAAGATTATCAGGTCCCAGATTATTTTTTAATGATGTCTCTCACAGTGGAGATGTAGCTAAGATGAAAATGTGGGACCCCTCCATGAGTGAACGGACTTGGAAAATTCCCTTGGGGTTCAAATACTTCTTTGTCTCCCTGTTCAGAGTCAAAAGCTGCTTTTTTAACTGTGTTGTCTTTTCTGCAGACTGAGGTAAAGTGCTGTCTTGAAGCTGCTGAGCAGACAAGCTCAGCTTTTACTGTGGCGTTTGACGCTCATCAAGAGGTGAACAGGTGAGGTTGTTTTTCAGGTGAACACGTGAGGTTGTTCTTCAGGTGAACAGGTGAGGTTGTTCTTCAGGGGGGTATTCCAGAAAGCAGGTTATGCTAGCTCCCACGGTAAGTTTGAGGCTAAGGAAGTTGACAAGCTCAGTTTTCGGTTCCAAAAACAGAGGTATGTTTCAGGGTATGTCAAGTTGCCATAGCAACTCATGCTCTGAACATAACCTGGTCTGGAGCAGGTTTAGTTGAAGGTTAGTTTGTTTTCAGAGAGGTGAAGCAGCATGGCGTGTCCATTTGAAGATGATTTAGTGGATGAAGAAGCTCAGATAATACTTTTTCCACCGTGAGAGGGTGATAAGACCACATATGGATGTTGGAAAGATAAACTTTATACTTTGATCTAACTTAATTATTTGCTTCAGTTAAGATAAATTTAATTTTTTATTCAGTCAGCTTAAAAATAACACGTAGTTTTCAGACAGTTATTTTACTTTCATTCAAATTAATTCAATTAAGTAGGTGTGACTTTGGTGCTGCTGTTAGATCGGCACCGCAAGGGATTGTGGGATACCATTCCCTTTGCCTGTCTGGACGGATTTGGGTTTAAGTGTGGCTTTTTGACCAAATGTGTTTAGTTGTTTAGCTGTTTTACTGTGTTTTGTCTAGTTGTTTTGTCCTACTTTGCTCAAGTCTCTGCACCATGAGTGAGAGGGAGGAAGAGGATGATGAGTTTATATAGCACCCCTACGGTCAAGTACCATATTGACAATTTTGGAAAATTCCTAAATGAACGCACTAAGTACATGCTGTTTTGTTCTTTTTATTGTTATAAAAATGAGGATCTGCCGGCTCAAACTTAGACATATGAAAGTTCAAAAATTATAATTCATTACGATGGAAAAACGATTACCGTACTTGAATTGGAGTAATATGACATTTAATTAAATAAATATGTAAATTTGAGTTGTATTAACAATTCTTGAGTTTTATAAACATAAGAAATTAGTTTGAATAAATTTAACTCAATTACTTTAACTCAATTACTGGGGCGGCCGTGGTGCAGTGGTAGGGCGGTCGACCCATGATTGTAATATTGGAGGTTCGATTCCCGCCTTGCACGCCCACGAGTCAAAGTGTCCTTGGGCAAGACACTGAACCCCACCTTGCTTCTGGTGGTAGGCAGGCGCCTGTGTTTGGCAGTGGAGCCGCCACCATTGTGTGAGTGACTGGGTGAATGGGTCCGTGACTGTAAAGCACTTTGTCCTTGTAGGAAGAAAAGCACTATATAAGTATTCACCATTTACTTGTTACCAATAGAAGTAATTCATTTAAATTGGCAAAATTGGATAAGTTATATATAAATGCGTCACATGAAAATGGAAATAAGATCAGAAACTTGTATGTTTACTTTGTCTGTTCTTCTACTACAAGCAGAAACTCTTTCTTTTGCTGATGATGCAGCCGTGTTACTTTTTTGATGGACGTCTAATCTTCATACGCTGTCATTAAAATCTCAGACTCCGTCTCACTGAAGTATAGCGCTCTCTCTTTTTTTTCACCACGCGTTTCCATGGTGGCCCCTTAAATCAGCGATCCATTGAGAATGTCTTTATGTACCTGCTGTGTACGTGCATTAACCCAGGGTTACCAAGTGGAGCGTAATTACGTTAACTCATATCCGGTCTTTTGGAACCGACATACCCAGAGTAAACAAGTTCAGGAGGATTTCAGCCAGAGTTCAGGGTTAAAGTCAGGCTAGTTTAAACATGCTTCCTGGAAAACCCCCCTGGTGAACAGGTGAGGTTGTTCTCCAGGGTAACAGGTGAGGTTGTTTTTCCGTCGAACAGGTAAATATTGTAACAGGAAAAAGGGTTTTCATTCATTTGGAGTCAAACTGTTGGGAAGGTTTGTGTGGAAACCCTGGAAGCAGCGTTTGTGTTCATCCTGTGGGGTCAAGCACACCAGATCTCTGCTGAGGGCTTCACTCACAGACAGAGGTGGTGGTGGTGGTGTTGGGGGGGTGTGTGTGGAGGGGGGCATCTCAAGGTCAGAGGCAGAGCAGTGAATCGGGGTGAAAGCAGACTAATGACTTTCTCCGTTCTCTCGCTGCCCTGGACCGCTGGCATCACCTCACTGTTCTGTCAATCAGCAGTTTCCCTTTTCCAGCCCCCCCCCCCCATCCTCTGTTCCCCCCGCCTTCACTGTAAGGACAGAAAAAAGCGGGAAAACAGTCTATTTCTGAACACGCCTGTTAATGTGTTTGGACTGAGCGTAATAGGACATTTGCATGGCGAGCACAGCGAGGTGTCAGCGATAACCAGGGGGTTGTGACACCCCCACGAAATATGCTGAGCTTTCGCTAACCTCTCATCAAACACGCTGATCTTTATGGACTGTATCATATTGTGCAGTAATGTGCTTTATTGTCCACAGAATAAGCTTTTCTTAAAGGTAATTGGAAAGCGGGGAGCGGCGCTGCCGGCTGACTTTTCAGCACATTATTCCTGAAATGTGGCCGCTGTAACGACCCTGTCGCAGGAAAAGCTCCGATTCATCCTGGCAGCCGGAAATTGATCCAGCTCACCTTTGTCTAATGGAAATTTTTATCAAGGATGATCAGTTTATGTAAATGAGCTGGCCCCCGGTGCAGGGGGGGTGAGGGAGAGTCTGGGGGGATTCATCTGCAGGCCTCTAGACATGTCAGTCTGGACATAATGCATGCAGCGCTCATCACGGTGGGGGGGCCAGGTAGACCGCCACAGTGATGGGCCAGTCACCCCACCCTCAGTGAAGTGTTTTAGTGGAGGTCCGACGACTGTGGTCCCCCCACCCCCGTGTTTTTGCGGCGTCTTTCACGCCCTCATCCATCCTGTGTCTGACGCCGTCATGATCGCCTGCAGCAAACCTCAGAATCAGCTTCAGGGCTTTTCCACGCTTTCATTCTGCTGCACAGAAACTCTGCTTCCCATGTTTAACCCACATCCGGACGTCTGATGCTGCATCAGGACACCCGTCCAAAAAGACCCCCCCCCCCCCCCCGTTCAGCCGTTCATTTCCTCAATTCAGGTAAAGCTGCTCCTGTTCAGAAAACGCAGACGTGAAGGTGGAGCGCCGTCCCAGTCCCACAGGAGCAGCAAAGGTAGCCCCCACCTCAGTGATCAGCATGATGACACCTTCCAGGCGTTTCTGTCTGTCTTCTTCCTGTGAGTGTTTCCCACAATCAGAACATGCCAACCAGTGCAGCAACAACAAAGAGGTTTTCAGGACTCTCTGGTTTTCCTGCATTAAAGCTGAATTCAAGCTCCTCAGCCCCCCCCCTAGCCTCCCCAGCCCAGGGGCCCCATCGCCTGAAGTGCCGAACCCCAGACCCCCCACCCCACACAGGGAGAGAGGAGTGAAGAAAGCACCGCCCCCAGGAGCAAGCCCAGGCCCCCGCCCCCAAGCACCGCCCCTGGGAGGACTCTGGTCAGGCCTCGATGGGACAGAGGAAGCCGACCAACCGGGGCAGCCACCGATTGCCTCAGAGGAGACCCCAACTCGTCAAACCTCCAGGGCCCCATATCCATAGAGGACCAACTCGCTCCCCCAAGCAGCCACCCCCAGGACGGGCGTAGCTCGTTTCTAACAGAGTCCTCTGTAGTTTCTGCCCGGTAACATCCATTCATCACAGCAGCTCCCAGCTCCCATATTTGCGTGTCATAAAACTCTCCGGCGACAGCTCGGTTACGTCCGGCGGCCGGCGTGTCATCTGCAGAACGGGCAGCAGAGTTTGCTGACTGCAGCATGAAACGTGAATGAATGTGTGTTTGTGCTGGAGAGCTGCCCCCCTCCCTGAGTTTTCACTGCAGCGGATGCCTTGGTTCTGGGAAAGGCCTTCGCCTCGTGCTGGAGTCTCTGTCATGACAGCAGTGTGACGGGCTTGAAATACAGCTGGTGGGGGGGGCATGGAAGACAGCAAATGGAGCTCCACTGGGAGTCGGCAGCCCCCCCGGAGTCCCCTGCTGTCATCTGCCATCCTGACAGGCTGACGGAGCGCTGGCCCAGCTAAGCGACAGACACGCCGGTGTGACCCGAAGCACCAGAGGGGACGCTCCACCACAGTACACCCACTTTCTCCGAGGCCACAGAGGGAAGAGAGCGGGTTTGAGCCCGGGCCAACCTGGGCCCCTGACCCCTTCAGCCCCCATCATCAAACCGTGACCCTGATGGATCACAGCGACTGTAACCCAGAGTCATCAGGCTGGGGGGGGCAGACCAAACCAGAGACGATAAACAGACGAAGGCAGTGGCTCCCTTCAGCCCCAGGACAGTTTAATGACAGACAATAGTTCCACTCTGGGGGGGGGGGCAGATAAATGGAATCATGCAGCTTTGTTTCCTCCCATCTTGGCTTTCATCATCTTCTTCCGTTTTGTTCCTTTCAGGGTCACGAGGCTGCTGGAGCCTATCCCACTCGTGGGTGAAGGCAGGGGTCATCCTGGACAGGTCATCAGTCTGTACCAGGGCCACAATCACACACCCCCGCACACGCACACTCACACTCACACCTATGGAGCAGTTAACCCTTGTGCTATCCTATGACCCCCCCTTCCATTGGCGTGTTCTTCCTACCATGATAAAGGTGGAAAGATTTCATGTAATCCATGGACACCAGTGAAGATCACAAATCATTGAAGAAAAAAGGTTCAGAGCACTGTCTAGTGGGTCTAGATGACCCCCCTCCCAATGTCAAAGTGCCTAGCATAGAACAAGGGTTACAGGAACCAATGAACCCATGAAGCATTTATTTGGACAGTGGGAGGAGGCTGGAGAAAACCCACGCATGCACGGGAGAACATGCAAAGGCCCCCCATCCTGGTTCAGGTCCCCCAGCCGGGACTTGAACCGGGGACCTTCTTGCTGTGAGGCTAACCACTGCGCCACCGTGCACCCCCCGATCTTGTCCTGACGTTCAGAAATAGAGAGCACAGAGAAATGCTGGCCGCCCCGTCGACGGGCAGAACCGGCCCACTGGGCCACTGCTGTCCTGCGGGCAGAAGAGGAGGAGGCCAGCCCTGACTCCTCAGTGCCCCCCCCCAGACTGTGGTGCGTCTCTGGTCAGTCATTTGCTGCTAATCAGCTGTCAGCTCAGAGGAGATGATGAGGTGATCATCGTGGGCGGTGGAAGGTAATGGCCTTAAAAGTCTCAAAGTCAATGTCAATGGGATCACTTGGATTCAATCAGGGGTGGCATGATGAAGGATGGCCCCCGCTGACATTACCACTCATTTTGAGCCCAAGCATCTGGGCCCTAGTAAATAACCATCAGTGGGTGGGGCCGGGGGACAGGTCATTAGCCCTGAGAAAAATAAATATCTCCTCTCTGCCGAAGGCTGCAAGTCATTTAGCACAGACCAGGAAATTTCACCCTAGATTAATTCTGATGAGCCGGTATCAGTCAGGGGGGAGGCCACGCTGCGTTCAGGGACCCCGATGAGAGGAAGGAGAATTCATGCTTGGGCTTCAACAGATGTAAGACGATCCTAAAGGCTGCAAGGAGCTCTGAGGTGGAGTTTAATGGATGAGCTCGTTTTACATTCATGCTGCTTTATGGTATGTTGTAATGTTATGGTCTGCTCTGACGTGAAAACCTGGATCCTAAACGGAACTGGTTTCTGTGAGTCTAGACTCCTTTCAGGTTTCTCCAAAGTCTAAACAGGAAGCAACAGCAATTATGAATACACCACAGTAATTCAGGATCAGGAAAAGATGTCGAGCAGAAAAGCCAATGCCTCAGTCGGCTCTTGGTTGCTTTTGTACAGTTAGTGAAACACACAAGCAGAGTGATGGGAGCATCATCCCAAAGGTTCTGGTGTTCTGATGCTCCCTGACAGACGGGACGGACCAGCTCACCTGTCCAGGTGAAGGTCAAACGAACAGATCAGGTGAGAGGAGTCTTCACATTCCTCCAAGACTGTGACGTGTTTTTGGAAAGAACGGCTGTAGTTCTGTGCCTGGTGAGTAAATGTCAGTGGAACCGGTGAGAAATGACTGAAGAAACGGATGGAAGCAAACGTTCTAACGGATGGAAGCAAACGTTCTAACGGATGGAAGCAAACGTTCTAACGGATGAAAGCAAACATTCTAACGGATGAAAGCAAACGTTCTAACGGATGGAAGCAAACGTTCTAACGGATGGAAGCAAACGTTCTAACGGATGAAAGCAAACATTCTAACGGATGAAAGCAAACGTTCTAACGGATGGAAGCAAACGTTCTAACGGAAGAAAGCAAACGTTCTAACGGAAGAAAGCAAACGTTCTAACGGATGGAAGCAAACGTTCTAACGGATGGAAGCAAACGTTCTAACGGAAGAAAGCAAACGTTCTAACGGATGGAAGCAAACGTTCTAACGGAAGAAAGCAAACGTTCTAACGGATGAAAGCAAACGTTCTAACGGAAGAAAGCAAACGTTCTAACGGAAGAAAGCAAACGTTCTAACGGATGAAAGCAAACGTTCTAACGGAAGAAAGCAAACGTTCTAACGGATGAAAGCAAACGTTCTAACGGAAGAAAGCAAACGTTCTAACGGATGGAAGCAAACGTTCTAACGGATGAAAGCAAACGTTCTAACGGATGAAAGCAAACGTTCTAACGGATGAAAGCAAACGTTCTAACGGATGAAAGCAAACGTTCTAACGGATGAAAGCAAACGTTCTAACGGATGAAAGCAAACGTTCTAACGGATGAAAGCAAACGTTCTAACGGAAGAAACCAAAGTTCTAACGGATGGAAGCAAACGTTCTAACGGAAGAAAGCAAACGTTCTAACGGAAGAAAGCAAACGTTCTAACGGATGAAAGCAAACGTTCTAACGGATGGAAGCAAACGTTCTAACGGAAGAAAGCAAACGTTCTAACGGATGGAAGCAAACGTTCTAACGGATGAAAGCAAACGTTCTAACGGAAGAAAGCAAACGTTCTAACGGATGGAAGCAAACGTTCTAACGGATGAAAGCAAACGTTCTAACGGATGAAAGCAAACGTTCTAACGGATGAAAGCAAACGTTCTAACGGATGAAAGCAAACGTTCTAACGGATGGAAGCAAACGTTCTAACGGATGGAAGCAAACGTTCTAACGGATGAAAGCAAACGTTCTAACGGATGAAAGCAAACGTTCTAACGGAAGAAAGCAAACGTTCTAACGGATGGAAGCAAACGTTCTAACGGATGAAAGCAAACGTTCTAACGGATGGAAGCAAACGTTCTAACGGAAGAAAGCAAACGTTCTAACGGAAGAAAGCAAACGTTCTAACGGATGGAAGCAAACGTTCTAACGGATGGAAGCAAACGTTCTAACGGAAGAAAGCAAACGTTCTAACGGATGGAAGCAAACGTTTTAACGGATGGAAGCAAACGTTCTAACGGAAGAAAGCAAACGTTCTAACGGATGGAAGCAAACGTTCTAACGGATGAAAGCAAACGTTCTAACGGAAGAAAGCAAACGTTCTAACGGATGAAAGCAAACGTTCTAACGGAAGAAAGCAAACGTTCTAACGGATGAAAGCAAACGTTCTAACGGATGAAAGCAAACGTTCTAACGGATGAAAGCAAACGTTCTAACGGATGAAAGCAAACGTTCTAACGGATGAAAGCAAACGTTCTAACGGAAGAAACCAAAGTTCTAACGGATGGAAGCAAACGTTCTAACGGATGAAAGCAAACGTTCTAACGGAAGAAACCAAAGTTCTAACGGATGGAAGCAAACGTTCTAACGGAAGAAAGCAAACGTTCTAACGGAAGAAAGCAAACGTTCTAACGGATGAAAGCAAACGTTCTAACGGATGGAAGCAAACGTTCTAACGGAAGAAAGCAAACGTTCTAACGGATGGAAGCAAACGTTCTAACGGATGAAAGCAAACGTTCTAACGGAAGAAAGCAAACGTTCTAACGGATGAAAGCAAACGTTCTAACGGAAGAAAGCAAACGTTCTAACGGATGGAAGCAAACGTTCTAACGGATGAAAGCAAACGTTCTAACGGATGAAAGCAAACGTTCTAACGGACGGAAGCAAACGTTCTAACGGATGGAAGCAAACGTTCTAACGGATGAAAGCAAACGTTCTAACGGATGGAAGCAAACGTTCTAACGGAAGAAAGCAAACGTTCTAACGGATGAAAGCAAACGTTCTAACGGAAGAAAGCAAACGTTCTAACGGAAGAAAGCAAACGTTCTAACGGATGAAAGCAAACGTTCTAACGGATGGAAGCAAACGTTCTAACGGATGAAAGCAAACGTTCTAACGGATGAAAGCAAACGTTCTTACGGATGAAAGCAAACGTTCTAACGGATGAAAGCAAACGTTCTAATGGATGAAAGCAAACGTTCTAATGGATGAAAGCAAACGTTCTAACGGATGGAAGCAAACGTTCTAACGGATGAAAGCAAACGTTCTAATGGATGAAAGCAAACGTTCTAACGGATGGAAGCAAACGTTCTAACGGATGGAAGCAAACGTTCTAACGGATGAAAGCAAACGTTCTAACGGATGAAAGCAAACGTTCTAACGGATGGAAGCAAACGTTCTAACGGAAGAAAGCAAACGTTCTAACGGAAGAAAGCAAACGTTCTAACGGATGAAAGCAAACGTTCTAACGGATGAAAGCAAACGTTCTAACGGATGAAAGCAAACGTTCTAACGGATGAAAGCAAACGTTCTAACGGAAGAAAGCAAACGTTCTAACGGAAGAAAGCAAACGTTCTAACGGATGAAAGCAAACGTTCTAACGGAAAAAAGCAAACGTTCTAACGGAAGAAAGCAAACGTTCTAACGGATGGAAGCAAACGTTCTAACGGATGAAAGCAAACGTTCTAACGGATGGAAGCAAACGTTCTAACGGAAGAAAGCAAACGTTCTAACGGATGAAAGCAAACGTTCTAACGGATGGAAGCAAACGTTCTAACGGATGGAAGCAAACGTTCTAACGGATGGAAGCAAACGTTCTAACGGATGAAAGCAAACGTTCTAACGGATGGAAGCAAACGTTCTAACGGATGAAAGCAAACGTTCTAACGGATGGAAGCAAACGTTCTAACGGAAGAAAGCAAACGTTCTAACGGATGGAAGCAAACGTTCTAACGGATGAAAGCAAACGTTCTAACGGATGAAAGCAAACGTTCTAACGGATGAAAGCAAACGTTCTAACGGATGGAAGCAAACGTTCTAACGGATGGAAGCAAACGTTCTAACGGAAGAAAGCAAACATTCTAACGGATGAAAGCAAACGTTCTAACGGATGGAAGCAAACGTTCTAACGGATGGAAGCAAACGTTCTAACGGATGGAAGCAAACGTTCTAACGGATGGAAGCAAACGTTCTAACGGAAGAAAGCAAACGTTCTAACGGAAGAAAGCAAACGTTCTAACGGATGGAAGCAAACGTTCTAACGGATGGAAGCAAACGTTCTAACGGAAGAAAGCAAACGTTCTAACGGATGGAAGCAAACGTTTTAACGGATGGAAGCAAACGTTCTAACGGAAGAAAGCAAACGTTCTAACGGATGGAAGCAAACGTTCTAACGGATGAAAGCAAACGTTCTAACGGAAGAAAGCAAACGTTCTAACGGATGAAAGCAAACGTTCTAACGGAAGAAAGCAAACGTTCTAACGGATGAAAGCAAACGTTCTAACGGATGAAAGCAAACGTTCTAACGGATGAAAGCAAACGTTCTAACGGATGAAAGCAAACGTTCTAACGGATGAAAGCAAACGTTCTAACGGATGAAAGCAAACGTTCTAACGGATGAAAGCAAACGTTCTAACGGATGAAAGCAAACGTTCTAACGGATGAAAGCAAACGTTCTAACGGATGGAAGCAAACGTTCTAACGGATGAAAGCAAACGTTCTAACGGAAGAAACCAAAGTTCTAACGGATGGAAGCAAACGTTCTAACGGAAGAAAGCAAACGTTCTAACGGAAGAAAGCAAACGTTCTAACGGATGAAAGCAAACGTTCTAACGGAAGAAAGCAAACGTTCTAACGGATGAAAGCAAACGTTCTAACGGATGAAAGCAAACGTTCTAACGGATGAAAGCAAACGTTCTAACGGATGAAAGCAAACGTTCTAACGGATGAAAGCAAACGTTCTAACGGATGAAAGCAAACGTTCTAACGGATGGAAGCAAACGTTCTAACGGATGAAAGCAAACGTTCTAACGGAAGAAACCAAAGTTCTAACGGATGGAAGCAAACGTTCTAACGGAAGAAAGCAAACGTTCTAACGGATGAAAGCAAACGTTCTAGAGGAAGAAAGCAAACGTTCTAACGGATGAAAGCAAACGTTCTAACGGATGAAAGCAAACGTTCTAACGGATGAAAGCAAACGTTCTAACGGATGAAAGCAAACGTTCTAACGGATGGAAGCAAACGTTCTAACGGATGAAAGCAAACGTTCTAACGGAAGAAACCAAAGTTCTAACGGATGGAAGCAAACGTTCTAACGGAAGAAAGCAAACGTTCTAACGGAAGAAAGCAAACGTTCTAGAGGAAGAAAGCAAACATTCTAACGGATGAAAGCAAACGTTCTAACGGATGGAAGCAAACGTTCTAACGGATGGAAGCAAACGTTCTAACGGATGAAAGCAAACATTCTAACGGATGAAAGCAAACGTTCTAACGGATGGAAGCAAACGTTCTAACGGATGGAAGCAAACGTTCTAACGGATGAAAGCAAACATTCTAACGGATGAAAGCAAACGTTCTAACGGATGGAAGCAAACGTTCTAACGGAAGAAAGCAAACGTTCTAACGGATGAAAGCAAACATTCTAACGGATGAAAGCAAACGTTCTAACGGATGAAAGCAAACATTCTAACGGATGAAAGCAAACGTTCTAACGGATGGAAGCAAACGTTCTAACGGATGGAAGCAAACGTTCTAACGGATGAAAGCAAACATTCTAACGGATGAAAGCAAACGTTCTAACGGATGGAAGCAAACGTTCTAACGGATGGAAGCAAACGTTCTAACGGATGGAAGCAAACGTTCTAACGGAAGAAAGCAAACGTTCTAACGGAAGAAAGCAAACGTTCTAACGGATGGAAGCAAACGTTCTAACGGATGGAAGCAAACGTTCTAACGGAAGAAAGCAAACATTCTAACGGATGAAAGCAAACGTTCTAACGGATGGAAGCAAACGTTCTAACGGATGGAAGCAAACGTTCTAACGGATGGAAGCAAACGTTCTAACGGATGGAAGCAAACGTTCTAACGGAAGAAAGCAAACGTTCTAACGGAAGAAAGCAAACGTTCTAACGGATGGAAGCAAACGTTCTAACGGATGGAAGCAAACGTTCTAACGGAAGAAAGCAAACGTTCTAACGGATGAAAGCAAACGTTCTAACGGATGGAAGCAAACGTTCTAACGGATGGAAGCAAACGTTCTAACGGATGGAAGCAAACGTTCTAACGGATGGAAGCAAACGTTCTAACGGATGAAAGCAAACGTTCTAACGGAAGAAAGCAAACGTTCTAACGGATGAAAGCAAACGTTCTAACGGATGAAAGCAAACGTTCTAACGGATGAAAGCAAACGTTCTAACGGATGGAAGCAAACGTTCTAACGGATGAAAGCAAACGTTCTAACGGATGAAAGCAAACGTTCTAACGGAAGAAAGCAAACGTTCTAACGGATGAAAGCAAACGTTCTAACGGAAGAAAGCAAACGTTCTAACGGATGAAAGCAAACGTTCTAACGGAAGAAAGCAAACGTTCTAACGGATGAAAGCAAACGTTCTAACGGATGAAAGCAAACGTTCTAACGGATGAAAGCAAACGTTCTAACGGATGGAAGCAAACGTTCTAACGGAAGAAAGCAAACGTTCTAACGGATGAAAGCAAACGTTCTAACGGAAGAAAGCAAACGTTCTAACGGATGAAAGCAAACGTTCTAACGGAAGAAAGCAAACGTTCTAACGGATGGAAGCAAACGTTCTAACGGAAGAAAGCAAACGTTCTAACGGATGGAAGCAAACGTTCTAACGGATGGAAGCAAACGTTCTAACGGATGAAAGCAAACGTTCTAACGGAAGAAAGCAAACGTTCTAACGGATGAAAGCAAACGTTCTAACGGATGAAAGCAAACGTTCTAACGGATGAAAGCAAACGTTCTAACGGATGGAAGCAAACGTTCTAACGGATGAAAGCAAACGTTCTAACGGATGAAAGCAAACGTTCTAACGGAAGAAAGCAAACGTTCTAACGGATGAAAGCAAACGTTCTAACGGAAGAAAGCAAACGTTCTAACGGATGGAAGCAAACGTTCTAACGGAAGAAAGCAAACGTTCTAACGGATGGAAGCAAACGTTCTAACGGATGGAAGCAAGCTTGGAGCTTTGAGTTTCTGTGGAGCAGATAGATGTGGAACATTTTAGAAAATGAATCCTGTCAGATCTCAACGATTTCTCTGCTATTACAGTTGTAGGCTTCTATGATGCCCCCCCCCCCCCCCCCCCTCACATTAGTCCTCTTGTATTAAGGGACAGCTCTGAATCCATTACAGCAGGAATTAATGTCATTCTATCAGCCTTCCAATCAAAAATAATTCTATCAACATAATTTATTCAGTCTAATAGCAAAGTTCTTGTTTCAATATTTAAAGGAGACATTCAAATATTCATGCTTTTTTATGGATTCCTGTGATGCTGCCGTGCAGCAGGACTGCATCCATTCAGCAGCAGAACAGTGTGGCTGTAGCAGAGAATGACGGCTGACATGAAGATGGGGGGCAGAATGTCTTTATTCATGCACTAACGTCCCAATCATACAGTCAGCAGGAGAGGAACAACAACTCTTTGGCCTTGGGTTAGTGTCTGACCTGAGACTGGAAGGTGATGAGTTCAAAGGTCATCACAAGGCCTCACAGCTGTTAAAATCTGGAGCATAAGAGTTTCCTCCTCCCACCCACCTGCCAATCAACAAAACACCCATCAAAGTATCAATATCTAGATTAAATTAAACAAAGGAGTGGCTGGTAAACACATTTCAAGTTAGAGAATGTGGGAGGAGTTAAAAGTCCAGCAATCACAGCTCTAGAGGAGATCTGAATAGAGGAATGGACCAAAATATCACCCATCAGGTACAAGATGTGTATTACATAACTAATATACTGTCATGATTCGAACGTGAGTTCAAAAATGACCCAGATGCTGGAACCCGGAAAGAGGCTTGACACAACGGTAAGATTTCAGTGGTTTAATCGGAACCAGAACTAGACAGGACTTTCTTCCAGGAAGAGAGAACGTGGGCTGGCTGGAGGAATCTTGAGCTGGAATCTCCTTGAGGGGGAACAGCGGCGGGAGTGAGGCTTGGACCAAGACGAGGCGAGACGGCTGGCTGGAAGTTACATGAGACGGCGTAGGCGAAGCTTGAACCAAGGCGAGGAGAGGCGGCTGGCTGGAGGTTTCTAGATGCGGCGTGACTGCAGCGTCGGAGGACTGCGACCAGGTGAGGATCCAGAAGGTTTACGTCCTGAGGCAGAGCGAGAAATACCATGAGCTTCAGACAACGAGACGTGAGACAAAAACGTGAGCTGACCAGACTATGCACCATAGGAGGAACAACGAACTGGCACCGGCTGATGATCCTGGAGGAGTTTATGAAGGCAGGTGTAGATGAGGTGAGTGGATCCAGCTGGTCGCGTCCAACACAGGAAGGAGGGGGGAGGAGGGAGTAGCTGACAGGCCATGACATATACATCATTGTAGATGTCTACTGGACATCTTAGACAACTCTACTATGCTCCTCTGTTACCAATAGTGTTCTGACAGGTTTCTGTATAGAGAGGTCTCCTACACACCTACCAGGCATGTCCCACTGGACCGAGGCCCTGGGGAAGACCCAGGACATGCTGGAGAGACTAAGTCTCTGGGCTGGCCTGGAAACGCCTCGGGGTCCCCCCAAAGGAGCTGCAGGAAGTGGCCGGGGAGGGGGAGGTCTGGGCATCTTTGCTTGGACTGCTGCCCCCTAATTTAGTTTAATTCTGTTTTGTTCAAACACGTTAATCTCACAGTGCTGCTTTCTAGAAGACATGGTGTATTCAGACTGGACACATTTGGTTCACTTAAAGTGAGCCAGAGTTTGTTTCCCCCCATAATCCGGAACAAATCTTCCGTCTGAATGCACCCAAGCAGACCCTGGTCCGGGATCAGGGATCAGGACCCACTCTGGGATCCATCTTTGGAAGTGGTCTCGGTTCGTTTCCAATCGGACTGGGCTTCGGTTCACTCTGAGTGTCCTTAGTCTGAATACAAACCGTCCTCGGAGCAGAACAACTGGACCAAGATGGCCACCGCAGCAGGTCGTGGCCAGTCGGTGAACCGCGGTCAAAAGTAAAGCAACAATTGTCTTTTTATCAGAAGAAAAAGGGTCCAGCTGCTCTTCTTACATGCTTTTCTGTGTGGCGTTAACCAACACGCGCCGCTGTGACACCATCCTAAAAGCTACCTTGTAGACCCTTACCAGAGATCTCTTAAAACAAACTCATGAACCACAACGATGAGAAACAGCAACTCATTGGAATGTGGTCGGATGAATGCAGGCTCATTAAAACAACTTTAACGTGACGCACACTGTTTTTCCGACCATCGATACGTCATAAAAACTCACCAGGGTACCTTCTTAGACGTCGTCTCCTCAGTAACCGCCGTGCAGCTTGACTCCACTGGACCAAAGCAGCAGTTAAAAGTGTTCAATCTGACGCTGATACAGACGTTCAGAATTAGTCAGAGACATATAAAGTTTGAATCAGGGAATTATTTTCACAAGGACTGCAAAGCGCAGGACTTTCATCATTTCTGCCTCCAGTTGCTTTGCCCCGCCCTCGTAGATCCTAACCAATGACTGAAGAGATTTTTAGTCACATGGTTTTTTGTCTGCAAACCTTAGGACGAATCAGGAAACGCCACTTGATGGCAGTCTTACAGCCACTGCATGATTGTCTCTGCTATGGAGGATCAGGTGAGTCTGCCAGCCAGAGGTCTGCTTGTGACAGGTGAGGGTCTGACCAGCAGGACCAGACCCCCGTCAGCTTCCCAGAGAGCTGGGAAGCTGCACATTGGTGGATGAGCGATAGAGCAGAGGAACCAGTCAGTTGGGACGACCCCCACCTGGAAGACGATCATGTGTGATTGGATACCAGCTCAACTGTTGGTCAGTGACGTCGAGCTGACGTACATCCGTGCCGAACGCTTCTCCAACTCGCTTGTTCACAGAGGGACACGTGGTCTGCGGCTCAAAGCATAGGGTTCGAATCCGAGCAGGAGGTCAGGCTGGTGTCCCCCCCCTCTCTCATGGGGGGGGGGGGGGTCTATTCAGATAAAAACTGAAAGTGTCTACGTGAGAGGGAATGGAGCAGCAGCCATTTGGAACAGACAGGAAGGAGCTGCACTGAACGCTTGTTGCGTAACGTTTTGACACCCGCCCACTTCACTGTGATCAATCAGGCACTCGTGCACAGTCTGTCCCTCTGCCCCCACATCTGTTACTGCAAGTGCTGGCACATAACAAGCCAATGCCATCCACTCATCCTCTGATTTAGGAGGGGGCTTCAATCACTGTTTCTTATGAACACATTTTCATGAATTCATACCCCCACCCCCGCCCCCAAGACGGCTGAGTGTTTTCTCCCAGTTAACCAATGGTCAAATAAAGCAGAGGCCATGTCTGAAGACCATCTGCCATAATGGTGCAGTCCTTCAGACAAATACAGGAAGTGGCGTTCGCAGACGCCGCAGGCATCCCACTTCTCCCCTCCTCCCATCATCCAGATGTCAGATTCTTCTTCCTTCTTGTTCTTCAACTTTTCTTCTGACCTGCTGAAAGCCTTAAGTTCCATTACAGCATGATGGGTGTGTCCCTTCAGCAACCCTCAACGGGAACGATGAAAACTGTGAGCTTCATCATCACTGACCCAGAAAGGACACGCCTGTCTTTTCCCGCCAAGACCGCATTTGCTGTATGATGGTCCATGTTTGATGGTCCATGTATGATGGTCCATATATGATGGTCCATGTATGATGGTCCATGTATGACGGTCCATGTATGAGGGTCCATGTACGATGGTCCATGTACGATGGTCCATGTATGATGGTCCATGTACGATGATCCATGTACGATGGTCCATGTACGATGGTCCATGTACGAGGGTCCATGTACGAGGGTCCATGTACGATGGTCCATGTACGATGGTCCATGTACGATGGTCCATGTACGATGATCCATGTACGATGGTCCATGTACGAGGGTCCATGTACGATGGTCCATGTACGATGGTCCATGTACGATGGTCCATGTACGATGATCCATGTACGATGGTCCATGTACGAGGGTCCATGTACGAGGGTCCATGTACGATGGTCCATGTATGATGGTCCATGTTTGATGGTCCATGTATGATGGTCCATGTTTGATGGTCCATCTATGAGGGTCCATGTATGAGGGTCCATGTATGATGGTCCATGTATGATGGTCCATGTTTGATGGTCCATGTTTGATGGTCCATGTATGATTGTCCATGTATGAGGGTCCATGTTTGATGGTCCATGTATGATGGTCCATGTATGAGGGTCCATATGTGAGGGTCCATGTATGATTGTCCATGTATGATGGTCCATGTATGATGGTCCATGTTTGATGGTCCATGTTTGATGGTCCATGTATGATTGTCCATGTATGAGGGTCCATGTATGATGGTCCATGTTTGATGGTCCATGTATGATTGTCCATGTACGATGGTCCATTTATGATGGTCCATGTATGATGGTCCATGTATGATGGTCCATGTATGATGTTCCATGTTTGATGGTCCATGTATGATTGTCCATGTACGATGGTCCATTTATGATGGTCCATGTTTGATGGTCCATGTATGATGGTCCATGTATGAGGGTCCATATGTGAGGGTCCATGTACGATGGTCCATTTATGATGGTCCATGTACGATGGTCCATGTATGATGGTCCATGTTTGATGGTCCATGTATGATGGTCCATGTATGAGGGTCCATGTGAGATGGTCCATGTATGATGGTCCATGTATGATTGTCTATGTACGATGGTCCATTTATGATGGTCTATGTATGATGGTCCATGTATGAGGGTCCATGTTTGATGGTCCATGTATGATGGTCCATGTATGAGGGTCCATATGTGAGGGTCCATGTACGATGGTCCATTTATGATGGTCCATGTATGATGGTCCATATATGATGGTCCATGTTTGATGGTCCATGTATGATGGTCCATGTATGAGGGTCCATGTGTGATGGTTCATGTTTGATGGTCCATGTTTGATGGTCCATGTATGATTGTCTATGTACGATGGTCCATTTATGATGGTCTATGTATGATGGTCCATGTATGATGGTCCATGTATGATGTTCCATGTTTGATGGTCCATGTATGATGGTCCATGTATGATGGTCCATGTATGATGTTCCATGTATGATGGTCCATGTACGATGGTCCATGTATGATGGTCCATCTTTGATGGTCCATGTACGATGGTCCATGTATGATGGTCCATGTTTGATGGTCCATGTATGATGTTCCGTGTATGATGTTCCATGTTTGATGTTCCATGTATGATGGTCCATGTACGATGGTCCATGTATGAGGGTCCATGTATGATGGTCCATGTATGATGGTCCATGTATGATGGTCCATGTATGATGGTCCATGTATGATGGTCCATGTTTGATGGTCCATGTATGATGGTCCATGTATGATGGTCCATGTATGATGTTCCATGTATGATGGTCCATGTACGATGGTCCATGTATGATGGTCCATCTTTGATGGTCCATGTACGATGGTCCATGTATGATGGTCCATGTTTGATGGTCCATGTATGATGTTCCGTGTATGATGTTCCATGTTTGATGTTCCATGTATGATGGTCCATGTACGATGGTCCATGTATGAGGGTCCATGTATGATGGTCCATGTATGATGGTCCATGTATGATGGTCCATGTATGATGTTCCATGTTTGATGTTCCATGTATGATGGTCCATGTACGATGGTCCATGTATGATGGTCCATCTTTGATGGTCCATGTACGATGGTCCATGTATGATGGTCCATGTTTGATGGTCCATGTATGATGTTCCGTGTATGATGTTCCATGTTTGATGTTCCATGTATGATGGTCCATGTACGATGGTCCATGTATGAGGGTCCATGTATGATGGTCCATGTATGATGGTCCATGTATGATGGTCCATGTATGATGTTCCATGTTTGATGTTCCATGTATGATGGTCCATGTACGATGGTCCATGTATGATGGTCCATGTATGATGGTCCATGTTTGTCTTATTTTAAGGTTCAAATGCAGAGACTCCTCATGTGGATGTCATTGACGTGCACTGAATTATTTTTCCAAATAAATATTGGTTACAAGAAAGTTTCATCTAACGGAACAGCTAAAGTCAGTCTCCCAGTCGATGCTCTTTACAGCCATGAACAAAATCTGCTTCTAATTCAGCTTTTTGAAAACGCACCACCACTTTCCATATCCATTTTATATTTGTGAACTTTCTGCTCCAAATCTACGTTCAAACTCGGCTCCTTTTTACATCCAACTGTCTTCGTTCATGTAAAAAGGAAAAACGTGAGTCACTCTGAGGTCTTCAGGCACAAACTGCATGAATGCAAAAGCCCAAAAGGTGGGCTGGCTCTTTGTTGTTGCAGATGGCTTTATGGGTCATGAAAGAGTGATTCACGCCACACATTAAAGTGCTTGTCGCTCGTCTGCCATCCAACTGAAAACTAGGAAGCACCCCATCAATTATTTGCTAAGCAGCCATACTGAAGATCTCACTTTGAACAGTGTGTGGGGACGGCGGCCCTGTCAGCGTGATGATGGATGCACTGGGGCTCCCGCGGCCCCAGCACGCCCCTCCAAGGGTCGGCAGCTGCACAAAGCCCAAGCTGTATGTGATGCCTCCAAATCCCTCAGACGTATGTGTGAGTGCTCTCTGCACACACCTCCATGTTTGTGCAAAAGCACACAGAGGAAGTGGGGTAGGACCCAGAATGCAGGAGAGCAGGCTCGCTGCAGAAACATTTCATCATAAATTTAAACCTGGAAAAAAACAAAAAAGTGACAAAGCAGATGACCCTGCACCACAGAATAGAAAAGACACATCGTGTGTGTCTGAATTCCTTCACCACTTACTACATTGTGCGTTCACCATTCGGTAGTGCTGTTCAAATCTACCATTCCACAATCCAGAGCCCTAGAATTTTCCCAGAAGTTTGGGGAACATAGACCACAATGCATTGCGTTAAAACAATTTTTACCATAATAATGTATTTAAATGTATTTTTTTAATATACTATCAACGTTTTTATGGACTCCTAAATAATCGTCACAAAACGCTTCTGTCAATTAGATTTTAACTTTGTGAAATAAATGATGTCATATCTGCCATTTCAAATAAAAAAGTAGTGAGCGTGGTGTCTGAATTGCTTCTAAAATTTAGGGCACTACATAGTGTGTACATAGTTTTTTAGTCGTTAGGGGTTAAGGCGGGAACTGGAGACCAACGGGGCTCCCTGATCTGGATCTCAGACATGGGCTTTCTGCCATTTCTGATCGGGCTGCACAAGCTGAACACGCGGCGATTGCGCTGCTGGACTGCAGCTTTAAAGCATTTTGTGTGTAAATTTGTCTCAGCGCATCTCAGGGGGGAGAAACGAGGGAGGAGGTGGGCGGGGTCAAAGGTCAGATGGAGCAGGATAACAACGGGCCAAAGAGGGAAATCCCACTGCGGAAATAAGAGCTGGATTTAATTGAACAGCATGACTTTTGCTGCCCATAACTCTACAGTAAATTCTATGCTGGAATAAGCATCACACCATTTAAATACCTGATTTAATTAACAGGTTATTACCTAATTAGTACATGTTGATTAATGCTCCATTAAACCCCCTCAGACTTGAATCCTCAGTGGCCACAATTACCATTAAAGCCATAGCATTAGCAGCTCAAACCCTGGTGGGCTTGCAGCTCTGCTGAGGTGGGAGTGTTTATCCGTCAAACCACCTTTTAAGGTCTGTGAGTGTGTGGTGGGAGGAGCTGGTTGGGCTGCTGCTCAGGTGTAGCCACTCCCACCCTAGTGCAGCTCATGAACACCTGTGCGGTTTGTAAAGGGGGGGGGGCTGAGCTGCTGCTGGTCTTTGGCTGAGATCGCTTCTTTCTGGGTTTGCGGTCGTCAGCTGGTGCAGCTGCTGCTGCCCTAACTCTTCTTTCCTGCATTTTCTGGGTTTGTGCGGTTTTCTTTTGGGTCCACTGGTTGTCACGGTTACTTGTCTCTGTGCGATTATAGGAATCTTAAATTGGAACAGGGCTCACCGCCCCCCCTTCAGGTGATATCCAGCTGTTGGGGTCTTTGGCTGGAACCCGCTGCTGCTTCATTTGGGTCTGGTTGGCTTTGTCAGTGTAACAACAGGAACCATTGTTGTGTAAATGTTTCCCGTCAGGCACAGAGTGAATGGGAGTGTGCGCATGTATGATGGGAACAGCCTGAGTTCATGAAAAGTCCTGCCCTGTTGGGTAGAGTTCAAGTATTCTTGAATGACGACCAGAATAAAACACGGTGGCAGCAGCAGAGAACTTTGAAAAACAGTCACAGAATTTTAAAGCTCGTCTTGATTTGGGGGAAAATGGGAAAGCTGCAGCCGTAAAACCGAGTCCGGTAACCTTTCCCACATTTGGAAGGACTGGAGAGGTGAGTTTATCTGTGCGTAGATTCAACTGAGAGAAAAGCAAAGTTAAACTTCTTTGCTGTGTGATCGGAGAAAGTGGCTGAGAGCTTCTGTCCATGCCGGATGCGTAGGAGGCTGCAGACACGCTGAGAAGTTTGATGATCGCAACTGTCCAGGTGACTAATGAGACGGTGGAAATGATCATATCTGTGGGAAAAACCTCAAGTTTCTATAGTGTTCACAGTCTAAGCTCACAGCAGCTGCTAAGAAAGCTGTGATGACCCAGCATTCTAACAGCATTTAAACGCATCGTCCACGCACAAATCTGGACACGTGAAAGGAGTCTCACATGTCCTGGTGCAGTTGAAGTGGATCTGTGCGTACATGTGCTTTAGTGTGTGCGTCACGGCTGGTGTGAACTGTACAAACATTTGTCTCCGTTACGACTTAGTTAGATTTAAGCTGCTGTCATGTCAAGTTGTGCGTGTGAACATTGTATTTTGTGAGTTTTGATGTTTGCATGTACACACAGCATGAAGACACTTTGGGGTTGTCTCAAAGTGAAAGGCTCGTTGTGCTCTCATGGCGGACGCTCCTGCACAGCCATGAGGCAGAATGGGAACCAGACTGAGACAGTAGAGACTCAGAAGCCGCTACAGAGAAACACGGGGCGACCTGGGGGGGCTAAAACGTTCATCTGGGGGGGAAAGCAGACCCTGAAAACGTCCAGCTTTTTTCAGAGTGAATGAAAGTCTTTGCAGAACATTCTGGGTTGGAAAAGTGAATGACTTGTGGTTAAAATAAAAGGACCAGTTGAAAACCAGACGGACTTTTTCAAAGCTTTCTAATCCAGAACTAATTCTAATTCTTATGATTCAGATCAACGTTTGATGAGGAAAAGCTGCTGGAAATCAATTACTAAGAGTCAATGTCTTCAGATTCAGGTCATGTTTTCATCAATCCGCCGCTCGTCCTTTTGACCCCTACACGCCGTACGTCCCGGAGCGCCCATCGCCTCACCTGAACGGAGGAGGCCACAGATCAATACGTTTGATGGGAAGGCAATAAGCAGCCCTATTAAGTGACAAAGGTTTACTCTGTAACAGCTGGGCTGGCGTGAGAGCCGAGCATGTCTGACTAATGAATCGTGAAACAATCAGGCAGTAGCCATTTGTGTTTAGATCTGTAAATATGGTGCGGTACAAGTGCCAGACCATCGCTGGCACTCCAGCTGGGGCCACAGATGGTCTGGATTGGAGGCGAGGCGCAGGCAAAGCGTTGGCTCCTCCGGCCCACACCTCCTCTGTCTCTGAGTGACAACTTCACTTTGGCGGTAACTTACCCGCCCGCACGCCCCACATCGGGAGCCAGGATGTGGTATACGTTAAAAAATGACGGGGAAAGCCGACAGCTCCTGAGCGGGGGCCCAGCTGACGAGCAGCCCGGCTGAAATCTGACAGAGGGAACCGGGGGAAGAAAAAAACGGACCTTTGTGCTATTTAAAGGCTCGATCAACCTAATTAACCTTGGGCTGCTCAGCGCTGACTCGGAGTCCACCAGAAGAACGGCGAGGTGGGGCTTCATAAATCTCACTAATAAGAAAGCCCTTCTCAAATAGACAGACACACAAGCTGGTCATTATTTAGAAGAGGATTGGAAATACTGCATGTAACCTTCTTATCAGTCAAGCCAAGTATTGGAGGCAGCCAGAAATGTGGCAGAGATGGACCGTAATTCACGGAGTGACAGCTGAGTAAATACAGAAACATTCAAACAGACAAACGAGAAGACATTTCAAAGAGCTTTTGTCATTTGCCAGCACAAATGATTGAAACACAGACAGGATATATTGTGCAGTTGCAGTACGCAGGCAGCGAGGAGAAGGGTGGGGGTGTCCTTGAAGATGGAGCTGTGAGAGAGATGAAAGGTTTATTTAATCTATTTCCAAGGTAAAATGATCTTCCGGCGCTTTCTACCACACATTTGGTACGGCGAATGTGGAACAAAGTCATTTACAATGCCCTCAAGTCCATTAAACTGAATGACAGACGTTGTTTACAGCCCCAACTGCTTCTGCAGGCGCGCCATTATCGCTGCATACTGATGCCGGCATCAGCAGCAGGATTGGCTGTCATTATGGAAGGACAGCAGAGCCGCGGTTATCAGGGAAGGATTTGCTGCCTGATAAACAGGTAACTTTCATGACATCACCAGGAGATCCAGCACTGCAGCCTGTCCACATGCTGCATGCAGACCGCTGCAGCACAGTCAGACCCTTTAGGGACAGTCGTCTGACAGGACTGGAACCAAAGGTCAAAGCAGTAAAACAGCCAGGAATGCAATGAGAGGGAATTTCCCAGGCGGTGAAAAGTCAAAGCTAGATTAAGACGAAATGCTGAGACAAAACTAATCAGGACCTTTGCTTGAATTCATGCCTGAAAGGAAACTCTTGACTCTGTTGGTGACTTTCTTGAACTTGAGTGAGTTTCTGCAACTCATTGAGAAGATGATGAAACCCTTTTCGTCTTCTGTTCATGGAGACGTTACAGCAGCAGCTGTTGGGTTTGCTCCATGTTGAAAGGATTGTTTTTCACTTCTGTTTGGTGACTCGTCATGTTACCCCCCCCCCCCCCCCCTTCCATTGAGGTGTTCTCCCTACCATGACAAAGGTGGATAAAGGTGGAAAGATTTCATGTAATCCATGGACACCAGTGAAGATCACAAATCATTGAAGAAAAAAGGTTCAGAGCACTGTCTAGTGGGTCTAGATGACCCAACTCCCAACGTTAAAGTGCCTAGGATAGAACAAGGGTTACGGAGGAAAAGTTTTGTCTGCAGGCCGCCTGTGGTGGAGGGGGCGCAGACTCTTCTGATTGGTCCATTATCTGCCAATGAATGATGAAAGGAGGGCTTGAATGTGCTCGCTCTGCCTGGATGTGACTTTTTTGACCGCATTCTGCAGAGGTGGTGGATCACGGCTTCACGGGCTTCACGGGCTTCACGGGCTTCACAATGCAGCAAAGCTTCTCACATGGGTCAGAAAACTGTAGGAGTCTTTTAGGGCTTTGATTTTCTGCTTCAACATCTACAAACAAACAAACAGTTTTTGTTTCTCAGCAAATGGAGACACGAAGCATTTTCATTCAATGTTCATGTCCACATCAAGTAACAGAGAATAGTCCCAGTAAAAGACCAACAAGCCTGGACAAACCACACACAGCCAGAAAAACAAACACAAAAATCATTGTTGTACGCTGATTTTACACAAAGACAACCAGTAAAAATGTGACATCAAACTCCAAATACTTGATCTTGAGGCTTTGGACACTGATGGTCATTGATCTGCTACATGCTGGAAGATTTCTCTAGATTTGACAAACTGAACAGATTCTGTACAGGAGACACGGCGAGGAGCAGACTGATTGACAAAGGTCTACAGCCAATCAGGACACAGCGTACGGTCCTCTGTGAAAACCAAAAACCAATCTGCAGACCAGTGAGAACCTGACAGGTGAGCAGCAGAGCAGGAGACCGTTTCCTGCATGGAGAGAACAGAGAAAGTCCTCAACCGCTGTGCAGCCGACATTCAGAGGTTCACCCCAAACACAAAGCCAGTCGGCCGCGGCGTCCGGGTTCTGCTCCGCCGTGCGCTAAAGGGAGATTTATGTGCAGAAAGCCCCCCACCAGCTTCCTTCATGCTGCTAATAATGTCAGTCCTAGACCCGCTGTCCTTGCCCCCCCCCAGCTCGTTGAATAAAACCTCAGCGGTGGAACTTTTTGTGCAACGTTAACTGTCATGACCTGCGGCGGCGGCGGGAAATGGCTTAACTAAACTGTCAGATCTAATAAAGCCAATAAAGGGATCAGATAAATGTTTATTGCAAAGAAGAAAAAGATCATTTCTGGACAGAAATTGAGGATGACCTTTCCAGACCCCCCCCCCCCCTCTTCCTGCTTCACGGCTGATGAAACTGCTGCTGATGTTGGACTGTTGAATGCTGCTGCTGAAACTGCTGCTTCTGATGATGATGCTGCTGAAACTAATGCTGCTGCTGAAACTGCTGCTTCTGATGATGATGCTGTTGAAACTAATGCTGCTGCTGAAACTGCTGCTTCTGATGATGATGCTGCTGAAACTAATGCTGCTGCTGAAACTGCTGCTAAAACCGATGCTTCTGATGATGATGCTTCTGCTGAAACTGCTGCTGATGTTGGACTGTTGAATGCTGCTGCTGAAACTGCTGCTGCTTCTGATGATGATGCTGCTGCTGAAACTGCTGCTGATGTTGGACTGTTGAATGCTGCTGCTGAAACTGCTGCTGCTTCTGATGATGATGCTGCTGCTGAAACTGCTGCTTCTGATGATGATGCTGCTGCTGAAACTGCTGCTGATGTTGGACTGTTGAATGCTGCTGCTGAAACTGCTGCTGCTTCTGATGATGATGCTGCTGCTGAAACTGCTGCTTCTGATGATGATGCTGCTGCTGAAACTCCTGCCTCTGAAACTGCTGCTGCTGAAACTGCTGCTGCTTCGGATGATGATGCTTCTGCTGAAACTGCTGCTGATGTTGGACTTTTGAATGCTGCTGCTGAAACTGCTGCTGCTTCTGATGATGATGCTGCTGAAACTGCTGCTGATGTTGGACTTTTGAATGCTGCTGCTGAAACTGCTGCTGCTTCTGATGATGATGCTGCTGAAACTGCTGCTGCAGGCAGAGGCAACCAAACATGTGGGTCCAGGTTGCTGCGTTGTGAAGCTGATGGTCCGGTTACTGAGACTAACCAGCTGTTTAGTTTGTTAGTTGTTTACGTTGGGAGGCAGATTTCACATTCATCGTCGGGTTGTGATTATTTACAGAAAGAAGACAACAGCAGTCCTGTCAGAAAGGAAGCATCTGATTGGTCCGATGTTCCAGCTCGTTCTCCAGCTGCTGCTCTCTTCTGTCTCCTGGATGCAGAACTGAGAGGACCACAGCTGACCTCAGGAATGGTCGGAGGTCCTTTTTGACGTGTCAGCTCTCTGCCTCTGCAGGAACTCTTTGACTTTTTAAGAGACGTCTTCTATTGTTGAATAAAAGAAGGAAGGATGTGTTAACGTGTTGAGCTGCTGTCTGCTTCCACAAACATCTGGTCCTGTTTCTGGTTCTGCTCATCCACAGCCAGAACTGAGGCTGTTCCTCCGGTCCAGTTTTTCATTTCATTAATGATAGTCGGGGATTTACTGATCTGCCACGTTTCCTCACGAAGTCCAATCTGTCTGCAGATCTGCTGGACTTTGTGGACTAAACTGTCCTGAGTTTCTTCCAGAGGGTTTCCTCACATTTCTCGCTCGCTGGCCTCCGGAGCAAACTCCTCTGCAGACTTTGAAACATTTCTCTAAAAGTGATTGTGACCTTCACAGCATCTGCCTCATCTTTTCATACCTGGGGGGTGGGGTGGGGGCTGCGAAGATGGCATGTCAGCAAAACTACAAAGAAAGAAGTCTTTAGTATTAAAGAGTGTCAAAGGTCAAAGGTCAGGTAAACTAGAAATACATATTTGAAATAGGAAGCAGTAAAGTCAGTTTAGGACTGAAAAGAGCTGCTGTTTGTCTGCAGAACCTCTAAAGTATCGATGAAGACGTTCAAAGTCACAGAGCAGAAGGCTGTTAATAATGCAGGTGTGTGTGTGTGTGTGTGTGTGTGTGCGTGTGTGTGTGTCATCTAAGAAGCTCCACACAAAACAACCTGTAGCTTTCTCAAACGTGGATGACAGCGGTGAAGCCCCCGCGCCTCAGGGGTTCTCAGCTGAGCAGATGTGGCATGATGAGATCAGGTTGTGGGGGGTTCAAAAGCCTTCCTTCCTGCCCCATCCCCTTCCTTTGCCCCCCCCCCTCCTTGGCCTGTCCTCTGAGCTACATGTGGCACAGTTGCCCACTGCTTCCTGTGACAAGCCAAGCTGTCCACTGACCGCTTCATTTTTGATGTTGGCAGGCGGATGTCGAGGCGCGTGCATGCGTGTGCGTGCGTGCGTGTGCGTGCGTGCGTGTGCGTGCGTGCATGCGTGTGCATGCGTGCATGCGTGTGTGTAAAATGAGTTGAAGGGAAAATGATCCAAAGCGAGTTTCCAAATGGCCAAACACAGGCTGTTCCCTCCTCATTTGCGTCTCTGCGTCTGTGTTTTCTCTCTGACGTTCTTTCAGATGTCCAGCATTGTGTCTGTTTGTCTTTCATTTCCTCCTTCATGTAATCATATTTGTATTTCTGTCATTTTTGGCTGTCACTTTGTCTTTCTTTAAGAAATATTCCTGTCAAAATCTTTTTGTTTTCTTTGTGTTTTACTTCCCTTAATTAGTTTGTGTAGGACTTAAGCTTTTCTTTACATTGTCTGTGTGGAGGGGCTGCCTTTCTGTTCTTTTATAATCATCTCTCTTTCAGGATCTGTTCTTCCTTTTTCACGCCTCCTCCAACCTTTCTTTACTTTTGTCAACAGTCCTGCGGTCTGTCCCTCCTCTTGCTTTGAAAACCTTTAAACCCTGTTTCAATGACTGTAAATGAGGCCACAGAAGACCAACTGATGTTTTTGTGTCTGCTGAGCTTTTTAGTCCGTTTAGCTCCATCAGAAAATGGCCAGCTCTGTCTTGAGAAGTTTAAAAGCTGCAACCTTCAGAGAATCTCCAAACGTGACTGGACTCATCAGGATGAACTCTGTCTTGCATCACATGGTCTAACGTTCTGAGTTTGTCTGGAGAGGCACTAAAGTGGAGCGACAGCTGCGATCAAACGGTCTGACCTGAAAAGGTCACATGATAGAATTAGAACACACCTGGAAAGGCCCAAAACGCTGGAGTGACCGTTTTCTTAGTTGAATAGTCGGGTGAACGGTGCCTTTGCCCTTCAGCAGGAGGGTAAACTCCATGTCACGGTTAGCCAGGGGGGTTAAACCCAAGAGAGGGAAGACTCAAAAACACCCAGAAGGTTTCAACGTTTGAACCGTGGGACTGAGAACAGAAGGTGCTCCAATTCAATTCAATTCAATTTTATTTGTAGCCCAAATTCACAACAACAGTCGTCTCAATGGGCTTTGTATCGGTAATTGAAAAAGTTAAACATAGAATCAAAAGGATCATGAATACATAGAATTCAATAGGAAAATACTAAATTGAACTAAACTGGCATCCCTGCCCTTAGACCCCCCTTCTCTGTGAGGAAAAACTTCTAAAAAAACGGATTACGGAAAAACGAAGAAACCTCAGGGGTGTCCACATGAAGGAGGGATCCTCCCCCAGGACGGACAGGCGGTGTACCAGAACTCTTAGAGAAGAATTAACTTATCTAAATCTACAACTACATATATAAAGTCCAGCAGACGAGCTTCATCCAGATGGAGTTGGGGGGACAGTCAAAGATGCGAGTCGAGCCGGAGACACGAACCACATCCAGGTGTAGGAGCAGGAGCAGAGACGAGGTAAACGGTCAGGAACTGGAGCACGGATGAACCAACTGGAGTCTGGAAGCACTCCCACTCCCCAGGAGGGGAAAGGGGAAGAGGGACAATACATGAATCACTGCACCAAACAGAGGCATGGAGAACTAAATGATGAATAATGATCAAGAATAGAGGAGAGGAAGGGTAGAAGTAGAAGAGAAAAGAGGACAGAACCCCAGTGCACCATAGTTACCCCAGCTTCAACTTCTAGCAGCCTTTTAAAGGAAAAAGTTATTAAGTTTAATTTAAACACATTAACATTAAGTTAAATAATCTCTGAATACTAACTAGTCTGACAATAATCCTGTCCAAAGAGGAATGTTTTCAGTCTAACTTTGAATGTAGAAACTGAGTCGGCCTCTCTTCCATGAGCTGGGAGTTTATTCCATAAAACAGGGGCTTGGTGGCTAAACGCTCTACCTCCAACCGTACTTTTACTAATTCTAGGAACCACAAGCAGTCCTGCATTTTGCGAACAAAGTGTTCTCATTGGATGGTAAGGGACTATGAGGTCCTTAATATAGGACGGGGCCATTCCATGTAAGGCCTTATAGGTTAACAGGAGGATCTTGAACTTGATTCTAGAATCAACTGGGATCCAGTGAAGTGAAACCAACACAGGAGTGATGTGATCTCTTCTGCTAGTTCCTGCTAACAATCTAGCTGCTGCGTTCTGAACAAGCTGGAGACTTCTTAAGGTACTCTTAGGACACGCTGCTAACAAGGAGTTACAGTAATCCAGCCTCGACGTAACAAATGCATGGATGAGTTTTTCAGCATCACTCTTAGAAAGTATATTTCTGATCTTAGCAATATTCCGCAGGTGAAAAAAGGCAGTTCTGCACGCCTGAGATATGTGAGCCTTAAATGATAAATCCTGGTCAAATAAAACCCCAAGGTTTCTAACTGTGGAATTGGGGGCTATACTTATGCCATCCAGGGAGACTATCTGAGCAGACAGAGCATCTCTGAGGTTTTTAGGACCAAGTATAATGACCTCAGTTTTTTCTGGGTTCAAGAGGAGGTAATTAATTGTCATCCGGGTCTTGATGTCACTGATGCAGACATTCAGTTTCTCTATATCCTCATTCTGGTCAGGTTTCATGGATAAATACAACTGCATATCGTCGGCATAACAATGAAAATTAATATTTAAACTGCATATTTAAAAGACTGTGGCACGTAACCCGTTTCCAGAGAGGCATTTATCATTGTTAATATGGGATCATTAGTTAGGGGAAAAGTTTCTTTAAAAAGTCTACGGGAATTGGGTCTAACAGACAAGTTGAGGATTTGGAGGACGTAATAATTGATGTTATTTCCACTTGATCCACAGCAGTGAAGCAGTCTAATGTTACAGAGGTTTCTATGGATGCCTCCACTTCTACCGCTTCAGCCTGTTCTGGGCTGATAGTAGGAATAACTAGAATCAACTTATGTCTAATATTTGAGATTTTACTATCAAAAAATGTGAGAAAATCAACAATAAATGAACCCGCGGACACGGCTTTGGTCACCATGATTGCTGGGATCTGATCATCCTGTAAAAACCAGAGCGGCGACCAGCAGACGATGCTTTTCAATCCTTCCTGAGCAGAAGTGGAGGCCACAGCTCCCTGAAACCCGCTTTGATGGTTCTTCATGATCCGTGGAGGCGGAGGAGAGCCGTGCCTCGCCGTGAGAGTGCACGAGGCAGGCGCTCGGCCCCAGCCCATTACACGTGCGCACTGGCCTGTGAGATGTTGGATCACTTTAATTAGCAGGGGGGGTGAGGGATGGGGGGAGGCTGATTGTGTTTTAGTTGTGGCCTAAAGCGACAGAGGCTCCTCCTCCACCTTATCCATTCTCCACCTGCCTCTGAGCCCCCCCCCCATGTCTCTTTTGTTTTATTCTCTCTTCAGCTTTAATGCTGGATCTCAGAGAAGAAGATGAAGCTTTGGCAAATTTGACTTTTTAAAACGGCAAAGAAACCTTCTGATGAACACAGTGGAACTTTTCATTGTTTCCCGTTTTTCTCGGCATGGAAACTCTTTTTTTCTGAAGGTTATCCTGACGCTGTGGTCTCTCTATGCTGAGCGTCTGTTGAACTTTATGTCTGTAAAAAACATCAAACTGTCCAAATCAAGGCATATTACATCACTGCTGACTAGTACAAAGGTTACCCACTGCCATGCTGCCATGCTGGGCTTTGGAGGGTTGCAGCAGAGGGTTTCCCTGATGCCCCTGCCCCGTGGGGGGCACATGAACGCACAGATGGAGCAGCACCGCCTGCTTCGTCCAGCAGCCCTCAGGAGCCTGTAGCGCATGAGCAAACCTTTTTTTGGGGTCCGAAAAAAACGGTCACACCCGCTCTGTCCTGAAAGTTGAAGTAGGCAGCCCTGCCAGAACAGTGGGTGGTGGGGGGGCTGCTGGTGGTGACCCGAACACCAGCTCCGCATGAGCAGCTTTCCCTGCAGTCAGGATCCACCTGACCAACAGAAGAGTTTACATCTTCAGTCTGAGCTGCTGTTGACAGACAGGAGGAGATGTAGGAAATGGTTTGTGCTATCCAAGGCACGTTAACATTGGGAGTGGGGTCATCTGGACCCCACAAGATAGCACAAAGGCTAAAGAAGCCCCTCCCACAGAGGAGTTCAGATCCCTGAGTCAAGGCTGGGCGACATCATGTTTAAGGAAGGAGAACAGCAGCTTCGGATGATGATGCTGCTTACATCCTACAGGATGTAAGTTCTGCGGACACGCTTGTCTGTCTCACACGCCTTTATGGGGGGGGGGGGGGGTTCTTACTGTTTGTTGTCTGTAAAAAAGATTGTTGATGTTTTTAATTACAAGCATGAATCCGATCTGCATGGAAGAAATAGCAGTTACAAACTTACAGGAAACCTTTGACCTCTGGCACTGAATCCACGCTGACATTACAAAGTCTTGACCAAATTCTTATTTTCTAAAGAAACATGTTTTTAATAAAGTGACTTCCAGGATTCTCTCTTTACGTCCTGGCATACGGTGGAAGAACGTTCAGACCAAACTCAGCCTTTTGGGGGGAATCCCTCACAGAACTGACAGACTTTTCTGCTCAGCTTTGACACAAAAACACAAGAACAGACAGCGAGACGCCATCAAGAGATTTGGTTTTAACTTACCGTCGACCGGGTCTGCATGAGGGAGGGACTGCATGCAGGCGGGGCTTGTAAAGGCAGTCTTCTGATGCCTGCTGCCGGACCTCTGCCCCCCACCCCACCCCACTGATAAAGGCCAGAATCCGCTCTTTATGACTCCCATCACAGTTTACATGACCTGTTATGGTCCTAATTGAGGGGACCTTCAAAAAGCTTCCCAAAGAAAAAGAACATTGTCTCTGCCTTGGGTGCAGCGTACCCTTGGAACAGGGCAAGAAAAAAGAGACTTATGGGAAATGAAATGAGGGCCGAGTGACCATAAGCGTGAAGACAATTACACCCTTCGGAAATCGTATATTTGTGGAGATGATTTCAGGAGACGTCTGCGTGCTGCGATCCGGTGGGTTTACTGTGTCTTCTCTCTGCTTGAACTCCCCTTGAACTCAGGATGACCGGCGCTGGGGAGGGACGTGGCTATCTGCCCCTGCATCTGGTTATTTTAGCTCCAATTTGCTAGCTAACTCCACAATTACCCTGATCTATGGCAGCAGTCACCCCTTTAATGGCTCTGTGGCAGAATCAGCTCATTTGGAGAAGCAAAGGCCGAGAGAAAGTCCTGATTCTGTGCCCCCCATGTTTGGGGGGACCCACGACGGGTTTGAACTAACAAGAGAAGAGCAACTCCTAAGATTATTTTAGAATTACAGAAGTCAAGTCTTCCTCTTAGGCGGTGCAACAGCCAGGAAGAATTTGCAGAACCTTGAACCAAAAATGGGAGATCAGGTTTAGGGACATTTTCAAAGAAGGGGGGCCACCAGGCCAAACTACAACAGTTGAACCCACCCTGTTGCATCTACAGTTCATGTTTCTTAGTGTGGTGAATAAAAAAGTAAAGGAGGAGAACCATCCTCCCACTATGCAGTGAAGTCTCCCTCCCTGAAAAGAAGCCCCCAAAGGCCCCTCCATCCTGACCTGGCTTCCTGCCCTCGCTGTGCCGGGACTGGGACAAGCGTGAGTGACGGTAAAGGACAAACTGGTGGACACCAGTTGGGCTGCAGAACCACCACACATTACCCCCCCACAACAGAAGCTGAGGGAAGGCGGGGGCCAGGAGCCCATCCCGGCACAGCTTCGCTGGGAGTTGCAAAAGCAGATGGCCACCCCCAGCAAGATATTAGCAGCAGAGATTTGAAAACATCTTGAAGCCTCTGTCCCAGAAAACAAACAACACGGGGAACACACACAAAATCTCCTCTAGTTATTGAACAAGTTTTGGGAACGCATAAAGATTCTCATCTGTGGACTTTGTTACTCTGTGGGGGGTTAAAGATTTGGGAACTTAGTTTGCAGTTTTGTCCCTGCAAGGCTCTAAAAACTCAAATCTATTTTAAATTCAACAGGAAGCCAGTGTAGCAATAAAAGCAGAGGGGTGACAGGAGTTCGCCTATTGGTTCTGCTTGAAAGCCTCGCTGTAGTTTTGGACAAATTGGAGACGTGTCAGAGTCTGTTTGTCAGTCTAAGCGAGAAATGACAAAAGTCTGGATGATCAGCCCCTTTTTTGTGCGAGTTGTCCGTGAGCTTCCACTAATTTTAAAGGTACAATACCTCCAAGCTGACTCTACATGTAGAGCGTCTGTGACATCCAGGTAACTGGACAAAGAGGCGAGCGTGAGCATGCATCCATCCCCTCCTGCTGCTGCATAGCTACCCTGACCAAAACATTCAGTATCACAGGTGGAAAAGGATGCTGTGTGCTCAGAAGAGACCCCAGCAAACGCTGCAGCAGGATCTGTGCAGACGTGCAGGGACCGATCTGAGCCGAAGTGACACCTGCGCGGTCCTCCGGTTGTTCTGCTGCAGCAATAGTTATCGCGGCGGCGTCAGGAGACTTGTGAACAGAGGGTCGGAGTATTCCTGGACATGGTCTTTACACCTGTGCCTGCAGTACAGCGGGTTGGCATTTCTAACGTTCTCACCTGTCACACCAGAGGAAGCGGCTGCTCTGGAGATCACTGCACCCCCACGTCTGCTCCCCTTCCTCCCAGTTCGCCAGACGGCACACGTGCGTCCTTGGAAGTTGTGCTTGGAAAGACCGGATGAAGAGTTCCCGGTGGGGGGGGGGCGGCCCTCACACATTTTCCCTTTGCTCATCACGGGGTTAAAGGTCGTGACATTATCGAGAATGTCATCAGACGTTTGGGCTGGAATGTGGCCCCTGCTTTTGGCCCTTCAGATTTCCTTGATGTCTTCTTATTTCAGCAGGTTTGCTGTCAGATGTGGTTCTGGGTTTAAGTCTGACCCGGTCTGTGGTTTATCAGGGTCACTGACATCAGTGGTGGGGGGGGGTCTGGAATGTCAGGTTTATTATTATTCACATCTGCTCATGACACTTGCATCATTAGAAGTACCAGGTTGTGTAGGAGGGGCTTGAAGTTGAATGCTGCATAACCATAGTAACATCTGTTTTGAAGAGGGAGGACATGCAGTCTGCCTAGAGGGGGGCGGGGGGGGGGCTGATCAAGGTGACATGTCTCTCTGGTCTCCACAGGGGGTGTCTGGGCTTTAGAAGGCCATGGGTGTCACAGCAACATCAGTCCATGCTGGAAGATGTAATGTCCAAAAAACACACAAAAACACAACCACGCATGGACATGGACCCTCACACGTAGGACTACACACACACAGGTACACACACACAAACACATAGCACATGCACACAGACACACACATGCAGGGGTGCACACAAACACACACACAAATCACACAGGCACACAGACACACACATGCACGGATGCAGACACACACATACGCACACACATATGTGCACACGCATGCATGCATACACACACACACGCACACACTCGCACACATCACACAGGCACACACATGCACGGGTGCAGACACACACATTTGCACACACGCACACACATATGGACACACGCATGCATTCATACACACACACGCACATATCACTCAGACACACAGACACACATGTGCAGGGGTGCAGACACACACATACACATCACACAGACAAACACATATGCACACACGCCTGCATGCATACACAACACACACACACACTTGCACACATCACACAGGGACAAACGTGCACGGGTGCAGACACGCATATATGCACGCACGCACACACACATGCACACGCATACACACACAAACTCGCACATGCACACATCACATGTGGGTGTGCGTGGGTGCAGACACACCCACGCACACACATGCACACACACAATGTATTACTGATGCTTTAGTGGAATAAACCTGATCTCTAAACATCATTTGCTTCTTCCATACATTGTACTGTTTATGACATATTGAGTCGATGCTTCCATGAGCCTAAAAACATTTGGCCGTAGCTCCGCCCACATGCGGTGGGAGCATCAAGCTTCTGAACACACTTTTGGACAAGCGTCCAACAGCTAATCTGACACGCAGAAAGAGAGGTGACAGATGCGACTTTGACGCGTGAACCGTGTTTGGTGTAAACGCAGCTTCATGCCAGGCCTGGCAGAGCTTTTCAAAAGTGTCTCACTTTTCTCCCAAAAGTCAGACGTACAGGATTTTGTCTCATTTATTAAGCATTTTTGTCTGCTTACACACTGGAGCGACTTATAGTGTGGAAAATATGGAATTTCTCTGTTCAACAGACAGTTTAGTGTTTTGATCCTTCATTAAATATTGTTAGTCTGCTAACTGAATGTTCAGTCTTCTCCTGGATGAATGACCGTGACAGGGAATGTTTTTGTCCGCATTTTTCCTATTTCAGGTTATATCGATGTCCCAACTCTGACAGTCTATGCTCCCTGCTACCTGTTGGAACTATAAGTGAGGGTATCCAGACCCCCAGACACATGTCCTCTGTCTGTTTGGCCGCTGCTTTCCTTTCAAAAAAGGTACTTGATTAGATAACTGATGCTACAAGTTATCCTTTTTCTTTAGAGGTTAGCTCCCCAACAAAGGGAGATTCTGATGAAATTCAGATTCATTTTCTGTGATTTGATTCAGACAAGCCATTAGCTGAAAAATGCCATCGTAGAAAGATTAACCCTTGTGCTGTCTTAGATGACCCCCCCCTTCCATTGAGGTGTTCTCCCTACCATGACAAAGGTGGATAAAGGTGGAAAGATTTCATGTAATCCATGGACACCAGTGAAGATCACAAATCATTGAAGAAAAAAGGTTCAGAGCTCTGTCTAGTGGGTCTAGATGACCCCACTCCCAATGTTAAAGTGCCTAGGATAGCACAAGGGATAAAGAGAAAATCTCCAACATTTGTTCTCTTCAGGGCAGAATTAGAGCCGGTCCAGACATTTCCGTGTTTTCTAGGAGCTGCTGACTGCCTCTGCACTCACACACATATGCTGCCATGCTCTCAGAGCCTGAACAGCCTCAGCACAGTTCCCAGTGATGAAATCCTCCCCTCCCCACAGAGTAACACCCACACTTTCACCCTCTGCTTTTCCAAGTTCTTTCCCCCTTCCTCACCCCACACACTCACACGCCTCCCCAACCAAACTGCTTGAGCCACTTGCCTGCCAGGGAGGCAAGATGGCCTTGCAGCCCTCCAGCCAATCAGACAGCTTGGCTCGTGCGGGATATCGCAGGCCAGCTGATCCAGCCTCCTGACGGCTTTCTTTGTCTGCTCTTCTGAAAACTTTTGGACATTGGGGGAAGATTGCAAATGAAGGCAAAAAGATAATTCTCACTTTTTTGAGATCCTTACTGTAATGGTTTTTATTGGACAGTGTTAAATAAAATACTCAGAGGCATTTTTCTAATTCAACTACTGCTAATTATTAGTAGCAATATTAGTATTATGTATTACTGCATTCAGTATTGCATTATCCTACTATAATATTCTTAACAAGCATGTGGACATGTCATCTGCACAAATGGGGGATATATTCTTTAAATTGACATTATATTGCTGATAAATGCTTCTTAAATAAATGGACAAAAGCCTGCAATCAAAAATATAGAACAATTCATCAAAGGGACGACAATGGAAATGTTCATAAAAAGAATCCACGGTTGTTTCTTTGGGACTGAGGTTACATTAATTTCTGAGATCATGCCCCCCCCCTTAGGTTTTATGTATTTATATGCCATCATGCTCTGTTTTCAAATGCCTTTCATTATAAACAAAGCTTGTTTTTTGTTCAACAGCTTTCCCAGAGTCAAAAACCAGAACAGAGCTGTGATCTGACCATCATCCCTGTCCTCAACATTCAGAGACTTTATAAAAGGTTACAGATTTAGTAGAATTAAATGTGTCTACTGAGATTTAAAAGAATGTTTGAGTCGATTCCTGACATGTAAGTGCTGAGCAGAACAATCCGAAAAATCCTCATTACAATCTCAAAAGTGTGACAACAAAATCTATACACATGCACACCTACTTAACTTTGTGTTAACACAAATTTCTAATCAGCCAATCACATGGCAGCATCTCAGTGCATGTAGGCGTGCAGACATGGTCCAGATGATCTGCTGCAGGTCAAACCAGCATCAGAATGGGGAAGAAAGGGGATTGACGTGACTTTGAACCACAGTTGTTGGTTCCAGATGGGCTGGTCTCAGGACAGCCATGTTTTGGCAACTTGTAAAATTTGAAGCTGTGTGAAGAATTTAACTAAAACCAACAGAAAAGCCACCATTTTGATTTAAAAATTGGTTTTCAAAGGATTTGTCATCTGACTAGGGGCAAAGATGGAGAGTCAGTGACATGGCTCACCTCTCAGCCAGTGAAGATGGTTGGAAGGAAGTTGGGGGGGTAGCGGCAGCAGGCCACGCTGCTGGCGACTTTTATTTGAATATTACTCAGTACCACCAGTGCACTAAGATTTCCCCTTATAAATAAGATCCTAATAAATTCTTGTCCTATTATAAGATGGGGGTTTGAGGAGGGAAGGCCACCTGAGTGCCTGGGTGGGACTAGATGTTTAACCCAAAACTGCAGAGGAAGGCCTTGGTGTCTGACCCTGACACACCTAAGATGCTGAAAATCAACAGATGGATGAAATGTCCTGAGTCAGTGCCGACAAGCATGACCCATGATAGAAACATGCGACCAAAGCAGCACAGAGAGAAGTAGAAATCCCATCCCTGCTCTACCAGGAGAGGAAACTGTTGTGTGATTATGATGAAACGGTTAAAAAGCAATTATGGAAACGAGTGATGGGAGGAGAGACGACAGCAGTTTAGTCAACAATTTGGGAGGCGGCTGCTGTGGCGGCTGCAGCTGGGGCCTGCTTTAATGCTGTAATTGATAGACTCTGCCAGTCAGTAGTGGGTTCAGAATTAGAACTCAAATTATCATCATTAAAGCCCCTTGTCTAATTGTTGCATGTTTTTGTTTTTCATTACAAAATTACACTTGTGTTATCTAATTTCGTCAGCTGCATAAAGGATGCCCACTCAGACATGTTTGTGATCATCAGAGGAGGCTTTGCATGTTATTCGGCCCTTCCCACTCTCCGGTGAACATTAAAACATGTCAGAAAGGCTGTGCTCACCAATCCCGGCAAGCATAGCCAAAGGAATTATGAATATGAAGCTGGAGCCAGCACGTCTGGAGCAACACTCTGCAAAAAAACTCTGTTTGAACTGAACCAAGATCGAGATGTCTAAACGAGTTTGGAGAGGAGAACTAGAACTAGTTTAGCCCCAGAGAGACATTTGAAGGACAGAGATGTTTTCTACTGTCTTCTGTTGTGATCAACTGTACACTTCTGTTCCAAGTTCACCAACTATGGTCACCAACTGGCACTTAGGTCAGCACAGTAAAATAGGTTCTACATTATTCTACACAATTCTATAAGACTTCAGACAGTAGCTTCTCCACACGCAATGGGAGCATCTAGTGTAACCCTTGTGCTATCCTAGGCACCTTAACATTGGGAGTTGGGTCATCTAGACAATCTTCAATGATTTGTGATCTTCACTGGTGTCCATGGATTGCATGAAATCTTTCCACCTTTATCCACCTTTGTCATGATAGGGGGAACACGTCAATGGAACGGGGGGAGGGGGGGTCATCTAAGATAGCAAAGGGATATGAACACATTTCTGGACAAGCATTGAGGATTAAATTTGACACGTGTCAAAAGAGGCAGCGGATGCAAATTTGGTGCATGAATTTGGTGTGAACGCAGCATTACGCCAGGCTAGGCGAATTTGTTCATAAGTATTGAACTTTTGTGTTAGAAGTGCGACTTACACTCCAGAAAAGACGGTACTGTACGTTATCACCTTTGATGGACATGGTGCAGTCAGTAAGAATCGAGTTTTCACCTGCATCATGGTATACTCAAAAATAACAATAAATGGCTGCAATGATACAAGGAGTTAAACATGTTAAGAGGTCTGAATACTTTTTATACCCAATGTTTATTTTAGTTAGAAAATCTTTGCATTCAATGAATTTGAAACATTTCAGGTCAGAAGAATTCAGGTCAAAATCTTGTGCTGATACAGTATTGGTCATTTATAATATTGTTCATTTACAGTATTAGTCATTTATAGTATTGTTCATTTATAGTGTTGGTCATTTATAGTGTTGGTCATTTATAATATTGTTCATTTACAGTATTAGTCATTTACAGTATTGGTCGTTTATAGTATTAGTCATTTCAGGTATTGTTCATTTACAGTATTGGTCATTTATAGTATTAGTCATTAGCAGTATTAGTCATTTACAGTATTGTTCATTTACAGTATTGGTCATTTATAGTATTAGTCATTAGCAGTATTAGTCATTTACAGTATTGTTCATTTGTAGTATTGGTCATTTATTGTATTATTCATTTGTAGTATTATTCATTTACAGTATTAGTCATTTATAGTATTGGTCATTTGTAGTATTTTTCATTTACAGTATTGGTCATTTATAGTAGTGTTCATTTATAGTGTTGGTCATTTGTTGTATTATTCATTTGTAGTATTATTCATTTACAGTATTAGTCATTTATAGTATTGTTCATTTACAGTATTAGTAATTTATAGTATTGTTCATTTACAGTATTGGTCATTTATAGTATTAGTCATTAGCAGTATTAGTCATTTACAGTATTGTTCATTTGTAGTATTGGTCATTTATTGTATTATTCATTTGTAGTATTATTCATTTACAGTATTAGTCATTCATAGTATTGTTCATTTACAGTATTAGTAATTTATAGTATTGTTCATTTACAGTATTAGTCATTTAAATTATTCAGGGGCCTTTTTGCTGTGAGGCAAGAGCGCTAACCACTGTGCCACTGTGCAACCGTGCAGCCCTGTTCATTTACAGTATTGGTCATTTATATTATTGGTCATTTATAGTATTAGTCATTTATAGTATTAGTCATTTATAGTATTAGTCATTTATAATATTGTTCATTTACAGTATTGTTCATTTATAGCATTGGTCATTTATAGTATTAGTCATTTATAGTGTTGTTCATTTACAGTATTACTCATTTACATTATTGTTCATTTATAGTATTGGTCATTTATAGTATTGTTCATTTACAGTACTAGTCATTTATTGTATTGTTTATTTACAGTATTAGTCATGTATAGTATTGTTTATTTACAGTATTAGTAATTTACATTATTGTTCATTTATAGTATTGGTCATTTATAGTATTAGTCATTTACATTATTGTTCATTTATAGTATTGGTCATTTATAGTATTGTTCATTTACAGTATTAGTCATTTACAGTATTGTTCATTTACAGTATTAGTAATTTACATTATTAGTCATTTACAGTATTGTTCATTTATAGTATTGGTCATTTGTAGTATTATTCATTTGTAGTATTATTCATTTATAGTATTGTTCATTGACAGTATTAGTAATTTTATAGTAATGTTCATTTACAGTATTAGTCATTTACAGTATTAGTAATTTATAGTATTGTTCATTTACAGTATTAGTAATTTACATTATTAGTCATTTACAGTATTGTTCATTTATAGTATTGGTCATTTGTAGTATTATTCATTTACAGTATTGGTCATTTATAGTATTGTTCATTTATAATATTGGTCACTTGTAGTATTATTCATTTGTAGTATTATTCATTTACAGTATTAGTCATTTATAGTATTGTTCATTTACAGTATTAGTCATTTATAGTATTTTTCATTTACAGTATTAGTCATTTAAATTATTCAGGGGCCTTCTTGCTGTGAGGCAATAGCGCTAACCACTGTGCCACTGTGCAACCGTGCAGCCCTGTTCATTTACAGTATTGTTCATTTATAGTATTGGTCATTTATAGTATTAGTCATTTATAGTATTAGTCATTTATAGTATTGGTCATTTATATTATTGGTCATTTATAGTATTAATCATTTATAGTATTAGTTATTTATATTATTGGTCATTTATAGTATTAGTCATTTATAGTGTTGTTCATTTACAGTATTACTCATTATTGTTCATTTATAGTATTGGTCATTTATAGTATTGTTCATTAACAGTATTAATCATTTACAGTATAGTTCATTTACAGTATTAGTAATTTACATTATTAGTAATTTACATTATTGTTCATTTATAGTATTGGTCATTTATAGTATTGTTCATTTACAGTACTAGTCATTTATTGTATTGTTTATTTACAGTATTAGTCATGTATAGTATTGTTTATTTACAGTATTAGTAATTTACATTATTGTTCATTTATAGTATTGGTCATTTATAGTATTAGTCATTTACATTATTGTTCATTTATAGTATTGGTCATTTATAGTATTGTTCATTTACAGTATTAGTCATTTACAGTATTGTTCATTTACAGTATTAGTAATTTACATTATTAGTCATTTACAGTATTGTTCATTTATAGTATTGGTCATTTGTAGTATTATTCATTTGTAGTATTATTCATTTATAGTATTGTTCATTGACAGTATTAGTAATTTTATAGTAATGTTCATTTACAGTATTAGTCATTTACAGTATTAGTAATTTATAGTATTGTTCATTTACAGTATTAGTAATTTACATTATTAGTCATTTACAGTATTGTTCATTTATAGTATTGGTCATTTGTAGTATTATTCATTTACAGTATTGGTCATTTATAGTATTGTTCATTTATAATATTGGTCACTTGTAGTATTATTCATTTGTAGTATTATTCATTTACAGTATTAGTCATTTATAGTATTGTTCATTTACAGTATTAGTCATTTATAGTATTTTTCATTTACAGTATTAGTCATTTAAATTATTCAGGGGCCTTCTTGCTGTGAGGCAATAGCGCTAACCACTGTGCCACTGTGCAACCGTGCAGCCCTGTTCATTTACAGTATTGTTCATTTATAGTATTGGTCATTTATAGTATTAGTCATTTATAGTATTAGTCATTTATAGTATTGGTCATTTATATTATTGGTCATTTATAGTATTAATCATTTATAGTATTAGTTATTTATATTATTGGTCATTTATAGTATTAGTCATTTATAGTGTTGTTCATTTACAGTATTACTCATTATTGTTCATTTATAGTATTGGTCATTTATAGTATTGTTCATTAACAGTATTAATCATTTACAGTATAGTTCATTTACAGTATTAGTAATTTACATTATTAGTAATTTACATTATTGTTCATTTATAGTATTGGTCATTTATAGTATTGTTCATTTACAGTATTAGTAATTTACATTATTGTTCATTTATAGTATTGGTCATTTATAGTACTGTTCATTTACAGTATTAATCATTTACAGTATAGTTCATTTACAGTATTAGTAATTTACATTATTAGTCATTTACAGTATAGTTCATTTATAGTATTGGTCATTTATAGTATTGTTCATTTACAGTATTAGTAATTTACATTATTGTTCATTTATAGTGTTGGTCATTTATAGTACTGTTCATTTACAGTATTAATCATTTACAGTATAGTTCATTTACAGTATTAGTAATTTACATTATTAGTCATTTATAGTATTGTTCATTTATAGTATTGGTCATTTGTGGTATTATTCATTTGTAGTATTATTCATTTACAGTTTTAGTCATTTATAGTATTGTTCATTGACAGTATTAGTAATTTATAGTATTGTTCATTTACAGTATTAGTCATTTATAGTATTTTTCATTTACAGTATTAGTCATTTATATTATTCAGGGGCCTTTTTGCTGTGAGGCAAGAGGGCTAACCACTGTGCCACTGTGCCACCGTGCAGCCCTGTTCATTTACAGTATTGTTTATTTATGGTATTGGTAATTTATAGTATTAGTCATTTATAGTATTAGTCATTTATAGTATTGGTCATTTACATTATTGGTCATTTATGGTATTAATCTTTTATAGTGTTGTTCATTTACAGTATTGTTCATTTATAGTATTGTTCATTTACAGTAATAGTCATTTATAATATTGGTCATTTATAGTATTGGTCATTTATAGTATTGTTCATTTAAAGTATTGGTCATTTATAGTATTGGTCATTTACATTCATTTTTTTTCATTCATTCATTCATTTTTTATTCCGTTTGTTTCCTTTCTGGGTCATGGGGCTGCTGGAGCCTATCCCGGCCACTTGTGGGCGAAGGCAGGGGATGCGCTGGACAAGTCGCCATTCTGTCTCAGGGTAGAATGTCCACAATCACACATCCATTCACTCTCACACTCACACCCTATGGACAATTTAGAGTTGCCAATTACCTAAGCATGTTTTTGGACAGTGGGAGGAAGTCAGAGATCCCGGAGAGAACCCACGCATACACGGGGAGAACATGCAAACTCCACACACAAAGGTCCCCCATTGATGTTGTTTTTCATGTCCCACCGGCCGGAACTTGAACCAGGGGCCTTCTTGCTGTGAGGCAAGAGCGCTAACCACTGTGCCACTGTGCCACCGTGCAGCCCTGTTCATTTACAGTATTATTCATTTATAGTATTAGTCATTTATAATATTAGTTATATATATTATTGGTCATTTATAGTATTAGTCATTTATAGTATTAGTCATTTATAATATTTTTCATTTACAGTATTGTTCATTTATAGTATTATTCATTTATAGTATTGGTCATTTATAGTATTAGTTATTTATAGTATTGGTCATTGGGCGGCCGTGGTGCAGCGGTAGGGCGGTCGTCCCATGATCGTAAGGTTGCAGGTTCGATTCCCGCCTTGCACGCCCATGAGTCGAAGTGTCCTTGGGCAAGACACTGAACCCCACCTTGCCTCTGGTGGTAGGCGGACGCCTGTGTTTGGCAGCGGAGCGACCACCAGTGTGTGAATGTGTGTGTGACTGGGTGAATGGGTCTGTGACTGTAAAGCGCTTTGTCCTTGTAGGAAGAAAGGCGCTATATAAGTATACGCCATTTACCATGTATAGTATTAGTCGTTTATAGTATTAGTCTTTTACATTATTTGTCATTTACAGTATTGGTCACTTTAAAGAAGTATTGAAATACATTTTTGTAGGAATATTTCCAAATGCATTTCTGGAAGATGAAACAGCCTGAACTCCTTTTGACAACGCCAATGACCAACATAATGCCAGTTCATATTTAAAAAATCCATCCATTATTTGCTTGTCCTTTGAGGTTTGGTTGGTTGGAGCAGCAAATTCAGTTAGTATGGCCAGATCCCCTCCCCAGACCCCACCCCCCAACTCTCTGTCTGTCCTTCCAAGAGGATATGGAGATTTCTGGAGGCTTTGACTTCCTTTTTAGTCCAGTCTTCATTTTATTTTGAAAAAATGTGTTTTGTTTTTCAAGTTACCAAGTGTCAATTAATGGAAAAACATAAAATGACTCTGTCCAGTGCTGTCTATTATTGGTAGGTTCAATGCTGATTGCACCTGAGCTAAAGATGAACACGAAGTAGCCAGTAACAGTCAGAAAATCTGAGATCATGTTAAATTGGAAGTCAAACCAATGACAAAAAAGACAACTATTGAAAGTAAACAGAAATAAGAAAAAAGGAGAAATATGTCATTTTGTAACATTCATATAAGCTTTGCTTTAGTCTGTACGGACGTCTGTTTGGGTTCACTCACTCAAGACAGAAAGCGATGAAGCAGCAGCTCAGAGAAAAACAGCAAACACCTCTATGTGGTCGGAGCTTTTCGCCTCATATCATCACAGCTTGTCTTAGTGAACCCTTTACTGATGGTCTGCTTACTGTACATGAATCGTGGTTCTGTTCCGGTTCAGTTCACACCAGAACCTGACACTTAAACGTGAACCCAGACAGAAACTATGAGACCTGCGGCGTGAAAGCCACCAAAGTGACATCAGCTGAACACTTCAGCACCGTCCCTGTGAAAGGCTTACACATCACTCTGGACACACGAAAGCTAACTCGCAGTGAAAGCTTCTCTTCTGCCACAATGTGCCACAATGTGCAACCTCCTTGCCCCCAGCTTGGTTCGGTGTGGGCGTCACTCAGCAAAATCCGCTCAGAACATACGTGGGGCAGACATTCGCTGAGCGGCCAAACTGTTCTCTTGCTGCATGTTCGTGTCCTTGACATCAGGGCCTGACACGCTGTTGTCCAGCTGTAACAGAGTCAAACAATGAACAATCAGGCCTTCCAATGATGCCAAGCTGTTCACAAGGTGATAATTAGCCTGCAGCCTGTAGGCAGCCTGACTGCTCGGCGCAACATTTCTCTCTAAATAATGCAAAAAGATTGGACTGAAAGTCATTTCACCCCAAAATTAAGTGATTATGAATGACATCTTCACTGTTGGAACCAAGCCTGCTAAGGGAACCTGGTAACCAGGAGTATGTTTCTCTCTGGAAAACTGGCAGAAAAAAGATTATTAATGATTGTTGAATATGCATATGTTAGAGCTGCAAAATGGAAAAGTTAATAGACAGGCAGAGTCACATGAACACATTTATCAGTTTCTATTTATCTCTCCTTGGGAGGTGGCAGGTTTACAGTAAATACCTTCTGTCCCCCTAATTTCCTAATGATGGTGATAATGATGGAGAATGGCGCAGTCATTAGCAAGGACAGGCTCTGTGCATCACTCTGTCAGCTCCATCTCTCCCAGGCCCACAATGAGAAGTGATGGAGCCAAGCTGTTCCCCACATACTCTCCCCCAAACTGAACCTCTTCCAGACACCGAGAGAGGAGGATGAACGCAGGAGGAGAAAGGGAGGAACACAAAGTCCAACAAAGAGAGGAGGAAAGGAGAGTGGAACATCTGCCAAAGAGAACACCCAACGTGGAAAGGGTTTGAGAAAAGTCCCTTTGACCCAAGGGCTGAAGTCAAAGGGACCTTGAGAGTGAACTGATAAAGTATTTGTAATGGATTTAAGGTGGAATGAGTTGATTCTTTGTGGTTGTTTGGGACATCTAACTATTTATTCTCCAATTCTGTCTGTGGCATGAAAGGGACTTCCTGAAACTGCTTGTTATGATCGGTTGGTCATTTACAGATGTCACTTCTCCTTTGAATAATTAGCGGGAACATACTTAACTTAAATAAAAGATCTTTTATCCTTTTTTCTTGGTGTTTTTGGATACATTTGTAATGGGGATTAGTGGGATTCTCACTTGGTTTGCTCCCATCTGAACTTTACGGGTCATGATCTGCAACCATAAGTTTGCTGCAGAACTCCTCCAGATCTGTTCTCACCTACAGGGACTTGTACGTCGTTGACGAACATCCAGACATAGCTCTGTCACTCTGTCAGTGATACATCTACCGTGGATCCCGCACTGACTTTCAGCATGACAGATCCAACTCAATCAAATTCTACCGTCCTCACAGAATCCTTCGCCGAAATGTTGACCTCTGCATGTTAGCCACCCTGGCTAGGTGGGCTAACACTTCTGTTAAGCTCAAGGACATCAGCTGTGGAATGCTGAACATTCACTCTCTTACAGGGAACGGACACCTCATCCAGGATGTCCTCACTGACCAAAAGGTTC
>NC_136245.1:815000-865000 GCF_053564925.1 Oryzias latipes
GCACTGAGGAGTTCATAAAAAGCGCAGCTTCTAACACATCAGTGACCTTTAAGTTAATCAACCTAAACATCAGAGTGCATTTGTCACAAAGACACGCTCACCGTTTCTGTTTCCTGAGAAAGCAGCAGAATCTCTGAGCTCTTCTGTCCTTCATCTCTTCTGCTATCCAGTCATACAGTAAAAGACGAAGACGCACAGGTTTGGTAGCTAAAGCTGAGCCTTTTCCTGACCTTTCAGCCAAATGCCAGGATGTTTGAGGTGCATCAGCATAATTAGACTTGATCCTCTTGTTGCCTTCTAATCTTTTTGTCTACATTGTTTGCTGTTGTTTGATGATTTTAAATGCGGGATGCAGTCTAATGACAGGAGTTAGTGAGGCCGAATAACCCTGTTGTTTGTGGCGTTACCGTGCGATGCGCTCAACTGTTGCGTCTTTCTACAAAGCCCCGCGTTAATGAGGACCGTGGCCTTCTGAAGGTCTGTTTTAGGGACGTACACACATCGTCTGGGAGGAAAAAAACTCTCCCAGCTAATGCAGAAGCCAATTCACAGTGACATTTGCCATTAGTTCCATGCTGAATTCAATCGGCGACAAAAGCAGAAGAAAAAGCGCAAACGATTCCCAATTAACGGAGGCATCAAACGGTGAAAAGCCTAGCAAGAGATTTAGTGGGCAGTGCGTGGAGAAAGGTCAGGCTCCAGTGGAACAAGGCAAAGTTGCAGGATTTATTAGAACTAATGAGCACTTTCGTTAGAGCGAATTAACCCCAGTACCGAGAAGAAGAGTAAACAGTCTGAGCATAGCATTTGTTCGGTGACACCCTTGACTGGCTGAGGCGATGATCCAGACACAACCTGAAGACGAGTTGTCACCTCAACATGTTCCATTTGTCAAACCCAACAGACTCTAACCCAGCAGGAATTTGCTGTGGAGAGTAAAGGGAAGTCCCGCTGACAGGAGATCACATATGCAAATGCATCATTTGTTCTAGTCTTGGTCACATTTTGCTTGATACCTGGAATGTCTTGTCACTGCCCCCATCCAGCTGAACCACCTGGGCCTTCCTCTGACCACTAATGAGCCGTGATCCCTGGAAATGAGGAGAGAAGCTTTATTGAGCTATTCCGAAGGATCCTCTTGTCCGTGGAATGACGGTGGTCTGGGTGTGGAGATGAGGAACAGATATTGGCTGTGACAGCACTGAAATGAGGCTAACAAACGCACTAATGAGCAAACGACACATGTGTTCCAACCACACCACATATCTGGCTGAAGTTAGACAGGAAGGGGAGCGGCTTCAAACGTCTCACATTCACTCACAGCAGGTTTGGCACACAGAGCAGCCTATTTGTTTCTCATGAACTTACGTGTTACCTTCCATGTTGAAGCTTTAACCCTTGTGCTATCTTAGATGACCCCCCCCTTCCATTGAGGTGTTCTCCCTACCATGACAAAGGTGGATAAAGGTGGAAAGATTTCATGTAATCCATGGACACCAGTGAAGATCACAAATCATTGAAGAAAAAAGGTTCAGAGCTCTGTCTAGTGGGTCTAGATGACCCAACTCCCAATGGTAAAGTGCCTAGGATAGAACAAGGGTTACAGGTTTTCCTGTCGCTCGTATTCATTAAAGACACGACGACAGCAGCATTAAGCTGCTCTTTAGCCTGACGTTATATGTTTTAACTTTATGTTTGTCAGACAGAATAGCAGAACCAGAGGAGCAGGACAGGAGTGCTGTCAGAATGCCGAGCCGCTGATGGTTCTGTTCCTGAGGCAGAACAGAACCAGGACTGCATTTCCATGGCACATTGAAACAATCAGGACTGTACAGCAGGAACAGACGGGACAGAAACCTCTTCCAGGACTGACGTTTGAGACGGAAAAGGAGAGAAACAGAGCCTGAAACGTCCCGGACACACAGCAAAAACAGAATTTGTCAAAATGCTTAGAATAAAAAAATGAAATCTGCCATTGAGATACGAACAATAGTCTGAATTCTTATTACAAAAAAGGAATCCAGTCACAAAGACACATTTTCTTAAACTGCTACAGAAAACGTTGTTTTTCTTGAGAAACAGAAAAAAACATAAAACTTTTTTCTTTTTCTTTTTTCAGTTTCAGTTTTTACAGTGCAGTCAAAGCTCGGGCAGGCTTGGGCAAGAATACTCTTACTTTTAGGTTTGAAACATTGAGCCTGCACTGGACAAAAACTCTTCATCCGTGCGCACAACGTGCACTCACACCTTTCTTGTGTCTTTCTTTGTGTGTTCCTGCTTGCTTTGTAGACAAACCAGCGGGATTCTCTGAGTTCTGGACGGAGAACCAGCAGCTCTTCTCCTCTCACCTCCTGGAGAGTCAGCTTCTCAGAAACGAAGGCAGTGGATTCTTCATTTACAGACCAGACTCATGCAATCAGCCGTAGATTTTCCGTCCAAAGGTTTGTGTAAACACAGACTTTGTGCAAATGTTTTGATTTTGTTTTAACGTTTCACTGATCAATCTATGTGAACCAAGCTCATATAGATATTTGAGTAAAAAAAGGACTGCCTTTCTGTAGAAAGGTCATCCAGATAGAAATGCAGGATTTGAGCTCCATCATTTCCAGTGCAGCACAGCAATCAGAGCTGCAAATACATTACTTACAAGCTGAATGAAATGAATGTGACAGTGCAGGTTCCAGCGGACCTTTGCTGGCGTTGGTGCTTCACATGAAAGCTCCCCCTTTGAGTCACCCCAGGAGCCCCCGAAGACCCCGGCCCTCCCATCTTGGGCCCATCAAACCCTCAGCATTCCTCAGACGAGGCTCTCTGGGTTCAGGAGGAGGCACGAAGCTTGAAAGATCTTTGTGAAAGCTGAATTCCATTAGACAACAACAGGGACGGGCCCCCCCAGTCCCTCAGCTTTTAAAGCAGCATATGACACAGGGCCTGGGGGCAGAGGAACCACTTACCCCAACCTAATCCTCTGCCTCAGCTTCCACAGGAGATCAGCACAGCCAAGACTAATAATACTAATGACCGGCGAGTGCAGTCGATGTTTTATTAACTGATATCTGATACTGGGGGGTGGGGGGTGGGGATGCAGGACCTGCCACAGAGACGGGGTTCCTGCAGAGAGCAGCTTCTGCATCTCTGCCCAGCAAAACACATTGTAGAGAAGGGGGGGCGGGGGGTCACATCAAAGACTCTGTTATGAGTGAAGGAGCCAAAGTCCCGCCCCCTGTGTGACACAAATCATGGTAACAAACATGGCAGCCGTGTTTCTGGAGCCTCTAAGTTGAACGCACGGGTGGAGGGAGGGGAAAGGGGGAGGGGTGGTGGGTTTGGGGTGGGGGGGGGGGCATGTGATGATGGCCTGATTTGAGCAGAGCCACCTTTTGCTGTTGAGCAGGGCCTGTTCCTGGCAGGCTGGCCGGCCATAAGGCGGGGCGGGGCCTGAGGATAATGGCAGCAGACGGGAGAGGAGGCCGACAGCTGGCGAATTCTGCCCCAATATGTTTCCATGAAAGAGGCGAGGAAATTTCAGAAGACGCTTCAGCGACACGCTCAGCAGCAAAAGGAAAGATTAAAAATGAAATTAGCTAACATCTTGCCCGTTTCACCCCACGATGCACATTTTAGCGCAGGAGGGAGACGTGGACCAATCAGAACACGGCTTCACAGAACGGCGACGCCCTGGAAAATCACAAATCCTGCAGTTAATTAGAGGGAGACGTGTGACTGGCGTTCAGCACACAGATGTGACCTGCACTGTTTGAGGACGCCCAGCAGCATCTCTCCTCCATCCCAGTCCAGCATATTGTAAATCTCACATGCAAATGAATTCATGTTCCCCCTCTTCTCACTGTTCGCCGTTTTCCCCTCCCGTCTAATCACTTTGCTTCTAATGAGGTGTAAAATATGTGCATTAATGACAAAAAGTTATTTTGAGCTGGGGGAGAGCTAATAGGTTTTAATCACAGCTTACATCCATCTGCTTACAAGAGACAACAAACTACTTCATCCTGATGCCTCGTTAGACATGTTGGGAGTTTCTGTGGCTCCGGTGTTCAGCTGGTTTCCTTTGCACAGAGCTAACCTGCTTCTAATCAGCTGCTAAACTGCGTTTACAAGGACAGGCGAGCAGAAACTGAAGAAAATGTTTTATTATCAGCACACACAGAATGAAATGAGAAACAGAGCTAACCAATCAGGTCCCACGTCTGCAGACGTTCACAGGAAGCTGCAGAGCAGCAACAAAACACTATAAGGGAGAAACTCATCCAATTAGTCAACAGGCAGAGCTGTGAAATGGTGAAAAGGCAATAATAGATCAAATGTGATCAATAGTGTGATCAGAATGATCAGTTCAATAACAAGTGACCTGTAGAATGATAAGGACGCTCGTGCACTCACGTTTGTTGTTGCTAATAAAGTTCAGTCCATTTGTTGTTTTGCTCTGACTGACAACAAAAGTGCTGTTTGTAAAATGTGACACGTCTCAAAGTTAGACTTTAAACAAAACGTGAATAAACAATGAACAAGCGATGCTGGACCAACACGTCTTCACGGAGACTCAGAGGCTAAAAGAAAATACGAGGACCTTTACGCTAAAGTCACCGAGATTTTCTACAGACTGGCAGCAAATGGACGTCATTCACACGTAATGCTAGAACAGTGTGCGGATTTTCTGTGTGCATGTGTGTGTGCAAGTGTGTGTGCAGGTGTGTGTGTGTGTGAAGAGTGTGTATCCTCCTCGGTGCTGCTTCTCCTGTTATCGTCTGTCTGTTGCCTCCACCTTTTTTTTGGGAGGGGGGGGGGGCTGCAAAAGGGTTTGGGGGAGGGAATCAAACTGCTGGAAAATATATTTAAAAAAAAAACTTGTGGAAATTCATTTCTAGGAAAATGTTAGTGTACACACAACTGAATGAACACTAACACAAAGACACACTGCTGCCTTCAGTCCGTTCTGTTTGTGCTAATCCAGAATTTCGTCTTGTAGTTCACAAATATTTCCTCCTCTTGCTTTGGTGGAAGCTCCTATGATAAAAAAAGAATGATAAAAAGCGGCGTTAATATTCCCCGGGCGATCATACATTTTCCTTCACCATATTGGAGAGTTTGTGTTGGTGGGGAGGGGTTGGTCTATCTGCTGTCTTCCTTCATCTGCAAAGCCTAAAGATGCTCTGACCATCTGTCGGTGGGGTGACCATGTCCAAAGGAGCATGTTTGCGAGGATCCGAGCAGGCCAAGAACTAAAATGTGTGAAGTGCAGGCCTGCTGATCTGAAGTGTTGATAAGAGGCTTGAAAGCACATTCTGTGTCACATGCACCATAAAACTAGCTTTTGGGGATTCAGCCAAGCTGTAGAGATGCGCAGCCTAAAGGTTCCTAAATGAGCTCAGCCGTGTTGATACACAGAATATCTTTGATACATTTTTACAATAAAACATTGAACAAAAAGTTCTTCCATGTTGTTCTATTGTTCCTGGTTCTTACTTTTAGGATTTAAAGGGCTTATTTCACGCCACAATTGATTTTGGGAATGTACTTTAATGTTTATTCCCCACTATTAACACCCTCAAGGTGGAATTTTGATCCTTTCATGTATTCCTGAGTATTCCTCTATAAACCTGCTCTCTGAGCACCAGCCCCTCCCAATCCACGAAAACGAGCGGTTCCTCACATTGTGACATCACAAAGTAAGGACCTGCCCCTTCCAGGAAGAGTCTGTGCTGCCAGCCCCGCCTCCAGGCTAACAGACACGCCCACTTTCTCTGTGGAGCTAGCAGTGATTGGCTTTCATGCATTAGGCACGGCCATCTTTGGAAAAGCTCAGACGTTGTTTGTTTTCGTGGGAGAAACGCTGCTGAGGCCGGTTCTACGATGATGTCATGAGGTGCTGACATCATCAGTCAGATTTAAAACATATGAAGCCTACAGAGGAGCTTATTCACCATTTGATTGGCAGCAGTAAAGTGTGTTTTCTAAAATCTCATTTTAACATTTTTCTTCAGTTTACAAACTGATGGATGAAAAATCTCCAAAATTGTTGTCATTGACTTACTTATACTTCTAAATGAAGTCTGTGCTCCGCTCCTTCTGTAGAAACACCTGGATCACTTGTTTGTTGAAGTTTTCCTTTTCTTTCTCCAGTTTTAACCCTTGTGCTATCTTAGATGACCCCCCCCTTCCACTGACGTGTTCTCCCTACCATGACAAAGGTGGATAAAGGTGGAAAGATTTCATGTAATCCATGGACACCAGTGAAGATCACAAATCATTGAAGAAAAAGGTTCAGAGCACTGTCTAGTGGTTCTAGATGACCCATCTCCCAACGTTAAAGTGCCTAGGATAGCCCAGGGGCTACAGTCTCTCTTTTTCCATGGAGACCACTGCCAGAGACGCGTCTCTGCTAATTCCTCCCTTCAGACGCTCAATCCTCCGTTTAGAAAATGATGCTAAACTGCATTAAAGAGCTGGACGGCTGCACTGGACTCCATACCACTAATTCTATTATTCTTGAGCCGCAGTGTCACGTTCTCTGGGATCCTCAGCGCCCTCTACCTTCAGGCAGGTGAACTGCGGGCCTCACTCAGCGTGTTTCTAATGTGCATTTTTAGTAGACAAAAAGATTGAATCGCAAACCGACACCAATGGAATCAGACAGTTAATAAGAAATAAAAAGATGAAGTAATTCATTATGACGATAGAAAGACCAAAACAGTGAAGTGCAGGTGTCTGCTGCAGCTCAGTCAGTGTGTGCACAGGTGAGGCATGGGGGGCCGGAGCCTCACCTGCAGCTGTCTCCTGTATTTGAACAGGAAATGCATAAATATACTTTTTTCCTAATGAAACGTTGAAACCCCACAAGGAAAAAGTTATCATAGAATAGACATGTCTGAAAAATAATTTTTGATTTTTTTAAAAATATATTTATTTTATTTTTTGCATGTATTTTTTTTTTTTTTTAAACTTGTCCTGTCCAACAGCTAGGCAAACAGATGAGAGCTGAGGGCCTCTTGTGTTGGACATATTTTATTTTAACAAGAGGGGTTATTCATCTTCAGACAAACCAAAGGTATGTCTGAATAAACCCCTTTTGTAATTGAGGCCAAACTTTATTAATTTCAATCATGTTTGAAAATCTTTGGTGTTGGACCGGACGGAAAAGGAAAGAGGGGAAGAAGAGAGAGGGATGTTAGAGAGAGGGGGGGTGTAGGAGGGTGATAATAGGAGGGGAAGGGGGGTAAGACCATGAAGCAGCATAGAGCGGACAGGTTTACTGGTTGTTTATCGTTACGGTACGGTTCAAATGTAGTACAAAAAGGGCGGGGCCTGTTCACACACACTCAAATATTATCAACACACCTGCTAGCCGCAAAAATGTCCACATGTCAACATGCACACAAAACAGATAGTGTTCACGAACGCATACCTATGCCTTAAAACCAACCAGTGTGAAATCTTTCATTCATTCAATCATGCAAACTATTAGTGCAAAGGTGAGCTAACACCTGTGCTCAGGTGAGTGTTTATGTTCTTCTAAAATGGATGGTGGAATGTGAAAAGAAGGAGGAGGAGCGCCCAGCCACCCCCACACCCATACCCCGGCCGCAGCAGCAGCGGCAGCCGGAATTCCCCCAACGCCACACGGGAACAGGCAGGGAACGACCGCCCCCCGGGCGACCAAGACCGCCACCCAGGCCAGGGCCAGCAGGACCGCCGCGAGGCCCCCAGAGCCAGAGAGCAGGGAGGCGCAGAGGGAAAGAGAGCGCCGCCCCAGCCCAGCCAGGAAAGCAGCCCCCCGCCGCGCCGGAAGAGCCCAACGCAGGGCCCCACCGGAGAGGGACGCCCACAGCCCCAGACGAGCACCCCACCACCACCCAGGAGTTCCGGGCATCCCCCCGCCCCGACCCCAGGTACGAGCCAGGACCCCCCAAGGGAGACCCGCTCCGCACTCCAGGCAGCCACCCACCCGGCCCACGGTTGGTCCAGGTAGGACCAAGGCAGGGGCCCGCCGCCCCCGCCCAGGAGGGGGGAACCCCGGGGAAAAAAGGGCGGCCCACAAGGGATGTTATACATATGGCCCGACCAGGCTCGGCCATGTTGGAAGTTTGGCGGGGCCCAGCGCCCAGGGGCAAGGACCAGGACCCACCCCCCAGGGACACGAACACCCCCGGCTCAGGTGTAATATGAACCCCCCCACCGTGCGGAGAGAGCACCGCCGGGCCCAGGGAGCCGGCACCCAAGGGACACGGCCGCCATCGCCAAGGGGCCTGCACCCCCCACCAGGGAAGGGGTAGGGGACACATGGACCCAGGTCCCACCTTCCTTGCAAAAATGTGTGTGCGTGTATGGGTGTTTGAGAGGGTGTTTGTGTGCATGTGTGTGTGTTTATGTTTGAATGTATATATTGAAGGGGGAGGGGTGTGTGTACTAAGGGGGGTGCAGTTAAAATTGGCGGGTAGGGCCATCTCCTGATTACTCACAGTGACGTCCCCTCACCCTCCACACCAAGGGGCCCTAAATGTCTAAGGTGCGGTTAAAATTGGCGGGTAGGGTGCCAGGAGGACATCTGCTGCTTGCTTGCAGTGATGTCCAAGCACCCCCCCCCCCCTACCAAGGACCCTACATGTCTAAGGTGCAAATAAAACCGAAAGAGGGGGGGCCCACTCCATACGGCAACCATAGGAGGGGGGCCACTCCCAAGTAGCCCCCCCCCAAGGCGCATCGCAGGCTAGACCCCCCACCCCCTCACCCTAATATGAGGTTATATAAGGAAGGGGGTAAGTTGGGGACAGCTGGTAGACTGTCCCCCGGTGGTCAAACAGCCGTCCCCCAGCCCACCCCCAGCAAAGGGGCCAGGGCCACCCAGCCCAGGGGCCCACCCCCGGAGGCGCCGACACCCCAGGCTTGCACAATTTAACATTCCTTATCAAAGTATGCCACCTGTGACAGCACACAATGCTGCCATTTCTCTGTTTCCTTCTGTAACACATAAAATAATGTAGTAAAGATGACATCTCTTTTCCCCATGTAAAGTGGGAAACTTCCCTGTGCTGTAGAAGTTTGAGCGGTTAGATCCACTGCCTTTTTCAGTCATTATCCGACTCATTTGCCGCTCGGGACTTTGCACGGGGAAAGTCGCACATGCTCCCTCACCGTGTTTACATTTGTGGGCCTTTGACATTCAGTGTGATTGACATTTTTAAATTTGGGAATGTGCTGATTCCCCACTAACGGAAAACGATGTGAAGCGATCATTATCTGCTGCTGAACTTTGACACTTAATCATGAAAACAATATGAAAGTCTTTCAGATAATCATCCCAGAGATTGGGATGTGGAATTATAAGGAGTCTCTGTCGGGGCTCTTTCTCGCTCGTTACAAATTACAACAGCAGAAGTGTTCATCATCTTGGGCTGGGGGAGGGGGATGTGCCGGTTTAAAATGACTCCAATAATCAGTCCTCAGTTCTGGATAACAAGCAGAGTAATCTAGTATATGCATAAATGTGGGAATAATGGTAATAAATGTTTCAGTGAAAGGTCATTTCTTCATTATTTCATGTTTGGCCAAAGTCTTCAGCTTTTCTTCTTTATTTGTTGCTTCCATGGAGGCAGACGTGCACGTCACCACGTGCACGTCACCATGTGGATTTCTACAGGTGTTGGCTGCTTTTTCACACATTTTTAGCAAAAGTACTAAAATGGTAACACTAATTGATTACTTGATGACAAATTCTCGTTAACGTCAGAGGCGCAGACTGGTCTTTGGTTGAAACATTTCATAAACATTCTGTGGGTGAACGACGGACACAAAAGACAAAAATACATCTACAATATGAAACACCTCACTTGTATCATTTCAGAGGACTAGCAAACTAAAGTCTCTGGACTTGGGCCCTTCTTGAATTAAACAGGGGTGCTGCCATATTGGATAACAAGTGCTGCCATCTATGGGATAAAGCAAAATGCATGCAAGAGAGGCCCAAGTCCAGGAATTTGCATTAATGCATTTTAAATGTCAAGCATAGTCAATCCATTACATAGACTTGGGACTTTTTTTCACATAATCAGATGCTTTTCCCTTGAAGACCATAGAACTTATAATATCTGTATTTTGAAAAATTGTGGACTTGGGCCCCTTTTGAACTAACCGATTCAATTTTTATGAACAATTGAGATTGCTGCTCAAATGAGGGTCTTTGGATGGACAGGTGACTGTTGGCTGGCAGACTTTGTTTTCAGCCTGCACTTATGTTTTTAAGAAACCTTTTTTAATGCTTTTTTTAAACTAAACTAAACAAAACTAATCCAAACAATAAAACTATAAGATTAGGTAGACTTTATTAATCTAATCAGCAGAAACTCAAGTATATCTGCAGAGTTGAAATGTAAATGGTGCAGAATTGATCCAAATGACAGAAGAATAAACTTTCAGGTAAAGGCAAAGAATTTACTAATCATAAAGAAAAAAGAAACTGATTCAAAACTCCATCTGACCTATAACTTGATAAAAACAGTGATGATGCTCCTTTTGTATTTGTAATCAACCAAATATGTGTTTTCATGGTCACATCAGGCTAAAGGCCCCTGGTCAAACAGCAGTGCTGCATCATGGGAATGGATGTAGTCCACTGAGGCTACAGAAACCACATCGGATCTTCACATGTGTCTTTTCTGGCTGCGCTGAGCGCTGCGAGCCTCGTTTCTGTGCTCCCACCGAGGGGCAGAGCGGCCGGCAGAACGCAGCCTTTACGTGACAGAGGCCCGGCAGCCACTGCCGTCCTTCAGCTTTGGGAGTGCTAAAGTCATGAAGACTCAACAGGAGTAAGTGTCAACAAGGCTTAGCCTGAGAGGATGCTGCCATCTTGAAACTTTGTACTCTAAACCATTTCTGTTTCAGTCTCCTGGGTCCAGAGACGCCGCTGTAATTTATACGGGATCATTTCTTGAAATTGTCCTCATCTTCAGCCTGTTTTGAAGACCAAGGGAAAAAAGCTGGTGCTCCTGCGTGTGGAGAGGCAGCAATGCAAATGAGGTCAGAGGAGAAGAGAGCAAACAAATCTGTTAATTGATACATGCTGTCATGAAGGGCCTCTGGGATTACCTGGCAGAGCAGGAGTGCTGTGGCTGCACAGCCATGAAACGCTGCAAGAGTTTAAAGTGCAGCTAATGGGGCTATTAGCAGCCGTTCTCCACAGCTAATAGCAACCATTTTCTCAGCTGAAAAGAGGTGTCCAAGCTGTCGAGGACCAGGTACTCAGAGTGACCCGGGTCACCTGAAGAGACCTCAACCTAAGTTCAACAGCCTCTCCAGAAAAAAACTGTCAGTGGCAAGGAGTCAGTAATTAAGGTAACACGGTCAGCTACGTCCCACAAGCGCAGCACACGGCTGGAGTGTATACCAAACCTTGTCATGTAGGTCACTTTGGAGCTTTTAGCAAAGCCATGCATATTAATGAGGCTCGTCCGGAGCAATCGCTTGCTCTACAGTCATTGTGAAAGGAGGGGGGGCTGGGTATCCAATGTGGGGCTGCTTTTTAAAACATATGCATTGGAAATGAAATCATAGCCCAGCACAGTCAGCCCCCGGCTTATGACTTCAAATAAACACATTCGACACGATGCTGAAGGAAGTGGAGGAAACGACCATTCCTGTAGGCGCCATTGACTGTAAGAGAACTGGACTGAGTCCCTGTGACATCACCCATAAAAAATTATAAAGGACGCCTACTTGTAGAGCGCTTTTCTGCCTTCCTTAACCCATCTGCTATCTTAGATGACCCCCCCTTCCATTGAGGTGTTCTCCCTACCATGACAAAGGTGGATAAAGGTGGAAAGATTTCATGTAATCCATGGACACCAGTGAAGATCACAAATCATTGAAGAAAAAAGGTCAAGAGCACTGTCTAGTGGGTCTAGATGACCCAACTCCCAATGGTAAAGTGCCTAGGATAGAACAAGGGTTACAGGCTCAAAGCGCTTTACAGTCACAGTCCCATTCACACACTGATGGCGGCTCCGCTGCCAGACACTGGCGTTAACTTATAACCACCAGAGCCAACGTGGGGCTCAGTGTCTTGGCCAAAGGCACATGGGCAGGCACGGTGGGAAACGAACCTGCATTCTTTCTATCAGAGGTCGACCGCTCTACCCTTTGCACCACAGCTGCCGCAAATGCCTTACTTCGGGCTCCAGTGACCCTGAAGCCAATTCAGTCGCCATTTCTCCACGATATGGTCATCGCCATGATAGAGCCAGACCGAGTCCTGTGAGTCGATGTTTCTATGGCAACCACTGCCGCCAATCGGTAGTGAGGAGATTTGACGCTTTCTACTGAAAGTGGTTAAGGAGAATCTGTCAATCAAACAGTCGAGGTGGGGGCCACGTACTTTTACTGAGGAATCTGATTGGTCAGTTTTTCACTTGAATAATTCCTGATAAAGAAAAATATCGTGAAAATAAGGAAGATTATCCTCATTAAAATAATTTGGACTAAATTGGATTCATTATGAATTTAGCTTAGATTGATACTTTTTGAATAAGTACCTTAAGACAACATTAATTGTGTTTTGGCATTTCATGAATAAACTCAATAAACTGAAATGGACTTTCTTCCACGATTGCAATTCAGTGCATTCAGGCCCATAGATTGATGTACTTTACTGTTCATAGTTCTCTTTAGTTTGTAGAAAAATTAGGAAAATATAAACAAGTTTTTGAAAGAAGCATGGCGGAAAAATCCTTTTGAAAAAGCAAAAACCTGAAAAACAGTTGACCAAAGCCGGTTTGAGTTTCAAAATGGATGAGCAGAGTCTGACTCATTGATGATTTTGCCTCTAGATAGATTTAGAAAACAAGAGAGTTGTAGCAGTGCATCTAAAAGATACATTTATTTATTGGATTTTTCAAAATGCTTGTTTGATAAATGCTTAAACAGTGTTTATCCAGAATGGTCTTGGGGAGATTCATGTCACATCACTTTCATCAGAATAAAGCAGTCAGAAATTGCCATGTTGCTCAACTTGGAGTTATTAATTTGGTTTCAGATGAATGCTCTTAAGTTCGCTGCATCTTTTTTGCTCAGCATTGAGCAGATCTTCAGCTGAGCCTCACAAATCATCTGCTGTCATGTCAGTTGGGCATCATCCACAGATACCCAGCATCCTTTTCTTCTTGCTTCACTGCAAAGTGTGCCGGCGAGTGATGTACATCATCTGTAATCAGATAAGTTGGGAGCCGTCCTCATGCTTTCCCTCCAAAACAACATGTTTTGTTTGGCCAAAGTGTCACATCAGCAGCCAGAGAACATCTTCCCCTTCCCGGGATGTCTGCTAAACAAGCCCTGAAAGATACTTTGATGGACGGACCCCCCCCCCCCCTGCCTGCACTTGGCTGAAACTTCCACCAACAGACCAGCAAAAAGCAGATTTCAGCTCCTCTTGACGTAACACATGAAAAAGTCTATCATCACCAGAGTCTGGCCTTCTGTCAAAGACCCCCTCCCCACCAACTGAAGCCTAAGTCACATGCCGGTTTACTTATAGAAGGGTTTTGGGTAGTCTGGGCCTGGGGAGGAGCGACAGGTGGGTCTTGCAGTTCCACCTTGAGGAACGTCGTGAACATGACATGTACCATTGTCATGCGAGAGGTAAGCGTACTGAGAAGTACTCGTAATGACGTCTTAATAACACCATACATTTTCAATTGAGTTTAGGTTTGGCGAGATGGGAGGTTAGTCAAGCACTGTGATGACACGAGCATCCAGAACTATGGACAGAGTCCAGGTCCCGCATCTCCATCCAGATCCTCAGCAGAAGGAATCCTGAAGTCCTCCAGAACATTCTGCTGGACCGCTGCAGTGATTCTGGACTGAAGACAGCAGAGTTTACCAACACCAGCTGGACATTTCAGTCCAGATCCTGACTGACTGTGGAGATTTCACTCTGGGCCTCCAGCAGCTCGGGTTCTGCTCCCCACCAGTCTTCCTCCAAACCCTTGATTCCCAAATGAAAGACTGTCCTTTCATCAGAACCAGGACCTTGGACCTCTGGCCAACAGTCCAGTCCTTCACTTTGGTCCAGTTGAGACGTTTCCTCCGTTGGTCCGGGCTCAGAAGTGGTTTGACCCGAGGAACCCGACAGTTGTAGCCCGTCTCCTGAATGTGGTTCTTGAAGCTGTTCCTCCTCCTGGTTCCAGTCTTCCTGGAGGTCTGCAGGTTCTGGAATCTTTTTGATGCTCGTCTCTTTAGCGGCTGCATCTTCTCCTGACACATTTGTCCTCCCATCATCAGACTTTCTGTTGGCATGGTGAGCATGGTGTTTATCTATTGTTTGCACATATTCTACCATAATTTTGTGAAAATTCAAAGTATGAATGAACTCAAGCGAACAAAACAATTCAACAAATGTAATGTAGATGTTAGGAATTTTAGCGTGAATAACAAAAACCCTCCATTGCCAAATAAATCCCAAATTTTACTGTTAATTCTTTTAGAAATGACATAGACCTGTGTGTCCCCCCCTACAGGGGTGTTGCTATGGTGATAAATGGTGATAACAGCAGTGATTTTGAGAAAAAGGTTTATTTTCTTGAATTTGTCACATGCAGCTATGACCAGCCTGGCAGAGGAAGAAGGGGAGGAGTCAGTGAGGCTTCTCGGTGACGTGACACTACAGTAGCGCCACCATGTTGCACTGACTGTCGGCGCTGTTAGCATAGTTAGCATCACTAGCAAGGAGTTTTTCTGAGACAGTTGATGATGCTGAATGCAGGGCTAGCACCTTTAGCAAAATCAGCAGCATTAGCATAATTTGCATTTTTCTATGTGTTTTTACAAGATAGTTGATGATGATGATGATGATGATGATGAATACAATACTAGCAGTTTCGGCAAAATAAGGATTGTTTACATACTTAGCATAATTAGCATTTTTAGCTCAAGTGAATTTTGGTATCAAGGGGCATGAACAGCCAGTGAGACTGGTAGAAAGAAGGCAGTGTGGGAGCAGCAAGAACGGGAGCATGTAGCAGCATGTAGCAGCATGTAGCAGCAGCTCAGCCAATGAGGGCAAACAGGAAGAGGGTCCAGAGGGCGGCTGTGGGTAGCGGCTGCAGCCCATCCACGCTGCTGGCGGTTTGATGTCGGATTTAAATTTCTACTTGATATGCTTTTCTTTAGTTTTTCCTTCTTTGTTGTCTGTTTGCACAAAACAACTCAAATTAGTTTTTATTTTTATTTCCAGTGACTATTAAGATCAATAACAATACATTTGAAAACCGGCAACCACCACTAGAGATGAAAAGAATCACAGATCATTTACACATTTCAGCCACACCAGATTTTGAAAAGACCCTTTTTCCAAAGGTATGGAGGAAAATAATTTCCATCAGAAGCAGTGCTGCTCTCCAGAAACACTGCTCATCCAAAGTCATTTACAGCAAAGTCCATTACCATCATCACTGCTGGTGATGAATTCCGTTTGATGGTGGCAGGCCAGCAGCAGCCTCCACTCATAATGACATTCTGCTCTTGTTGGCAGTCACTCCCCGTCAGATGGCTCATTCCTGACTCCAGCTAGTCGGACAGAGCACACACACGATGCTGGGCTGCACTGCAATGCCACAAAAAGGAGCACAACAGAAACAACATTTGAAAGACTTTATTTGTGAAGTAGTGCAGATCTCAGTCTTGTCAGCTTCTTCTTCTTTGGCTTTCGATTTTTCTCTTCCGGGTTGTCTCCACAGCCAATCAGCTTCCTCCGTCTATCTTCTGCATCCTCCAACAGCAGCTACCTTCCTGTCTCTCTGGTCTTCCTCTGGACCTCTACAGCACACCTCCCCGCTCTCTTACAGCCCTCATACATGCACTGCTCTAAGATACTTCCTGTCACTCCAGACTTCCTCTCTGGACACTGGATGGGCACATGTCTTTGCAATATTTAGTGTTTCCCCTCAGTGGACTGGAATGATGGACTGATCCATTTTTGCTGCTCACGTGTTGTCCGCTGTCATGAACATGGTCCTTTTTCCCTTATGGTAAAATAAACCTACCTTATCTCTATCCAAATGGTATTTTCCAGGCTCGATTGTAGATAGATGCATTTCATTTTGAAACAATCTTATTATGGTATGGGTTGTTTTGATTCAACTAATGACTTGCCTCAGACAAGTTGGATAAATTGATTAAATAATTTATCGATTTATCGTCGCACCCCTACTTTCACTTGAAAGCAAAGCAGAGCAAAAACCTGAAAAACAGTTGAGTGCTGGACATTGTAGAGTGCTGGAATATACGAACTCAGCATTACAAAGCATGACGGTGACTGCAAACTACAGCCTATTGAGAGATTCATGAACAAGAGGCCTTGAAAGCTCCGTTCTCCTCTGGTGATGGTGACCAGGTGGGATATGTTATCCTAGCAGTCAGGAACTCTTGTGAATCATCTGCTGATAGATATAAACAGCTGTTGTTCTTGGTAATGGAAAGCAATTAGAAACATCTGCATACTTGGCTGAGAGAGTTGCCTCCAAACAGGGATGGCAGCTCCCAGGTGCTGCTGGGAAATAATTACATCATCAGCGTGAGGTTTGGCTGAGGAGCTGCTGGTGATCAGTGAAGAGCAAGAAAAGAGGTTTGGACAGACATACACAGCAGAACGCTTCAGTCTTTTCGCCTTTTGCATCATTGTGCATACACTTCTCTAAACAAAAAAGACTATTAGGTGAAATTATACAAATTCTTTTAATTAAACAGTGCAGCGCAATAAGCTGCAGCAAAACATCTGCTGAGGTTTGGCAATCCACCAGAATCAGCATTTCTTGGTTCAGAGGCTTCTGCGGTTAATCTTTTTGTCCAAAACAGCTGTCTGTGCTGAAAAGTTGGGATTGAAATATTCAAAACTGATCAAGTTGCCGTCACAGACTGTAAGGTCTGTAAGGTTGCTTTTCTGAGACTGGGAGCCAAAAATTGTTTACAGTGGACTTTTTTTCAGCCCTTAAAAAAAATATCTGGAAAGTTTATATTGTTTCTATCTTGACTCTAAATATAACCGAAGTGTAGAAATTTCCATTGTTGGTCTAAAGAACATGTCTTGTGTCCTGCCTTGTGATAAAAATCTTTTAAAAAAATATATTTTGTTTATAGTTTTTGGCTATGCTTTACTATGAATTACAAATCTCCTATGTGCTGCTTCTGGCTCAGGTATTCGTCGTAAAGAAGACTGGTTACTATTAAAATTAAGTTGTAACCCTTGTGCCATCTTAGATGACCCCCCCCTCCTCCATTGAGGTGTTCTTCCTACCATGACAAAGGTGGATAAAGGTGGAAAGATTTCATGTAATCCATGGACACCAGTGAAGATCACAAATCATTGAAGAAAAAAGGTTCACAGCACTGTCTAGTGGGTCTAGATGACCCAACTCTCAATGTTGAAGTGCCTAGGATAGCACAAAGGTTAAATGTAATTTGTGGTCTGTTTTCTTTTCAAACTTTGATAGAAACGACCCTTCCCATCGTGTTGCGCTGCATGAGGTAAATCACATCACATACTGACCCTAATAAAACAAAACAGCAGTTTTCAGAGTGGTCTTTTATTGTGGCCAGTCTAAGGCACACCTGTGCAATAATCATGCTGTCTGAACAGCATCCCTATGAGGCACACCTGGGCAATAATCATGCTTTCTGAACAGCATCCTGATGTGGCACACCTGTGAGGTGGGATTATTCTCTCAGCAAAGTTGAAATGCTCTATGTCACAGATTGAGACACATTTGTAAAAATATTTAGAAAATGGTTATTATGTGTAGAAAATGATCGGTTATGTTGTATGTAAAACAGTAGGACGGTAAACCACTGATTGGAAGACTGCATGTTCAATTCCCACCCTGCCCGCCCTTGTGTTAAAGTGCCTTTGGGCAAAACACTGAACCCCACATTGCTCCTGGTGGTCATAGGTTTGCGCCACTGATCGTGTGTGAATGGGACTGTAAAGCGCTGTGGGACTCCGAGAAAGGTAGAAAAGCACTACTCTAGTGAACGCCATGGTGACAAATGGATGTAGAAACAAAAGTTTAGTGTAATATTGATTTATTTGTTAGGATTTTCTTTAATGTCAAAGAGCCACAATGGAGGGATAAAAGAGCCACGTGTGGCTCTGGCACCAGGTTGCTGACCCCCTCCTCTAAGGCAGACCACTACACCCTATGTGCAGTTTCCTAATGAGTACATGTGACAGGCAGAAAAGAGATGCTGAATGCTGTTGGAGCAGCAGAGCTTCAGTCAGCATCCGTGCAGCCAGTAAAGCCTCGCTTGTCTCGCCGTGGCCAATAACAAGAAGAATTTAGATACGGAGTCAGGAATTCAGTGGATTCATAAAAGCCTCACTTTGTAAAGTGTTCACACCAAATTTGTAAAAGTGCTTTGAAGAAGAAACACCGTCCCTGTTATGATCACTTACACCCACAGACTAAGACTGCAGACACTTGTGTGGTGATAATTTATTCACTTTTTTCTCTGCGACAAAAGACGTGTCTGTATCACTGCAAAAGGCGATTTCATCTAAATCTCACTTTATGTTTTCAAGGGAAACTTTAATAATCCCAGAACTTCAGTTAGATCCTGATGTTCCAAAAGCCTCTTGTATGCAGTGTGTAAAATTACATTGAAATGTTTATTTAAGCTCAGTATTTAAAGTACATGTGTTAGACATGTGTGAGCATGCACTCAAGCTCAGTACTCATGTTTGAAGACATTTTTATCTGTTTGTATTTAAAATCTTTCAGCAGTTTCCAGTCTGACCAAGATTAAAACAGAGAGCCTCACATTTGTCTCTAAAGCAGCCGGCCACAGAAGAGTTAATGATTGACTGTATAAATCCAAATCATCATTCCACCACTGCCGTGCTTTATGGTGGGTTGGCAGATCTCAGCTGACCTAACAAATCCAGGCCAAAGAGCTTTGATGACATTTCCTTTATTTTGAAAGTTTATTTTCTAAAAAAGTAACAAGAGAGACAACCAACGCTTGAGAGAGGAAATATTCTGATGAGAGATTAAAAAAAGGAAATGCAATAAGGACAGTACATTAATGAAACAAAACAATTAAGCAAAATCCAAAATACTTAGAAATACACAACATAAACACAAAAAAGGAGAAGTCAAACTCATCGTATTAGGAAGGGGGCACAGAATGTACAACATCTGTAAACGAATAAAAAAAGACACATTTATAATCAAACCAAAATAGGAAGAGAATATTCTTTAACCCTTGTGCTATCTTAGATGACCCCCCCCCCTTCCATTGACGTGTTCTCCCTACCATGACAAAGGTGGATAGAGGTGGAAAGATTTCATGTAATCCATGGACACCAGTGAAGATCACAAATCATTGAAGAAAAAAGGTTTTTAGTAAAAGTAAAAAAAAGTCATTAAGTCCATGCATTGGTGTGTGTTTGTGTGTTCTCAGCTGTTTGTGAACTGTTACGGGTTTTTCTTCAGCTCTCTCAGCAAACACACCCATATGAATGTGGACACACAACGTTGTGTAGACGGCTGCTGATCTTCTGCACAAACAGAGGATGCAGAGGCTCCTGCTGTGCCACACTCTGCTCACGTGTGACGCTCCACATACATCAACGCACAGGCCCCCCCTGAGCGCGCTCATCAGCTGTAAATACCAGCAGTCTGCACGGCGCGCTGAAATGAGACGGATGGGAGGTGTGTTGGGGGGGTGGCAGCTTTGGCCAGACTGTTAAGGGGCGTGTCCTGTCAGCAGAAGGTCACTCGCCTGATTGGCCTGGCATGAAAATCAGGGCTGACTCTGAAAGTCTTGAAGATGCACCTTTGTGCTCAATTTGTTCATGACTTTTCAAAAACAAAAGCTACATGTTTGCAATATTATGCGGCCTCATTTTGTTTCAGGTAACAATTTGATTTTTTCAAATAGAGGTACCAATGCAGGGAAATCATTTCATGTTAGATATGATTTGCTATGTTGGTGAAAGTCTTGAGCTAGCCATCAACACGAACACATGCATGTGCCTAAATAAAATAGCTGGGTTTCACACTTGTGTTCAAAAAGCATCTGTTTTATATGTTACAGCTGAAGAATGCACTTCTGCTGGAAAGGTAGAAAAACAGGAAAACCTTCTGAAGTAAGATATCAGCAAGAACCTCATGATTCAAACCAAAACAAGGCAGTAAAAACAGATGGAGCTGAACATCTGAGTTTATCTGAGAGAGCAGATAGAAGCAGCTCTAACATGAAGCCTGATGTTTGTTCCTTTGTCTCGTTGGGCCTCTAATCCCTGGGGCAACAAACAGAGAAAATCCGTCAGAAGGCATCAACCTGCAGGCCTTGAGCTGCGGCTGTTGGGGCTGAATATGTTGATGCTGGCTGGCGTACCTGTCACTGAAAGCTGCAAGCCAAGTTCAAAAAGGAGGTGGCTGATGTCACACGGGTCTGCTGGGGGGGTCCGTGATGAACATGAGCACAGCGGCGCTCTTCACCTGTCAGCACTTTCCTCCCTCCTCACCGTTGGGTTTGCCTTGCTTCGTTCTGTTTCAGGAAGGCTGCAAGGTCCTGATTTTATGTGCAGGTTGTGTGCGTTTTGTCCTGATCTGCTGTCAGTCGTGATGTTTCTGAAGAAGCTTTTCCACTAAAACAAGCTGGAAGTGAGGTTTACATCTCAAGCACTCACACAATAACAAGCCCCACCCAGGCCGATCGCCGAGCTTCACGTTTGTCTTGAGGCTTTCAATCCCAACTGGAGAATTTCAGAGGCTGCAGTACCACAGTTTAAAAAATAGAGTGAGGAAATGTTCCCTTTCTGCCATCTGTAAATGAGGCAAAAGAGCAGTTTGACAAAAGAACACAAAGAAGTCCAGACGATGGCCAACAACACAACTGTAGGACAACCACAGGAAAACTCCCTCTGCCAGATGAGTTGTCTGAGGAGTAAATGATGTTTGCAAGTGAGATTGTGTTGGAAAACAAGGAATGATGCAATTCTCAAACAGGATTGAATAGAGAAGACCATGAAGATCCAGCGGTTGTTCAAAGATCCGTGATCACTCACCATTTCTAATTCACTTACAAAAAGTTACAATTATTTAGCTCTGTATTGAGACTGCATTTTTCTTTCTTCTCTTTATGACTTATTTGGACGGCCTGTAAATTAAGATTGAATAGAATGTAACTGGCAATTGTTTATTTACGTGTATTTTTGCATTCTGTTTTGTAATGGTCTAAAGAGAACCTGAACTGTTTGTTTTGCTTGTTTGATTTTGTACACTTGAAAACGAAAATAAAATATTGAAAAAAAAGATCCGTGATCACTGGTTCCTGACTCACTGTTCTGTGTGACGGAACCACAGAAGTGGGCCTTTAGCTTCCGCAGCACCGGAGAGGTGGTCACACAGCCTCTGCACAAATCAAACAGCATCCAGCGGGTGAACTGGATCATGAGATGAGAGAGGAACTTTTCCTAGAAGTGACATGAACAGATGAAGAAGAACACGGTAAAATATGGTATAGTTTACTGTGAACTCTTAGCAGCAACCATCTGCTCATGAAGGGACTGAGCTGAAATCAGGAGATTGGAGGAACACAGATGGATATCTGGAAAATGGAGATGCAGAGGAATCCATCATGAATGAAGTTATAGAACCACGTTTCTTCTGCTGATGCCAGTGTTCCAGAAAAGGTTCTGTTCTCGACTTTCTATTATCTAAAGGTCAACATGTATTGTTAACATTCAGAGAATTGTCAAAAGCTTAATACCACATGCGCCCTCTGAACAGGTTAAGCTGCTGCTCTGATTCTAAACCCGTCTGGAACACGACTAACAGAGAATGTGGCGTCCTCGTCCTGAGAGGCACCTTTCATCAGACACGAAGGGTTTTTTTAAGCAAACCTTTTGGAATGGCCCAAACTCAATAGGACTCACTGAAACATGGAGGTATTTCAGCACATTGACTTTCATGAAACAGACCCCCCCCTCCCTTCCCCTTCCCAGATGGCCTTTCAGTCTATTAAAAATCAAATCTGCTTTTGTGTTATTTAAAATATTACAATAACCTTCCTGCTAATCCCCTGGGGTTACTGCTGGTAGATTTCCAGAATGTATGTACATCTACAATCCCAGTAGTAACATATTAGGATTATATCTCAGATACTCTTCTTTAATAAATAGATTTGATAAGCATATCTGTTTAATTTCATCCACGCGCCCTCGCTGCATGCAGGATTACAGTGAAAGCAGACAGAGCATGTAAACATCTGCACAGCATCTCATCAGGAAAATGATGTGCGGCAGACTGAGGAGCTCAGAGACGTTGGTCTCTGAGTGACTGAGTGTCCATGGTGAATCAGGCAGAACGGATGCCGACTGTTTATGCTGCTGCTGATGTTCAGGGCTGAACATCAGACATAACTGATGGGAACATTCCTCACCACAACCCAACACGTATGTTACATACTGACCAAACATCCAGTCACATGTTGGTTTATTGACATTTTCAGGTGACATGCAGAAAGGATAATCTTCTGCTCTTTATGCAATAATGCTGTTAGTTGATGCTGATAAATCAGAATAATGTGTGTTTATCTCGTCCTGATTCTTCCCAGCATGTTTTCACTTTCATACAACTTACACGCACCTGCCACCTTGCTGGTACCTGTTTGGACCCATTTTCCCTTCAGAACCGCCTTAATCCTTGGTGCCATAGATTCAATAAGGTTCTGGGAACATTCCTCAGAGACTTTGGTCCATGTTGACATGACAGCATCACACAGTTGCTGCAGATTTGAACATCCATGATGCTGGTCTCCCGTTCCACCACATCCCAAAGGTTCTCTATTGGGTTCTGGTGACTGTGGAGGCCGTTTGAGTCCAGAGAACTCATTGTCATGTTCAAGTTAGGGTTAATAGGTGAGTTATTCCAGTGTTTTCTGTTGAAACACCCCCCAGCCCACAGCATTCAGAACTGTTCTAGCAGTCACGTGACCAAACGACCAACCAATCGCCCGTATTACTCTCTGCAACAGCGCTGCATAAGAAGGTGATTTTGTAAGAAAGGAAGTGTTTCTCAACCCTGGTCCTCAGGAAACACATGTTTTTCATGAACACCTGATCCATCAGGCTCTGCAGAAGCCAGACAATGACAGCCATCAAAGGCCGGTGTGTCTGAGCAGAAATACAGGCCAGTGTTCCCGAGGACCAGCTTAGGAACCACTAGAATAGAGAAAGGGCATAAAAGAGAAGCCCTGTAGACATATTTGATGAAACTTCCTCCAGGTGTGAATGTGGTTTGTCTTCCTCAACGTTCTGCGGGCCAGAAGGATAACATCCTGGCTTACATCACAGTGCAGCAAGCACCTTAGTGGACATCAGGTTCAAAAACATTCCCTTCTTTTTTCAAATGTGGAAACAAGTACAGACCCACTTGGATGAAAATGGTGTTTTTAACACGTTTTTGTAGCATTTTATTAATGACGGAGGACAAATATGAGGACAATTCGGATAAAATGGTGTTTCTGAGTGTTTCATTTTTCGAAACATTGTGAATCAGGAGCAGATAAATGTGCTGTTTGAAAAAGTTTGTAGTTTTTAAGCACAAACTACAGTCGGCAGGTCACAAGCTCCAAGCTCCGCCCCTTTCTGATGCATCTGCAGACAAATCGATCCATGACCGTCTTTGTTTTCCTGGTCTGAGCTCTTTTCAGAAATCTGTGATACGTTTACAGTAAACCAAGAAGGGAAGCCTTCCTTTGAAGGAAACCCTTTACCGTTACAGGAATGACAGAGACCACCATCATCATTCAATCCCTCCATCCATCTAAGGCTAAGGCTGTTTTTGGATGGACACCAACACGCTCAGACATCTGGCTTCAACTCTCCCTCCTCTTGCCTCAATCATTGATCTTTCAGTTTGATCGGGTCGATTCCTAAAGGCCAGGAAATCTGCTTCTGTTGAATCGGTGACTGGACCTCTCTGCATAACTACCGTCCATTATTCTGGCTGTTTCTAAAGGTGGGTGGCAGCAGAATGTGCAGCACGTAAACAGCAACAGTAAACTGAAGTTCTTAACGTTCCTCTTAGCTGATGTTAACACAGCTTCCTTCAGCCCTAAGAATTCATGAAAACCTCTTCATTGATTATTCAACACTCTAAAGGAGCGGAGAGAGATAAATTACACGGCGACGTCAGTTCCCCAGACAAAGTCAAGGAAAAGGGTGATAAATCACAGAAGAAAAAAGGCGTGGCCCCGTCCCTCAAAGTTCAATGCTTTTGAAAACACAGACGCCGGGAGCTCAGACCTTCACTTGTGCCCTGTATATATCACACTATGGCGTTGTTATGATGCCAGCTTATTGTCGCAGTAACCCTTGTGCTATCCTAGGCACTTTGACATTGGGAGTTGGGTCATCTAGACCAGTTTTTTTCAACCTTTTTTGAGCCACGGCACATTTTAACCCTTGTGCTATCCTATGACCCCCCCCCCCCCTTCCATTGACATGTTCTCCCTACCATTACAAAGGTGGATAAAGGTGGAAAGATTTCATGTAATCCATGGACACCAGTGAAGATCACAAATCATTGAAGAAAAAAGGTTCAGAGCACTGTCTAGTGGGTCTAGATGACCCCACTCCCAATGTTGAAGTGCCTAGGATAGAACAAGGGTAACCCTTGACAAAAACCCCGCGGCACACAAGCATCCAAAAAAAGAAAAGCAGAAACTCACAGTCTGTATTGATCTACACCCCCCCCTCCACCCGCAATCTCACGTGCATTTTTGTGATAATTGTGGCAGCAAAAGCAGGAAGTTGCAGCTGCTTTTTCTTAAAGATGAAATAAAAGTTAAGTTAGAAGATTTAAAAACTGTTTGATGTGTTCGTTGTGGTTTCAAGACGTTTAACAAGGAAGACTCATTATGCGCTGAGACGCTGTCGCTTTAACCCAATGCATCATGGGAGATGTAGTGATGTCAGACAGACTCTTATCTCTGAGCTTCATTGTTTTGTTCACTTGTTCCACGGTCTGACACCGGATTCTGTGGAAAGCTACACCACTAAAGACGAGCTTTAGCTGGTATTTCTGTTGGAACTGAGAGACTTTATCAGCAGAATCAGAACAAGGAAGTGAAGACTTTAACCACGTCTGATTGGTCAGACTGATGACATATGATTGAGCCTTCAAGAATGATTGGCGGAGACAGTTAAAGGGGCGGGACTTTTCCTAATATAGCTGTAGTTGCAGCTTAATCGCGGCACCGTCATTCTTACCAAAATGTCTTTAATAGAATCAAATAAACAGAAAGAAAAAAGTATTTTGTGATCTGTCATATTCCTAACTACTCATTGTTTTATCAGGGCTGGTTTGGATGAACACAGAAGCTGAAATCCTGGAGATGGGAAATGTTTTTAGATCAGTGAATGAGGGCACACTGGTTGAAAAACACTGATCTAGACCCACTAGACAGTGCTCTGAACCTTTTTTCTTCAATGATTTGTGATCTTCACTGGTGTCCATGGATTACATGAAATCTTTCCACCTTTATCCACCTTTGTCATGGTAGGGAGAACACCTCAATGGAAGGGGGGGGTCATAGGATAGCACAAGGGTTAAATGGTACCGGCAGCAACTTGGGCCAGAGTTCTGCTACCCATCCCTAGTTAAAACCAAGCTGTACATGTTTTAGTGAGCTCATCCGTCACAGTTCAGGCAGAAACAATGACTGAAAATTTAACTTCAGATGGTTCTCTGGAGATTCAGTCTGCTGCAGATAAGATGATGAATAAACAACTATAAATATATAGATAAGAATCACCAAATAAATTACTGGGATATGTCACTGAATCGATTATTTCCTACACCCCCACTGTAAAAAAACTCATCTATTATGTTATGGGGAGTTCAGGAAAGACTTGGAATTTAGTTTCTTCCTCTTTAGATTTAGTTGGGAAAAAAGGAACATTTTTATTGTCAGAAGAATGTTCCTTTAAGGATCCTTTAATATGCAGTTGAATGGATGTTCCATAGACTCAAACACTCGACTTAAGTCACCAATCATGTCTTCTGATTGTACGAGTACCAGGATGTGAGACAGAAACCAGCATGAATGAGTCCTGACTTTAGCTTAATCAGCTTTCTGCAGAGACCCCCCCCCCATTCAGAATGCTCACAGATTTGTGTTTGTTGACATTGGAAACACTATGAGTTGCACACAAACGTCTGTCCACCCCCCTTTAAGAAAAGATAATCCTCAAAATAAAAATGTGTCACTATGCCACGGCGTGGGCTCAGACGGTAAGACGCAGCGGCCTGACCCAATAAACCCGTCCACATCTGTCCCGCCCACAACCTCCCAAACAGATTCTAGTCCAACTCTTCTGTGAAGGATCTCTGGTTTGTGTCCATCCATCATTTTTCAGAACCTGCTGCTCTGTTTTGGGGTCACAGTGTTGCTGGAGCCTGTCCCTGCTACTGTTGGGGGAAGGTGGGGGAGTGCCTGGACAGGTCACCGCCACTTTGCAGGGCCTAAATAAAAGCCAGTCATGACATTTATTTCCTCAAAAATTCTTGATCCTCTGTCCCAGGGGGGTCAGACCGTTGACCAGTTTAAAATATTGTAATCAATCATTTTCAATTGCTGTTGCTGAATGTGTAGTTATGGAACCTGTGGGGGGGGGCATGCTGTGCATCACTTCTCATGGCAGATCTCAAGGCCTGGCAGAAGTTGCTGTAACACGGTTGCTGTTGGTGCAGGAACAGCCAGAGCAGGATCACCAAAGCATCCATTTCTGGGGAAAGTCAGGAGGTTTTTAGGACTTCCTGGAGAATATCTGCTCTGTCTTTGTGTTTGCCTGCAGTCCAAAAAGCAGAGAACAGCATTCAGTCCCGTCAAAGGATCCTTTGTATTGTCAGCACCGCGGCTGAAAACCCCACAAAGCAGGTTTCACTTACAACAAGACAGACGGATTATGGGCTCAAACACCCCTTCAGTAATGGGTCACCGGCTTACTGTTTTAATCTGTTGGCCCCAAAAGTGCACCATCATCATCGCCGCCTTCATCAGGGAGCAAGGATGCAGATGTCTGACAGTCTTTAGACTGCAAAACAACTCAGAGAGGCATGTGGAGGTGTAACCGCCTTCGTTCAGCTCTTTATAACATGTGTAGCCAAACAATCTGCCCCCTACAGGAATGACTATTTCACATCGTAGAGTTCAGAAAAAAGGCTTTCTCAGATGTCCTCTCAGTGCCACACCCACCCATTTTAACTGCACCCTTTAGTACTCTTACCCTTTACCCCAAAACAATTTACATTCCAACACGTACACACCCACAGTACACAAGGAAGGTGGGACCTGGGACCATCTTTCCCCTACCCCATCCCTGGTGGGGGGAACCAGGCCCTTGGCAACAGGGCTTCCTGGTTCCGGCGGCCCATCTCCACGCAGTGTGTCAGAAGATCCAGAACCCCTGTTGTAACAGTAACATCTGTCCAACTCAAGAGGCCTTCAGCTCTCATCTGTCTGTTTTTAACAAAAGAGTTTAGAAAAGCGGTTGGATGTCTCGGTTGGAGGCGTGTAGGACTGCTGCATTGGAAACCAGGGTTCAAATCTGCAACTCCGCCCACCTCGCCACTGGCTCCTGCAGCGGAAGATCAAAGTTTACGATTTGATGCACATTGAACCAAATAATCCTATCTAGAGACCAGACTGGGTTGGTTTTGGAAGAGCAGAGTTGTTGTTAAACCTTTTTCAAAAGTCAGTGAAGTTCATGTTTTAATATTGAATGTAAATTGAATGTAAAGAGGAAGAAGACAATCTACAATCTGTGCGGCTCAGACAGAAACCTGGAGGATTTTCAGAAAAGCTCATCAAACAGACAGATGCTGACCTGAAATCAGGACCACAGCTGGATTGATAATCCTGCCAGTGTAACCCTTGTGCTATCTTAGATGACCCCCCCCCCCCTCACATTGAGGTGTTCTCCCTACCATGACAAAGGTGGATAAAGGTGGAAAGATTTCATGTAATCCATGGACACCTGTGAAGATCACAAATCATTGAAGAAAAAAGGTTCAGAGCACTGTCTAGTGGGTCTAGATGACCCCACTCCCAATGTTAACGGTGCTCTGTGCTCTGACCACGGAGCCTCAGTCAACATGTTGAAGGCGAAGAAGGCCAAAGCTCTGCTGAACTTCACAGCAAAAGATTTGAATTCAGCGACCTGATGGATAAGACACAGACGGTCGTCGTGGCGATGAGCGGTGACATGCGTGTTTACGGAGAAAACGGAGACGCGGCGCTGCAGAGCAGAAAGAAGGAAATAAAGCATCTGTGGCTCATTCAAGCGCTCGCTGTCACGCCTGGCATACTGCGTGCACACCCAACGCGGTTCATGCCTCAGACTTGCGTCGGCTGCCTCTTTTGATGTCAAACTGAACGCTCAGTGATTGTCCAAAGTCTTTTTTTCTACTGTAGGAGCTGCGTCTGAAGGACAGTGTTTTCAGCTGTTCCTTTGTCTCTCTGTGACCCAGTTTGATGACTTGCCGTCTCGGGTTAGTCTAAGGAAGGAACAAATAAAAACACTAATAATAACGTCTCGATGCAAATAAGAAAAACATCTTAATATTCAGGGAGGGAACGATCAGATGCTCCTCCATGTTTGTTTTGGACAGCGCTTCTTCTTCTGTCTGCAGCAAATACTGATACATGAACCTACAGTGCCCTCTAGTGGTAGTCAGTGGGAAACAACCACTAGAGGGCACTTGGTTGTTAGTGGGAAAATCAATATCCGAGCCTGATCATGTTTAAAAAAATCACAAATAAATCACTCCTGAGTATAAGTTGCGCGTCTGGCTAACCTATGAAAAAACCCGACATGTATTCGTAAAATACTGTACTTTATTTCCTCAGAAATGATCATTGAACCGTACTGGTTATGGCAGCTTTTATGTTTTCTTTTATTGAAAAATATTTTGTTGTAGAAATCAGACAATGTTGACGTTTCCCTTTGAGAACAAATACTTCTTAATTTACCATAAGAAAAGCACCGTGACTTTTCTGCGGGAATGTGAGGTACAGTTGCAGTGCTTAATGTTCTGATCATTAAATAAACTTACTATTCTCAGGGTTTTATCTAAGTCATCCTCTGTAAAAAACGATAGTGAAATAACGTCTCTGGTATTGTCTTGGGACACATATTGTATCATGAAACGTATCGTATTGCCAGACTCTTGCCCCCCCCCCCATCAAATAGATTTGCATGCATCAAATATCTGGAGTTCCTCACAAGCTGCAGAAGCATGCCGCTCTGCAAATCACTCCAATGTTTAGAAAAGGAATCGATGGAATTTACTGGAAGCAAAGTTACTTGTAAAAGGTGAGTTGCCCCTCGCGTCAGGTCGGCGGTGCTTCAGCTACGCTGCTTTCTGAACCCAGTGTGGTGTCAGCTTTAATCACCACCTCTGTTTGAAAGATGCACCTTGGGGCATCAACAGGAGGACAGCGATGGCAGAGAGGGAGGAGCAGCAGTTTCCTGATCGTGGAGATAAGTCCCCATAAATCAAAGATTTCTGATCAGAGTGTTTCTATGGAAATTGTGAACTTCTTCCAATGACTTGAGCTGACAGCAGCATGACTGCAGAGGGGGCTCTGTCATCTTCTGCTGGCGACTATCAGGCTATAACTGCCGTCGACGCCTGGGCTCCCACTCGGACGTATCTCCAATGTCATCAGCGAATGGGGCTCATTTCTTCTTTATGTTGGCGTCAGAAGGGGGAGGGGTGCGTCTCATTGGCTGCTGTAATGACACAAACATCAATCTGTCTGAACTGCTGCTTAAACGACTGTGTAACCTTTACGGCTCTGTTAAAGAAAGATGCATAATTTCTGCATGAAAGCGTGAAAAAAGGCTGAGGCGGTAAAAAGGCTCATCTGGCTGAAGCACTTCCCTTTTACTGGACTTCCAGTCTTTTATGTTGGGTCCAAATGTTGCTGCTGTCCACAGTCACTTTGACAAAGACTCAACCCGACTTCCTTTCTCTGACAGGAGGAAATCGTAAAGCTTTTTAAAGATTCATAAATTGCTGGGAACAGCAGATTGAAGTCTAAAGAAAGTGTAAAAGGGCTTTATTATTTTCTGATATTCCCCTCATAATGGAAATATTTAATAAGGCCTTCCGTTTATGGACCTCAGTGCTCTATAAATTACAAATGTTGCAGGAAACACCACGAGAAGTGATCTGAACTGCTTGCGTTGGGACGCTTTTCCCTCCTGGCCTGCAACAAAACCCAGTGGACGTTCACGGCGGCCTCTTTCATCTCCTCCTGAGCAGACGCTGGGAAAGCTGCAGCTGAAAGCCACAGTGGCCAAGCGGGAATGTTCGTTTCTGTAAAAGACAGATGTGTTGTGACCTTTGTCAAGGTTTTTGTGGAAACAGTGATGAGCGTTGTTGCCCTCGGCATGCAGCAAATATGCAAACTTCCCTTTTTTCTGCAAGGTGTCAGGATGAAAAGATGAACTTGTTTGGGAGGATTTTGCCTTGGAGGGGCTTCATGAAGGGAGAACACAAAGAGCTGAGCGCCGCAGGAACGACTGATGAGGCCGGCGTGCTCCAGCATATGCCACATTCTGTTTCAGAGAGTCTGTTTGTGTGCTGGCCTTTTCCACAGAGCTGCCGCTGAGGCACAGGGACGGCAGCTGCACGCCGCTCTGTGGGCAGGACGGGGCAAAAAACAACCAGCGAGCAGAAACGCACCACCCTAAGTCTAGTTTTTCAGCTAAAAGACGCTGCAGGTGAGTCAAACACAGGCAGCTCGACCTGCAGCGAGTCCACAGAGGGAGAGGAAGAAAGGACAAAGACGAGGGCGGGATTTGGAGGGGCGGAGCTGCTGCATCTGCCCACGGCAATGATATTGTGGACATATTTCCCACAGCTCCATGTCACGGCAGGATCATAGCACATGATTACAGGGGGATCAGCATGATCGGCTGTCACTGATTTTGATGACATCTGTCGCTGAGGTGACTCAAGCTGTGATGAAGATTGGCCCAGACAGGAAATCTTCAGCGGCTTCTGAGCCACAAACAAAGAGACTCTGTAAATCCTCCCACAGATTCTCCTCTCAGTGTCAGAAAACCAAGCACTGACAGCGGAGTGAAGTCCTTCACCTGTCCGGGAAAGTATCTTCATCCAAATGTTGGACTGAGTTTTATTTCCCCTTCATGTAGAGAAAAAAGTGACCTTCTCTGTGCAGCTACAATCCAAAGGTGGAGCTTCATGCTCCCACCGTAACGGATTGGAACATTTCCACTCAGTGTTCTGGACAACAATGTTGATCACAAATCAATCAGAGGATCAAGTGGATTCCCACAGAGGCTGGTGGAGCCCAGAGTTGTTGCCCCAGAAACCAGGACACCCAAACGGTTTAGTTTCTGAGAGCTTCTGAGAACACACCCACACCCACACACACACCCACACCCACACCCACACCCACACCCACACACACACACACACCCACACCCACACCCACACCCACACACACACACACACACCCACACACACACCCACACCCACACCCACACCCACACCCACACACACACACACACACACACCCACACCCACACCCACACCCACACACACACACACACACACACACACACACACACACACACACACACACACACACACACACACAGACACACAGACACACACACACATGGACACACAGACAAAGACACACACACAGACACACAAACACACACTTTCCTCCAGCTTCCTCCCACAGTCCCATAGCGTACTTCAGGTCTCTCAGTTCTCCCTAGGTTTGGATGTGATCGTCAGTATGTGACCCTGCGACAGATTGGCGACCTGTCGGGGGTGCACCGCGCCTTCAGTGGCTAGGTTGGCTCCAGCCCCCCCCCCCCTGAGCTGGACACATGGAGGTACCACAGTTCTCCACCACGAGGAGAGCGCAGAAACAATTACTTTAAGGTCGGGTCAAAGAGATTTTCCCTCCATAATAATGGCTGGGAGTGTCATTCATGTGACCCCCGTCACACAGAAAAACCACCCTGTCAGCCAAATCCTCACTTCATCCCTTCTGGAAGATTGAAGGAGAATTCTTGAACATATGGCTTGAAGTGTTGCTGCTGTCTGGCAGAGAGTCATCTGCGGCCAGAGCCTGAAGCCTTTCTGATCTTGACATGCAAGCTCCTGTTGAATTAAACCTTAGACAAATGCTGAAGGAAAATCCTCTTTCCTCAATGAGATTCTTGGAAAAACAAGGAAGCAGATAAATCCAAAGAAGTTCCCTTCTGTGACTAAGCAGCAGAAAATGCTCCACGTTAACTTGGGTGGGATTAAAATCCAATCGAGAAAAGGCTTTTTAGGACTTTTTGCCTCTCCTGTCTGAGGCCAGCTGCTGAAAGTTTCCACAGGCTCATGAATGTTGGGCACATTTGATCAAAACAGAAGGTTTTCTGTGTGATGGAGCATGATGACCGGACCTGGAGAGACTGCATCCTAACAGCTTTTTCCATGGATCCCCCAAAGCAGAAAACAACCATTTTCTGCAGTTTCCAGGTTCAGGATGAGTTTAAACTGTCTGGTTTCCCTCCTTTTTTCACAGACTGCTGAAGTGGAGTCCTGCTGACCGAAGCACCTGCATGTCAGACTTTTCAGGTGCTTTTTGGTTTTTTTATTGTATTTTTTATTCTCATAAGGAGGACAAGGCTCCTCTAGTCAAGTTCTTCCCTTTATTTGAATCAGCTAAGTGAACCTCCAGTAGCGCAATGCGGGATTCAGAAAGACCAGCTGTCACAGCTGTAAATAAAAAAAAAAAAACAGGTGCATCATGGGAAAAGGAGTTTATTTACAGAGACCAAGCAGGTTTTCTGCGGGCAAAAACGGACTAAAATGTTTCTATTCAGAGTGTCGGTGGACTCAATATAAAAAACATGTTCCAGTAAAAACACCTCAAAGTAGAAAATATATATTTTGAAATCCTTTTTTGAAATAAGCGGAGGAAGAAGGATGGAAATCCTGGTTGGAAACCAAAAGAAAACTGAAGGTGAGCAGTGGGTCGACCTGTTTTTATTCCCGGTTATTTACGTGATGAATGTCTCCCTGTTCGCTACCAGAGATATTTATGACTGATTAGGGCCTCACGTCCAGTTGCATTTTCATTCCAGTTATTTGTGCTTTAATTCATGTATGAATCAATTAATTCCGTCATAAAAGGCCCCGTAAACTGAATGCAGCCGTTAATGAGTCCAGCGTGGACTCCTGCTCTCAGCAGCTGGCACAGCGGAGCATGTGCTGTTTGTCATAATCTGTGCTGCCACACTCATCCGTCATAAATCACCTGGAAAATGTGGCTGCCCCCCCTAAAAAAACATTTACAAATACTGCATTTACCATAAATGCTCATTTCATTTGTTTTTTGAACATGGTCCATGGAGGCAACATTCCTGTGGTGGAGCGGTAAACCGTCTCCAGTCTGAATGTCTGCAGCTCAGTGCTTAAAAATGGAGAATTCCCACCAGCCTGTTTTAAAACGACTCATAATTCTGATGATAATCACTGAAGGCCATGTCACGCAGCCACTACGTACATTTTCCACGTGTGAAATGTCGTTTTTTCCTGATCCATGTGTGATCTACGTCATGAGCGTTTCCTGCGTCCCTCAGTCATGGATGTGCTCAGATGTCCGTCGAGGGTTTCAGCCGACGGGTCTTTATTTGAATTCAGTTTTGAGCTGTTCAAAGTTTTTGGTCGGTTAAGAATTACTCGGTTTATGTATATTTCATGTAGTTTATACGAAATTATTACATAAATTTGACCCAAATGTGTGTGATTTTTGTGAGATTCATACACAAATGTGGGTCTTTCCACCACGACTGTACCACTTTTGTCTGACAGACTTTTCATCACAAGATCAGCACACAGGTTGAAAGTGCCACAGCGGCCTGAAAGAGTCGGACTAATGGAAGAGAGTTTCTGGACTGACCTGCTGAGAGCAGACTTCCAGTGTCTCGTGGTAACACAATTTTTCTGATGGGGCCACACAACGCTGTCAAACGGTGATCAGAGCTGTTGGTCATCCCGTCAGCGTTCTGCATCGACCTGTTCCTCTCAGTGGTTCTGACTATATCTGTTCTTAATGACAAGAAAAGAGCAAGAATGTGTTCATCAAAGCTATAAAGCCCTTGTTCTATCCTAGGCACTTTAACGTTGGGAGTTGGGTCATCTAGACCCACTAGACAGTGCTCTGAACCTTTTTTCTTCCATGATTTGTGATCTTCACTGGTGTCCATGGATTCCATGAAATCTTTCCACCTTTATCCACCTTTGTCATGGTAGGGAGAACACGTCAATGGAAGGGGGGGGGGGGGGGTCATCTAAGATAGCACAAGGGTTAACACAACGCTGGACTCCAAACTGCAGGTGAGTCTTTTTTTTAGCAGCAACATTGGTGTTTTTGATCAGATTTTAGAACAAAACCAACTGTGCAAATGAAAATATTGAGACAAAACAACTTTAACCCTTGTGGTATCCTAGGCACTTTAACATTGGCCCCCCTGCCCTTAGACCCTCCTTCTGGCTAAGAGGAGTGAGAGTTCTGCTCCTTGTGGTGGTGAGCCAGGCTGATGGCTCAGTGAGGATTTACGGGTATCAACCTGACCTCCACAGACGTGGCAGGTAGCTTCAGTGGTCAGCTCTTACTTTTCTCAAGCTCGTGCCTCTCTGTTGCATCATGCAGACAGCATGCACGCTCCAGAACTTTTTCCAGTAAAAATGAGAGCCACTGATCACCTTCCTGATCCCTGAACCTCTGAGGAGATGCAGGTTATTTCATCCGCCACCGTGTGAGCGAGGCAGCAGGTCAGACCACCCAACAAGAACCTGTGGTAGACCCACAGTGTGAGTTCAAGCTGCAGGAGCTGGTTTATTTTACTGCAAGGCGTGACGCCTCCTCACACGCCAAAGCAGGACTCAGAGAGTGGCAGACAATGCACCCACCCCCCCAAAACAGCAGTGGTGACTTGTCTGCACCTAAAATGGATAAAAAGTTCCAGTCTGAACTTAAGGCAAACAGGCATAACCACAAACACCTGAAGTGCTCCAGTAGCACCTGAATGGCTGGAAGAAAGAGAACCACGAGGAGTTCAACAAACCATGGTAGCTGCTCCGGATGCCGGCGTGCTCTGTTTGATGACTGAAGACCAAAAATACCAAAAATAAACCAAGTCATCAATCTCTCTTATGGAGACAGCTTTGGTAAGCGTACCCAAACGTGAGATGCCCAAAGCGTGAGCCAAACCAGGCAGTCAGGCAGAAGAGAGGATTGACTGCAGCTGCACAGACTGCACAGACTGCAGCTGCACAGACTGCACAGACTGCAGCTGCACAGACTGCACAGACTGCAGCTGCACAGACTGCACAGACTGCAGCTGCACAGACTGCAGCTGCACAGACTGCACAGACTGCAGCTGCACAGACTGCACAGACTGCAGCTGCACAGACTGCAGCTGCACAGACTGCACAGACTGCAGCTGCACAGACTGCAGCTGCACAGACTGCAGCTGCACAGACTGCAGTTACAATGAAAAGCTTGTTTTTTCAGAAATCAAACCTCCTGTGTGCGGATTTATTCCTGTTTAGATGCATCAAACTTCTACTGAACTACTTCAACCTTCAGTTTATTTATCTTTACTATGTGGAGAAGAACAGAAAGACCCAGTTTTGTGTATGAAAACGTACAGTGTAGCATCGAAATGATGAGAAGGATGAGTGGAACGTGTCCATAACAACTGCCCTCACTTGAGGCTGCGTGTCCTTTTTGACGTTGCTGTTGCTGCATCCTGTGAAGCAGGTTAGTTTCATGAACCTAATCTCTGCGCTGCAACACCAACACACAGGGAAACACAATCAGGAGCCTCGACTTCCCCTGAAAATCACAGCTAGACACACGATGACGAGGAGCGCTGAGCCCAAAGGTCCCCTCTGCAGGAAAACAGGCTCCTAAATCCTGTTTCTCACGGGAGCCTACAGAGATGAAGAGTCCATTTGCTGGCCTGCCAGGCAGCCGGCTCAGCAGCAGCATGCATGGATCATGATGGGGAGAAGCTGCATAATTAATTTGTATATTCTAGCATGACAGATGTTTGATTTTGGCTGTAAAAGTAATTAATAAGAGGGTGGAGAGAGAGGCAGATTGCTGGAAGATTATTTATGAAGACTCCTCAATTAGAAGGGTGGGGGCTGCAGACAGCATGAGCCCTCACATCACCTGCTCCCATAATGCCCAGCTGTTGGTCTGGCCGCTGCTGACAAAGCACATTTACGGTTGCATGGTTGTTTCCTCTCCAGGCCGCTCTTGCAGCTTCACAGTCGGGGGAAACAGAGGCAGCTTTCTCTTGTTTTGCACAGATTTCTTTTGGGTCACTGCACAGAACTGGGTTTCACGGTAGACACTTTAGTGCATGCACGCACGCACGCACGCACGCACGCACGCACGCACGCACGCACGCACGCACCCACACACTTTATTTGGCCATGCAGGTGTCTATTTGAAATGCTGTTGAAACAGTTTTTAATTATTTACAGGCAAACATTTCGTTGATAGTCTCCCTTTTGTGCTCCACTTAACCCCCCATCGCACCCCCCCAAGCCTCTTCCAGCAGCTCTGTTCCACACTAAAACAAGATCTGTCCACAACCATCCTGCATAGACGTTCACCCAAAAGCAAAACTGGAATTCCACGTCTAGCCTCCTAACTCTTGAAGCGTCTTTGGGAAGTTCCAGGTTTTGAGTGGTGTTAGCGTGGCAAGAGGGCAAAACTGACTTTCCCTGTTGCACATTTTATCAGAATATTGTGAAAATTTAAAAGATAAGTCTCTTATTTATGTAGAGAAGAAACAGTATTTTAAGGTAAAAACAATTTTAAATTAAGACAGTAAAATATAAAATAAGTACAACAGTAAAACAAGAAGAAAAAAGGCCCAGCAGAGCAGAGTCACGCTGTGCCAAAAGCCTGGTGATAAAAATGGGAGTTCAGAAGTTTATCAACATTGACAGTGAGGATGTCTGCTTCACATTGAAAAGGTTTATTCCCCTCTGAGCTTCCTCTACCTCGGTCCCTCCTCCTGATCTGAGGCACCAGGTTGGGGTGTGAGGACAGAGAGGTGCGGGGGGGGGGCACGATCACCTAAGACTTGACTGTAGACAATCATCCAATGAAACCACACAGACTGTAGAATGGGAATATACAAAACCTGGGAACAGACAAGCATCACCAGAATCAACCTGACTCCCACCTTTCTTTAGCTAAAAAACGGTGTGAAGTGATGCTGCAGAAATCCTTTCAGCCTCCCAGAACACAGACACACGACAAGAGAGAAAAGTAGGCTTCATTCTGGAAGCAAACCTTGGCTTTTCGTTTTTAATACACTTTATTACAGAGCTTCCCAGTTTCAGAGGCTCATAATGAAATGTAATGGATGCCAAACAGTGAAGATGGGCGGTGAATGTAATTTTCTCAATGAGGGCATAAATCTCCCACAGAGGCTGGTGGTGGAGAGTCTGGTGGAAATTCAAATGTGCTGCCTTGATTGAGGCGGTCCCAGTTTATCATGGGTCCTGTAATCCACAGAGGGTTTGTGCAGGTGATCTGCCAGCATGCAGTCTGCTTTATTGCACATCTTAATGCTCTGTGGGGCCTTATTAGCCAGCAGTGATTAAAATATTAACATTTCCTCCCCCTTTGTGAGATAAAGTAAATCATATGTTTTTAAAACCATCAGAGCTGGTTGAATTTATGAATCAGAGGAAAACGAATTCAACTTAAACACCAAGACAACCTCTCTGATCCATCTTTTTCTGAGCCTTGACAAGACTGTTCGTTTGCAAATGTCAACGTGACATCTGACCTTTCAGTGACATGAGGTTGTGCAAGACTCCTGAAGCTTTGGTTTAGTCACCTGTACTGAGGTTGACCCGTATGGGTGCTGCAGGTTTCTGGGTTGTCACGGCCTTGTGGGGGCAGCACCTTAAGGGGAGCACAGGTGTGTGTTGCAGTTCCCTTGAGGCTCGTGCGACCATCGTAGCCCTTGTGCTATCTTAGATGACCCCCCCCCCCCCTTCCATTGAGGTGTTCTCCCTACCATGACAAAGGTGGATAAAGGTGGAAAGATTTCATGTAATCCATGGACACCAGTGAAGATCACAAATCATTGAACAAAAAAGGTTCAGAGCACTGTATAGTGCAGGGGTGGGCAATTCCAGGCCTCGAGGGCCGGTGTGTCTGCATGATTTCCAGATAGTCTTGCCCTACTCATGGCTGATTACCTGGTTCAGGTGTGTCCAGCCAATTAGAACATGCCAGAGCAGGGTATGCTGGAAGACATGCAGGAATGCGGCCCTCAGTGCCCACCTCTGGTCTAGTGGGTCTAGATGACCCAGCTCCCAACGTTAAAGTGCCTAGGATAGAACAAGGGTTACGTGGAACGTACCATTGTTGTGTGTGGTAAAAGTCCATCCATCTTTTTCCACTTATCCAGAACCGGGTCGCGGGGGGCAGCAGTCTAAACAAACATGTCCAGACTTCCCTCTCCCCGCCCACCTCCTCCAGTGCCTCTGGGGGGACCCTGAGGTGTTCCCAGGCCAGCCCAGAGACAGGGTTTCTTCAGCGTGTCCTGGGTCGTCTCCGGGGCCTCCACCCAATGGGACATGCCCAAACCCCTCCCCGGGGAGGCGTCCAGGAGGCCCAAGATATTAAAACTCCTCCACCTGGGGCAGGAGCTCACCTCCCACCCAGAGAGGGCAAACGACCTTTCACAGTGATGTGAGTTACACTGCCTCATGATGTCCAGGAGATGCTGTCATGCAGCCTCCTTTATGCAGGACTGCAGCCATCAGTGAGGAGGCTCCTTACTGACCACCTCAAATACTGGTGTGATGGATGTGATACAGACGTGCCTGAAAAACCCCATAGCATGTCCACACAAACTGTGAAAGGCATGTGAAAGGGACACGCAAATAACACGCACTTGTGTACGTGTACAGCATGAACTGGCTCCCAGCACATCCACGGGACTTGGGCAGGGGTCAAAAATCTGAATGAGATGCTCGAGTCTCACCAACTTCATCCATGAACTCCTGCAGAAACGGTCTTCTAGAAAATGGATTTTGGCTAAAAACTGCATTATCATATTTAAAAGACCACTGGCAATGATTTGAAAACGGATCAACAGATGCTCCGAGTGAGTTTCAGTCTATTGCTCTACAGAGATCATTTCACTACCCCTTCTCATTTAAATCTGATGGACACAATTTTATACTTGGGTTTCATGAAATGACTTGAAAGTAGTGATGCTGTGATCAGAACAGAGGTTTACCAGTTGTCTTCTGGGAAATGGAGTCTGCTCATTCTCGCCTCCACTGCTTCCTGTGAGGATCAGCATCACCAATGAAGTCAGGAATTCAGTCCCTGTGTCTTTGTGAAGGGCTTCAATGATGACAGTTCAAACAAACTGAACAGGAACTTTGCTTTGCCACAAACATGCAGATGTGGAGTGAATGAGCGGTTCTAAGACGCTCTCAGCTTTAAGGAACAAAAAATGACACGTTCTGCAGTGGAAAGAGCAGAACTCCATGAGGAACTTAAGGTTCAACAAAAATCCATTTGATGACTTCAAATGAAACCCAGTTTCTGAGCGTTTATTGTTTATTATGGATTTATTACACCGACACACTCTGCAAATAATAACCCACCACTCAAATCGGTTTTATTTTTACTGGCTTGATATTGAAGCACTGACTGGAAATCTCCTTCCACCTCAAAAAACAGAATCTTACCAAGAATGCTTTTCAGGTTTTTGGTCAAATGCACGTATTACACTTAATTTGAGTGAGTGGAGAAAGTGAGGCAGAATGATGTGAAGTTCTGAGGTGGTGCATATTTTAGAAATGGAAGTGACCGGAGGCTTGAGGCAGAGCTGCACAGCGCGGACGTTTATCCGCATTATTAAAGGATGATCTCAAGATGTTTGTCTCCGAGGGTTTATGTAACAGAACGTCACGCCTCATCATGTCAACGGCTGCAGAGATTTGATTCAGATGAGCAGCGAGGACTTTCTGCAGTTTCTGCTGCCTGAAGGGTCAGGGTCTCTGTGGGCGGGGCCACAATGTCAAAGCTGGATAAATGTGAGTCTGAGATCATTGTTGACATAATAATGACTGACTTTAGGAAGAACTTCAATGGTTGTTAACATCTCTGTGTCTCAGAACATCATCTACATCCCAGATTCCCCACATCCTTCTTTTGTTTTTTTTCTTTGTTTTTCATTTTTTACTCCAAACGTTTAAAGTTGATTCTAGAAAAGCCCACTTCAGATGTTTATCTTTACTTTTATGTCATAGTTTGTGTCTTGGGTCTTTGTTTTTATGTCTGGCTTGGCTTTTGTGCAGGTTGGCTGTGGCTCCTCCCACGGGGACCCCGCCCCTTTTCAGTGGTTCACCTTTGGTCTGTCACTGCTATCCTGGATCATTGGTGTCTGAATTGGAGGAACTGCTTTAGTGTCCTTTGTTGGAGTTTGTGTTACTAAACTCATCGACTGTCTGGCCTTTGCTCTTCTCCTTTCTTTCCAGTAAGTTGCCTCCTGTCTGGTAAGACGTCATATTAGTCTTGGGACTTGAGAATTATTGGGAGGGGGGGTACTTCCTGTTTGAAATGCCAGGGGGAGGAGTCACTCAGTCCAGTTCTGTCATACAGTCAATGTGAAGAGAGAGCTGAGCCACAAAGCAAATCACCAAGCCAAGGACAGCCGAGCCTCTCTGTCTTTAGTGAACTGCTTCCACAGATCATTTCTGAAGTCAGCCGCCCTCCAGGTTGGAGGAGCAAAAATAGTGCTGCTTGATATGAGCACCGCCTTTGACATGGTTGACCAGGAAATCCTTCTGACAGCTGGTAAACGTAGGTGAGACCATCAGGTACAGTTCATAGTTATGTCAGATGTTATCTTTAGGGAAGGGCTGATGCTGTTTTCTAAAGGTAGAATCATACTCACCTCTGCTGCGGCTGCTGCTGCTGCTGCTGCTGCTGCTGTTACTGATGCTGCTGCTGCTTTTACTGATGCTGCTGCTGCTTTTACTGATGCTGCTGCTTCTGTTGTTGCTGTTATTGCTGCTGCTGCTGCTGCTGCCGCTTCTGCTTTTACTGATGCTGCTGCTGCTGTTACTGATGCTGCTGCTGCTGCTGCTGCTGCCGCTTCTGCTTTTACTGATGCTGCTGCTGCTTTTACTGATGCTGCTGCTTCTGCTGTTGCTGTTACTGCTGCTGCTGCTGCTGCTTTTACTGATGCTGCTGCTGTTACTGCTGCTGCTGCTGTTACTGATGCTGCTGCTGCTTTTACTGATGCTGCTGCTTCTGTTGTTGCTGTTACTGCTGCTGCTGCTGCTGCTGCCGCTTCTGCTTTTACTGATGCTGCTGCTGCTGCTGCTTTTACTAATGCTGCTGCTGCTGCTGCTGCTGTTACTGATGCTGCTGCTGCTGCTGCTGCTGCTGCTGCTTTTACTGATGCTGCTGCTGCTGCTGATGTTACTGATGCTGCTGCTGCTGCTGCTGCTGCTGCTGCTTTTACTAATGCTGCTGCTGCTGCTGCTGCTGTTACTGATGCTGCTGCTGCTGCTGCTGCTGCTGCTGCTTTTACTGATGCTGCTGCTGCTGCTGCTGGAAACAGGGCTGTTTGTCATTGAAGCTGCCGGCCTTTGCTCCAGCAGGTGAGGCGGCTGTAAGGATCTGCTGTCTGCCGTCTCTGACATGTTGGTCCCTCGTGACCCTCCTGACCCTCAGAGGCAGAACAAAAACAAATTAGACAAACAAGGTTCGTGTGCAGGATAAACCTGATCATTAGAATGCACGTAGTGGTTCCGGTCCCTCATCCTGACAATCAGCATATGTATCACTTTCCTTTTACCGCTGCAGTCAAGGGTGCTGTTGGCTCCGCCGTTGCCATGACAAAAAGCCACACCGCACATCCAATAATCAGCTTTTAGTGAAAAAGTGATTTAAATGGAAAAAATAACAAGAATAAAGTACTAAAAATGGACTCAATGTTTATTTCTTTTGTAAGTGACCATGGTGTGAGTGTGATAATGGCCGAGGAGGTGTTCAGTCTCAGAAATGAACAGACTCACCGGTCTGGTGTTTGAGCACTAGTTGGGTGTCTGTGTGACCTGTGCGTCACATTTCCGTCTGCCCTGCTGTGGCAGAATATCCTCTGTGAGGTGAGGGGATTGAGGGTTCAAACCGCTGAAAACTTCCCACACAACAGTTTAGCGTGCAGCGGACGGACAGCAGCACCAGTGAGGAAGAAGCTGAGTTATGGGTTAAGGCTTTGAAATTAATTACAGAGCAATAAATGAAGGCTTTAAAGACAAGGAGAGTTGGGTCTTTCTCTTCCTGAAGAATAAATAGTCAAATGAAATCTAATGAAGAAAGATGGAATGTGACAATAAAGAAATACATTTGCATACTAATTACAGCAGGATAACAATCTTCCTCCTATTCTTCTCCAAACGAGTCATTTCCATAACTTGCTGAATTATTATCCTGTTGTCCCTCACCACTGGGGGGGGGGGGGGGGGGGCTGCAGCTTTTCTCTTTGTCTTGAACTTTCTCCTCACAAATCTTTACCCACATTTATTGAAATTTGCTGAGCGCTTTTGAGAGCGGCCTGAATGTCCTTTCAATCTGGTAATTGGAAGACTTTACTGTTTAAAACAGGCAATCCGAGGCCAGCTATAAATCAGGGCTGTCCCAGGTCTTAATGAGGTCCTCCCTGTGACATTGTGGGTGTTGCCGTCTAACTTGCATGGACAGTATTTAAAGCTGCACCTGAACGTGTCAGGTTCAAGAGGTGCTCTCATGTTTTACTTTCACATGAAGCTGTGTTTCTCAGCAGCTTCTTGTTCGAGTGTCAGCTTCACCTTTCTTCTAGATTTACACCTTTGAGGCTTTTTGTTTTAGACAGAAACTCTGCAGCTGTTATTGTTCATTTACAGAATTAAATGCATTGAACAGATTGGTTATTAAAAGACACATGTTTTAGGTGCAGAGGGGGGTCCATAACTGTGTTACTGTTATTTGAACACCAATCGTTAAATATAATAAATCATTACATCAAGGAGGAGAACCACAGATGCGACATTTGTTTGAGGAGGATTCTGGAGAGGAGCTGAGAAGGTCAGATGGAGATCTTTGAGGATCCAGAGAGAGTCCATGACAGGAGGAGCTGTGGACGACACAGAGGTGAATCAGAGACATTTCCCAAACGTCACATACAAACCGCATTTCACTCAGCGTCACAGGAGTCTCAAACCAAAGGCAAGGAGCACTCAGCTGTGGGGAAGTCAGATCTGCGTCTGTGTCCCTGACTTTAGTCAGAATCCAGGCCGAGTTGGTTCAGTTTCTCCAAGTTCTCATCTGTTTCTCTGCACAAGCCTAAAGTGCCGCTCCAACTGGTTGTTTATTGGAAAATCATTCCCATTGCTCTTAATTATGATTCTGCAGTTTTAAGCTAAAATCCTGTGTCGTTTTTAATGAGCTCCTGCATTTTGGCAGGAGCTCATTAAGAAGAGAGAATGGAGAATGGAGGGTGACAGAGAAGGTGCAGGTCAGAATCATGAAACTCTATCTACACTGGGGATAAGCACCTCACAAGCCCAAGCTAACGTTAGGGTAGCAAAAAAGGAATGGCGAGCAATGTGAGAGGTTCAAAGCCAGATTCCAGCTCAGACGAAGACATTCATGGATCTATTTGTCTGCGAGTGGAGGATTTGGAATTGGAGTGGAGACAGAGAGGTTTTGGCTCATGCCAGTAGCTGCATCATAAGTCTGACCTATTTCAAATATCTGGCTCCTGATCCAAACAACATTTTCATTGGAGTGTGCCTTTAAAGACCACAAGCACTCTGGCCTGATGGGTAAGGAGAGCATTGAGCTGTGGGTCAACTGCGCAGTGTCTCTCCACAAAGGTCCAACAGATATCCAATGATCAAACATCCAAATAGACACACGTCTTCCAGAGACAGTTGGATTGGACAGAACCTCCATTTGTCCCACTTTTGTGTCATCCAGCCACAAAAATTCTGTCTGGTAAGGAAGGGTCTGCTGTCCCGATCCTTAGTGTGAAAAGAAATGTTGTCCATTGGATTCGTAGTGAGAAAGGCAGAGGGGGGGCTGCACAGTTCTCCCCTTATAGCGAGAAGGTCCTGGTTGAAATCCCAGCTGAGACATTTCTGTGTGGTTTTGCATGTGTGGCTTTTCTCCACTTCAGTCCAGAAACATGCTTGACAGGTTGGTTGTGTCTCTAAATTGGCCCTTGGTGTGAATGTGTGGTCCTGCGACGGACCTGTTCAGGGTGTAGCCCGCCGTTGTCCAGCTGTAGCTGGGTTGGCTCCTGGATGGATGGATAAAGGGTCAGAGGCTCAGAAGCCTTGGGAAGACACGGGAGGAGTTTAGTTCTCGTTCACAAACGAGCTGTTTTGGTTTTTGTTCATCACTTTCCAGTAGAGTCCAAGGCTCTCCTGTCCTTACCTCTCATGTCACAGTCTATGTTTTGTTCTTTGTCTAGTTCCTGTTCATCATGTCTCCTGCCTCGGGTCCTACAAACACCTTCTGGCGTTTTTCCCCTTGTGTTGACTCTTAGTCCTGGACGGCGTCTTGATGCAGCCCTTGGGATCCCCCTGTGAAGCTTTCCAGTCTGCTGTAACCCTTGTGTTATCCTAGTCACTACCATTGGGTCATCTAGACCCACTACACAGTGCTCTGAACCTTTTTTCTTCAATGATTTGTGATCTTCACTGGTGTCCATGGATTACATGAAATCTTTCCACCTTTATCCACCTTTGTCATGGTAGGGGGAACACCTCAATGGAAGGGGGGGTCATCTGGACCCCATAGGATAGCACAAGGGTTAAGGCTGAAGCAGGCATTGGCGTGTTTGCCTCTGGGTCTGTCCTCCATCATGCGGCCTGTTTTATGCCTCATATCCACTTGGCTGCATTATTTCTGAAAACTTTCACTAGCTGGGATTAAATAAATCCTTCGGTTAATTTTCTGGCCGTCTGTCCCTCATCTGGAGCTGCCCGGAGTGCCTCCCTGTCCCAGCAGAGTAAAGCTCTCAGAAGCAATATGTAATTAAACTCAAAGAGCATATTCTTTAATCCTAAAGGCTATTATGGATTTATGGCCAGTGCATTGTCTGTGCTCCACTCTGGAGGCCATGAGGCCTTGTATGTTCTTAAATGGGTAGATAAAGGTTTTGTAAGCCAGTTAAATGAAGCCTCCGGATGGGGGTGCTGCCTCCACCCTCATGGGGGGCTGCTTTTGTGATCAGCCTGAGAATGAGAGGCTTAGAAGGGATGGAGAGCCCTGAGATTAGAGTGTCCGCCATCATCAATAACAGATTTCTGACTCCTCCTTCAGTCACTGGATCTGTACATGTGAAACTAATTATGGTGCATTCAGTTTCAGCTTTCAGGGATGAAAGCATTTTGGTTTGTTCTACATTTTAAAACAGCAGAGCTGTGATTAAGTGGATCCATCCTCACGACACCAGGCTTTGTGCTGCCATGAAGACTTAACCTAATTGCTACTTCTAGCTTCACATTTGACCGTCTCTCTGCAGGGAATCATGAATCTGAGGTTGAGTCCAACTCATTCTAACTTTTTTCACTCACACAGAAAGAGTTTCTCTGTGTTGTTACATTTGGATTTATATTCGGATTATGTGCATTTACTCAATCTGAACTTGAAAAAGCTCTTTGTACTTTTTGCACATTTTCCACGGATGAAATGTCGGTCTTTCATGATCCCTGCGTGTTACACGTCATTCATGAGCGTTTCCTGCATTCCTCATTCGTGGATGTGCTCAGACGTCCGTCGACGGTTTCAGCCGGCGGGTCTTTATGTGAATTCAGTTTTGAGCTGTTCAGACACTTTGATTGGTTGAAAATTTTAGTTTCATTTATGCACATTATTGATAGTTTTTACACAATTATTATTTAAAATTCTTTAAATGGTTATAAATGTTTTAATGGTCTTGGGCCTTCTTATTGAAATGATATTCTTCTAAATATAAACCCTTGTGGACCCTGAGCTCCTCTGGTTCTGGCCTCTTACTTGTTCTGAAGGTCCTCGCCTGTGGAACAGTCTGCTGGAGAACCTCAGAGACTGTAGAGGTTTTCAAGAAGAGGCTGAAGACCCACCTTTATAATCTAGCTTTTAGTTGATTTTAACTGTTAATTCATTCTATTAGTTTTAGTCTAGGCTAATTCATGTATTTAAAGTAAATTGTATGTTTTTATATACATCTTATGTCTTTAATTTTAGTATCTTCTCATGATTTTAGCCTCAGTGTTTCTTGTGGGGATCTTTTCTTCCAGGGCTGCTGGCTCGGTTGGTGGTTGTTGCTGCAGTTGTTGCCCTTGCTGGGGCAGCTGGAGTTTAACTTTACAGCCTCACGGCTGTGAAGTGGACCCCGTTGTTGTCCCGGTCTGGGGGGGCACTGTGGTGATGCTCCTATGGCCAATCTGGCTCCTGGTATGAAAGGATTCCCAAATACTGTTTCCTCAGCAGAGCCAAGCCTTACTTGTTTGTTTGCTTATTTATTTATTTAAAGTTACATAGTCTTCATTCTTTGTACGTGGGGGGCCATGGGTCATATGTTTTAACGGAGGGGAGTGGGAAGGGTGAAGGGTAAAATTGTGTGTTTTTGTTTTTAATGTTAAAGAGCTTCGAGCTACGCAAAATGCATGAGAAGCTTTATTTTATAAATAAAGTTTGATTACATAAATCTTACGCTATTGTGTGTGATTTTTGTGAGATACAAACACAAATATGAGTCTTTCCACGACCGTTCCACGTTTGTCTAACAGAATTTTCACACATTAACCTTTAATATCATCTATACGGCACACATATCATGTTCAATTTACGTAATTGACGCAGGAATCACTAATGAATTGCAAAGAAACAGCACAAGTATCACACGGTTCATGTTCTACGTTGGTTCATGTGTTCCTGATACATCTGTGGAAATTTAAGGTAAAGACCACAACTTTTCTCCCTTTTTCCTCGTAAAGTCACGTTTAATCAGTTTACATCAAATGTACGTAGAGGCTGTGGTCACAGCGAGCAGCAGACAGTCCTGCTCTCCTGTCTGTCATCAGAGCGGTGACAGCCTCAGGTTCCAGCCATCGTCTCTCCTTTCTTTACTAACTTGAATCCTTCCTCTGCTGCACAGGAACTCCCAGCAGGAAACCAAAGAGGTCACGTGTGGGGGGGCTGGCACCTGGTTCACTGCAGCCCCCCCATCCCATTTATCGTCTGTGTGGTAATACATTTCCCCTTGAACATGATGTCAATATGTTGATGTGCCTTCCTTTATTAAGATAGCAGCCAACTGATAAGCCATCCTGCTGTGTGTTACCAACAGAAATAATTAGAGCAGAGAGCGGGAACGGCAGGTGGCTTTTGGCACAAAAAGAATCAGACTTGATGTGGAAAATAAAGTAAAAGGAACCATCTGTTCCTGACAGGGGGAGGAGAGAAAACACGCCAACATATGAAATACACAGTCAACCCATTTGTTATTGGAAAGAGCTGGCATACAGGATTCTGATGTTCTGACATTTTCCAGATTGATTTTGTCCGTTTGTTCTTAAAGCAGGGATTCTTAAATCTCACGTCGTCAGCTTGTTTTTATAAAGGTTTGATGAAAATTGTTGATTTGTAAATCATCCATCTATGTAATGCAGCCTTGGACTTTATCAAGGAAACACCTGGAATCACAAACCTGAGGAAACAGTCCAGACTGCAGGTTCAAGCCCCTCATTGGGTGGTGCCAAAGGCTTGAAGCCTGCCTGACTCTGCATGAAGGGCTGGACTGAAAGGCTGCATGTTGGGAAGCCGCCGTCTGCTGTGTTTCCTTACAGGAAACATTATTCCTAATAAAGCTCTTTGATAAATATGCAGGTCCTTGGAGAGTTTCTGGAGCCGGAGAGGAAACACTGCTGACACCCTGGAGCAAAGAGGCCATTACAGCTTGTAGTTGAAGATTTAATAGGTGTCATAATTTATCACGTAAAGCCGAAAAGTGTTTCTTAATTAAGTGTGCACGTTAATGAATTTTTTAATTTGATCCCTGTAAGTACTTTGCCATGCTAATTGCAATATTTCACACATTAGTTATCGGCTGTTGCCCTTGGCTATCTGCTGTCTTGGTGAAGGGGGGGGGGGGGGGGGGGCTTTTCCCTGCAGCTTAACTTCATTAACTGGATGTGGGACTTCAAGTTTGGGGGCCTGAGCTGCAGAAGGGGCTGCATTAGGTCTTCCAGTCGGCTTAACGTGCACACACCGAGCGAGCGTGTGCTCCAAAGCAGCAGAGTCAGGTGTGTTTCTGTCTTCCTGCAGCAGTCATCACACAGCGAGCTGTTCAGACTGACTGATGCGGCCCGATGAGACCCTCTGGATCCAGACTCCTCCCCTCGGCGGCGGCGGACTCAGAATCTTTAGTGCCATTTATCTGTTTGAGCAACACAATCATCTAGTTGCCAACTGCTGCATGAGCTAGTTTTTTATTCATCAGCTGCAATTAAGCGGAGCTGCTTTGTCCTCAGAACGACTTTTGATGAAGGAAGTAGAACATGAGCACGGCGGAGCGTTCAGCCACACATAGTGCCACAGGCGTGCCCCCTCCCACATGGATCAGACACTCCAGCCAAACGTGTGGCCGCTGCCCTCCAAACATAGCAGTTATGACTCCATCTATTTGTCAGAGATGAAGCTTCCATTCCGGCTTTGCTGCAGTTTCTCAGCATTTCTCACAGTGTTCAGGAAGACACACGACGTCACCACAGCAGATATTTACTGCACCATTCCATTCACTCATCAAGCATCAGTGAACTCAGACCTGATTGATGGTTTCACTGATTATAGACATGAATGTCAGACGTGGGGATTTGACCAAAATCAGAACTGAAACCAGTTTAATTCAATTCAGTTTTATTTATATAGCCCAATATTAAAACAGTCGTCGTCTCAATGGGCCATGCTGACAACAAAAGTGAATGGCAGCTTCAAGAAGCATCACCTTAAGAGCCCCCACCCCCCATTTTAAAGGTAATATGCATGAAATAAACGGTAAACCTGATATAAAAGGTTCAGAAACAACGAGGGGTGCAGTTTCCACATGGCTGCAACACTAGAGGCTCATCATTCAGCCTGATTGATCCTTTATGTGTTTTATTATTGTGATCACAGCCTGAAGTCAGTACAAAGTCTGCACAAAGCAGTTGTCTATCTGCTAATAATGGTTTACTGAGTCCTTTAATGTCGCCAGAGCCAAAGGAACACAAGGCCATTAACACAACTGGAGCCCCCCCCTGTACAGTCAAGCTCAATGGTGAACTCAAAGACAAGCGCTCCCCATCAAAACCCACAAAGTAATTCCACCCATATGAAGAAACTCAGAAACAAATCTGTCCACATTATCCCGCCGATGCTGTCGGAGCATCTGCACAGGAAATGTATTTAATATTCGCCTTCCACTCTGACTTCCAGCAGACCATAATCCTCCAAGATTAAATGACATGTGGGCCTGAGTACCTGCTGCTGCTGCTGCTGCTGCTATTGTTGTCATTGGTACAAAAAGCAATTGTAATCACTGGGTATTATAGTCAGTAGCCCCTCTTAACTGCATCCCGACATCCACGGCCCCCCACCCCCCAGAACAAAGATAATGTCACTGAAAGCAGAGGGTTAGCATTACAGCTTTTAGCTACACTCACAGAGAACTGAATATGCATTTGTGGAATTAAAATAAATCTCCTGTTGAGGTGAAAGCAGAAGGTGCACTACACATTTGGGAGGAGTGAGGGGGGGGGGGGGGGTAATGCAGAGAGGTCTGCTGGGAAATGAAGTAAGCAGGG
>NC_136245.1:870000-872500 GCF_053564925.1 Oryzias latipes
TCCACCTCTCTAGCTGTTCCTCCACCTGCTCTCTACTCTCACTGCAAATTACAATGTCATCCGCAAACATCATTGTCCAGGGAGATTCCTGTCTTACCTCGTCTGTCAGCCTGTCCATCAGCATAGCAAACAAAAAAGGACTCAAAGCTGATCCTTGGTGTAGTCCCACCTCCACCTTGAACTCCTCTGTCTGACCTACAGCACATCTCACCACCGTCATACTTCTCTCATACATGTCCTGAACTACTCTGACATACTTCTCTGCCACTCCAGACGACCTCATACAGTACCACAGCTCCTCCCTCGGCACCCTGTCATACGCCTTCTCTAAATCTACGAACACACAATGCAGCTCCTTCTGACCTTCTCTGTACTTTTCCATCAACATTCTCAAAGCAAAAATGGCATCAGTGGTGCTCTTACGGGGCATGAAACCATACTGCTGCTCACAAATCTCCACCTTCTTCCTAAGCCTGGCTTCCACTACTCTTTCCCACAGCTTCATTGTGTGGCTCATCAACTTTATTCCTCTATAGTTGCTGCAGTTCTGCATGTCACCCTTGTTCTTAAAGATCGGGACCAGAGCGCTTCTCCTCCATTCCTCAGGCATCTTCTCACTCTCTAAAATCCTATTGAACAACCTTGTTAGAAATTCCACTGCTGTCTCTCCTAAGCACTTCCATACCTCCACAGGTACGTCATCAGGACCAACGGCCTTTCCGCTCTTCATCCTTTTCAGAGCCTTCCTAACCTCATCCTTTCCAATCTCTGCTACTTCCTGCTCCACAACAACCACATCTTCCTCCCTTCTTTCCCTGTCATTTTCCTCATTCATCAGCTCCTCAAAATACTCCTTCCATCTTTTCTGTACACTCTCTTGGGTTGTTAGCACCTTTCCATCTCTGTCCTTAATCACCCTTATCTGTTGCACGTCCTTCCCATCTCTGTCTCTCTGTCTGGCTAGCCTGTACAAGTCCTTCTCTCCTTCCTTTGTGTCTAACCTGTCATAAAGCTCATCGTAAGCTTTCTGTTTGGCCTTTGCCACCTCTCTCTTCACTCTACGCTGCGCTTCCTTGTACTCCTGTCTACCTTCCTCAGTCCTTTCTACATCCCACTTCCTTTTAGCCAACCTCTTCCTCTGGACGCATTCCTGTACTTCCTCATTCCACCACCAAGTCTCTTTACCGTCTTTCCTCTTTCCAGATGACACACCTAGCACCTTCCTACCTGTTTCCCTGATAATCTCTGCTGTAGTTTCCCAGTCATCTGGAAGTTCATCCTGACCACCCAGGACCTGCCTCAACTTCTGCCTAAATTCCTCACAAGTTTCTTCATTCTGTAGCTTCCACCACTTGGTCTTCTTTTCTGTTTTCCCTATCTTCTTCTTCCTGACCTCCAGAGTCATCTTACACACCACCATGCGGTGCTGTCTGGCTACACTCTCTCCTACCACCACTTTGCAGTCATTAACCTCTCTCAAATGACCTCGTCTGCATAGGATGTAGTCCACCTGAGTACTCCTACCTCCACTTCTGTATGTCACTCTATGTTCCTCTCTCTTCTGGAAGTAAGTGTTGACTACAGCCATTTCCATCCTCTTCGCAAAGTCCACCACCATCTGTCCCTCCAGATTCCTTTCCTTCACACCAAACCTGCCCATCACCTCCTCATCACCTCTGTTGCCCTCACCAACATGCCCATTAAAGTCTGCTCCAATAACAACTCTCTCTCCTCTGGGAAAACTCTCTATGACCTCATCCAACTCACTCCAGAATCTCTCCTTCACTTCTAACTCACAGCCAACCTGTGGCGCATACCCACTGACTACATTCACCATCACCCCTTCAATTTCTAACTTTAGGCTCATCATCCTGTCTGAGACTCTTTTCACCTCTAGAACACTGTTTACAAACTCCCCCTTCAGAATCACTCCTACCCCGTTTCTCTTCCTATCAACACCATGATAGAAAAGTTTGTATCCTCCTCCAATACTACGTGCCTTGCTGCCCTTCCACCTTGTCTCCTGCACACACAGTACATCTACCTTCCTTCTCTCCATCATGTCTGCCAGCTCTCTGCCTTTCCCTGTCATTGTGCCAACGTTAAGAGTCCCTATTCTCAAACCTATGTTCCTGCCTTTTCCCTTCTCTCTCTGGCAACGGACCCTTCTGCCTCCCCTCTTTCTTCGACCAACAGTAGTCAAATTTCCACCGACACCCTGTAGGTTAACAGCATCGGTGGCGGTCGTTGTTAACCCGGGCCTCGACCGATCCGGTATGTCTAAAGTGTTGTGGATGATTCGCATGGTTATTTTGGCAATTTTTACGCCGGATGCCCTTCCTGACGCAACCCTCTCTATTTATCCGGGCTTGGGACCGGCACAGAAGTTACTGGCTTGCAACCCCTGTGGCTAGATCCATCCATATATCCATCCATCCATCCATGTCTCCATCCATCCATCCATGTATCCATCCATCCATCCATCCATCCATCCATCCAT
>NC_136245.1:877500-945000 GCF_053564925.1 Oryzias latipes
TAATCTGATGGGAAGCTTGTCAGATGTCTGCACAGGACGCAGGCTTATCCGGGTTTCACAAGCTGAGCGGCAGTCAGCTCACTCAGCCCAGTTGGCCTCTGCAGGTCGGCGTCTCCATGTCAGCACATTTTCCTGAAGCTGCTGGCTTGGTGTCAGAGAGCCCACACCTTTAGCAACCCCAATTCCCAGCAAGCTGCTTGGCCAAGATCATGCCAGTCCTGAAGATCAGCCTGTGGAGGTCTGGAAGTGTCTGGGAGAGATGGCAGTGGAGTTTCTAACTGGGTTGTTCAACAGCATCTTAGGTGGTGAGAAGATTCCTGAGGAACGGAGGACAAGTGTGATGGTGTCCATCATCAAGAACAAGGAGATGTGCAGATTTGTGGTAACAGCAGAGGAATAAAGCTGATGAGCCAAACAATGAAGAGATGGGAAAGAGTAGCTGAAGCTAGGCTAAGAGCAGAAGTGAACATTTGTGAGCAGCAGGATGGTTTCATGCCAAGAAAGAGAACTACAGATGGAATCTTTGCTTTGAGGATGTTGATAGAGAAGCACAGAGAAGGTCAGAGAGAGACACACTGTCTCTGGAGATCTGGAGAAAGTTTATGACAGGATGTCCAGAAAGGAACTGTGCTTTTGGATGAGGAAGTCTGGAGTGACAGGAAGTATGTTAGAGCAGTGCAGGACATGTGTGAGGGCTGTAAGACAGTGGGGAGGTGTGCTGTAGGGGGGAGTTCAAGGTGGAGGTGGGATTACAAACCAAAACAGTTGTTAGAATGACATCAACGTTGATTCAAACTAGTGACAATGAAGAAAAAAACAGATTTCTGTATAATATCGGCCTCATTGGCAGAAGAGTATGGTGGCATGACGCCACGAACGCCACGGTACAGCTCAAACACGCCATCAGAATTAACGCACAATACAAAAACATTATTACATACAGGTTGTTCCTTAGAAGCAGATTTGCTGTTGCCTCAAAATCCAACAAATGTTATTAAATTTGCGTGTATGTAAGTAAAATCTCCTCAATTGATTGGATAAATGCACAGCGCGGTCCTTCGGGGGGGATAAAAGCTGCCTCTGGGATGATGAGGTGACTGACCCCCTCCACTGACTCATAGATTACACTCTGTTCAACAACAAAAAGCTCTTCCTGCTCCTCCTGAGCGCTGAGATTAGAACAAAGGTGGATGAGTTTAATTTCTGTTATTGTTTGACAGGCAGCTGCAGGAGGATTTGGCAGCTTTCAGCTCCAGTGTAACTATGTGTGGATTAGATCTGCCAGACCCATTAGATGGATTAGGATTTTTACATTTCAGAGGTCCCACCTCAGCGCTGTGGGCCACACGTGGATGTGTGTAAAGACCGACAGCATAGATGTGCTGCAGACGGACGTGTAACTGTTTGTTTGGTTCACTTTGACTCTTCTTATAGTCTGGTTCAGATGAATGGTGAGAACGTTTTGTCACAGACCTGAAATAAAGACGATTCGGTGCTCTGATGGACATAAAACACATTTTTGTTAAAGCATCATTAGAGGCTAGCATTAGCTTATCTGATCTCAAACACCCAGAAAACCATAAAATTTTTTCTGGATTGCTGCTGAGCTTTTTACAGGGAGCCACAAGGAGCAGAAGTCAAGATGTTTTCTTCTTTTTCTGCATAATCCTAATTACTTTATGACATGAGGTGAACATTGGACGTCGAGGTTTGCAGTCCTTCATTACAGAACTACAGTCCCATGAAACTCCAGTTGTTGGGCTTGAAGTGGACGGTTACTGATATCATTTGATTGGTAACAATTTCACAATCCTGAATGGTAACAACCCTCTTTGTCATTTAAACATTGCAAAACTCGGTGCTGTGGAGCAACGATGGGTTTCTGAGCTGGCCCGGTTCGATTTCTGGATCTCCTATCGGCCTGGCAGGCAGAACACAGGTGCTGATGTGGGGCAGTATGTGGGGCAACAGGAATTGCAAACAGGTTCAATCAATGTACCTAACACTAGCTCCACTACCAGTTTTCCCACTTTGGTTGTTGAGGCCCTTTTGCAGTCTGGTGATGGTCTGATCTCTACCTGTAGGAGGTTTTGGGATGGGGGTGTGGGGCCAAGCCGGACAGAGAGGCGTAACGCTATTAAGACAGTGGAAGCAGATTGTCGAGGTGGAGGGGTGCTGTATCAGCGGTCTTGGGGACAGCGTGAGGGGCAGATCAGGCAGATCATACTGCCAGCCATTTTGAAGGACGAGATACTCACTCAGATGCACACCGCAGCTGGGCATCAGGGAGTAGAGCGAACCTTTAAGATGGTCCGTTGTCAGGCTTATTGGCCTAGGATATACAGAGACCTGGAGGCTTTTTGCAAGACTTGTGAGCAGTGCATTGTTTCCTTTTTTTTTTTTTTTTCTTTTTTTTTCTTTTTTTAACTTGTTCTGTCCAACAGCTGAGCAAACAGATTAGAGCTGAAGGCTTTTTGTGTTGGACAGGTTTTACTATCACAAAAAGAGGTTATATAGCTTCAAGAAACTAGAGTGTAGATTTGTATAAACCCCTTTTTGTCGTATTATTTTTTATTTATTTGTTACATTTAGTGTGTGTGGGGAGGGAGAGGGGAAGAATGTGAGGGGAGGGTGGAAGAGAGTAAAAGGAAGAAAGGTGAAAAGGTGGGGGATACAAGCACTGATTTGACTAAGTTATTAATTTAAGCTGTAACAATTATACCAGATCTGCTGGAAAGACGAATGTTACATCAAAGGTGAAAATCTGACACTAAGATGAGCGAGAAAAAAAAACTGTCCATCAATACACTGTAGGTAAGGAGGAGGGATGAAGCAGACAGGGAGCAGTGTGGAGTGTGCACGTGCACGTGGGGGTGGAGATACATGCATGCTGCCGACGTGAACCGTGTGTTCATAAAGGGAGCCAGAACCTACCCAGCCAGACCAGCCAGACCAGGAAAGGGGAGGAGAGCCCCCCAGGCCAGAAGCCCCCCCAGCATCCGGACCCAGGCAGCCCGGGAGGGGAGGAGAAGGGGACCGCCCACCCCACCAGCCAGGCACAGAGAGGGCCCCCCTACAGGGGCCCCCCCAATGCCCAGAGGCACAAGCGAACCCAGTGTCCGGCCCCCAGGCCACAAGACAGGAGCGCTTAGCCGTACCAGGCGGCAGCCATGGGGGCCACCGGGCGCCGGACACCGAGACAAAGGCCAGGGGCGCCCCGTCCCCGCAAGCCAGCCCAGGCATGCGACCTTAGCAACCCAGGGATCGCCACGCACCCACAGCCACAGCCACCCCTCTAAAACCCTACGCACTACAACCCCCCCCCCCCCCCCCCCCCGCCATAATATCTGACCCCCCCTCCCCAACCCTCTCAGTGCCCTCCCCTCTCTGTGATGGGGAGGGAAAGCCCCAGAGGGTCCCAGCGAGCCAGCCCCCAGGTCGGTCCTACCCATGCACTCACACACACATACTCACAATCATCTGGTTACCCTCCCTACCCCCGCCGCCACACAGTAACCCCCCCCCCAGCCGGCCGACCCCCAGCGCCGCACGCCCGACCCCCCCCGCAGCCGACAGGATACCCATAAGCCCGGCCGCCCTGAGAGGACCAGGCGGGTGAAGACCGGCCGCCCCCCCCGACCCCACCCATGTATGGAGGTGTGGGAGTGCTGTGTGTGTGCTGCAGGTAAAATAGGAGGTCACCAGTGTGGGGGGCTCCACCGCTGCCAAGCCGCAAAGCCCCCCACAGTCCCTCTGTGAGTGGTGTGTATTTGCTGTGTGTGTGCTGCTAGCATGCAGTGTGTGTGTCTACAGAGGAAGTTAAAATTGTGGGGGGGGGCCAGCGAAAGGTGAGCACGGATGTTTCACCGTGCCCCCCCTCCACCAGACCCTCTCCACAAGGCCCTAGATGAATCAGAGTGTCTAATATGCAAGTAAAAAGCGGGGAGGAGGGCGGGTGCCAACTAGAACCCAGAGAGGGGCATCCCCAGTGAGCCCCGCCAGCATACCCCTCCCATCCAGATCCCGGGGCCCTATGTGCCTGTGTGCAATATTTGTTTGGGTGAGAGCGGGGAGGAGCGGGCGGATGGGCACAACCGGGGGAGAAGGCTCCCCCGAGCGACCGGCCCCCCAGCCGGCCGCGGTAGGCGCCCCCCCTCCCAGAGCGGCCGGGCAGCCAGAAACGGCAAGCCAGTCGCAGTTGGAGGCCAGAGCCTCGCGGCGACGAGAGACAGCCAGCGAGGAAGGGTCCCGGCGCCAGAACGGGGGGGCAGGGGGTCCAGCCCCACCATTCCAGTGCATTGTTTCCAAGAACCCTCACCCGCAGGTAGTTGAACCACAAGGACATTTGCTGGCTTACAGGCCATTGGAGGTTGTGGCTGTGGACTTCACAGTTTTGGAGCCGTCATCAGACCAGCGTGAAAATGTCCTTAGCATGACTGATGTCTTCTCCAGGTTTACTGTCACAATACCAGCCCATGATCAGCGCGCCGTAACTGTTGTTACACTCTGACCAGGGTAGGTGCTTCGAAGATGATGTGGTCCAGGGTTTGTGTAAAGTATATGGGATCAGGAAAAGCCGAACGATCCCATCATGCTCAGGGAAACGGGCAGTGTGAGCGCTTTAACAGGACCCTACATGACCTGTTGAGAACACTGCATCCACATCAAAAGAGACGATGGGTTGAATCCCTTCCTGAGCTGCTGTGTGTTTGTAACACCACAGAACACCATAGCACAGGTTACTCACCATATTTCCTGATTTTTTGGGAGGGCCCCACTTAGGCCTTTCGATATTTGTTTGGGTCAGGATAGGGAAGACTTTGAGGGTGACGAGCATGCTTGGGTGGTGGAACATCAGGAGCGACTGCGTTGGGCTTATGAGCAGGCGGGCCAGAATCTGGACCAAGCGGACGAAGCTCGACGTGGTTTGAAGGTCATAGGGAGTGATGCATCCCTGCTGCCGGGCTGACTGGTGTACGTAAGAAACAGGCGGTTTCTGGAAGGCATAATATTCAGGATGTTTGGCTTCCTGTTCCCCATAAAGTGTTGGAGCGTCTGGGTGGAGATTCGCCTGTGTACTCGGTTGCACCTGTCGACTCCTCTGGGCCACCCCGCAATGATAATGAGCTTCGGCTGTGTGGTCCCAGTGTACAGAGTGGGGGTGTGCACTGGGTCCAGTCTTGAGGTTCACGGGCCTGGTTCTTGTAGGGGTGGGGCTGAGGCTTCAGCTGCTTCTTTTGCCACTTCTGCCCCGTGTGTGCTTCCCTCAGCATGTGGGGTTGAGGTGGGTGCAGATGACCCACAGTTGACACCGGTAGCGTCTGGGTCTGTTGGGCCTCGCCGGACGGCTCGTTCCACTGCAGGGTCACACTCTGACCCTTTTCGTTTGCCCATCTGATGGCAGATCAGTGGGGCACCGATCTTTTCTTGGGGGGGCGTAAGTGTGACCAATGGGGATTTGGTTCAGGGGCGTGGTGCGATATGTGTGGGATGTAACACATTCTTATATATTGTGTTTAACGTTTCACCTGTTTCTTAGTATATGTGTGTGTGTCACATTATTGTGTCATCTTCTTTTGGTTGCAGTGCTGCTGCTTTAGTCTGGTAATATAACCTTTCCATTGTCTTGGCTCTCGTTTCTGCACCTGCAGAGGTACGGCTCCACAGTGAAGATGAAGTGATGAAGCAGGGCAAACGGTCACTCTGATTCACTGATGAAGACACACGGAGGAGGATGGAGTTCTCCCACTGAGGCTGCCGTTTCTGCAGAGCTACAGGAGGGATGTGATGCTTTCATTCGAGTCCCAGAACAGGAACCCAGACGTTTCCAGCTTTCAAAGGGAGCAGAGCTTTTCTGAGATGTGATCCTTCCTTTTTGGAGATGCTCCTCAGCTTCAGCCTCTGATCACTGGCCTGGGTAATGGAGGCACTGAATTGGAAAGTTAATTGGATGTGGTTAAGGCTGCTGGATGGCTCCGGTGGAGGAGGATGACCCCCCCCCACCACCACACAGTGTACTGCAGCGTCTACGGTGGAGCTCAGCTCTGTTGGAGGCCTTAACATCAGTGGCTCCGTTCAAAGCGCATCACCTGAGGTCTGACACGTCACCTCAGGTGTCCTTCAGTGTCACATGGTCTCAGACCCACACAGCCCTCTCTGAGGCTGCAGCCCCTCTGCAGCCCCACAGAGGATGAGGGAGCCCTCTTCTGCTTGGAGTCGGCATTGCAGCAGCGGGAGGACACCAGCTCATTTATCGTAGACCGTGCCACATCTGAGTGTGTTTGGTCCATCAGTCACTCTCTGTTCAGTCTTTACTGGAACCAGCTCAGCTTGTAAAATAAGAATAACAAGCATTTATATTTGAAAGCTTCTTTTCTGAGGCTGCAGTTTAGAAACGTGGAGCCGAACCAAAACTTTGAGACATTTTGATCAGAGAAACAAGTTTCTCACAAATACAAAACGCTCAGTTTCTGTTAAATGGACTGTTTTTTTTAAATAAATAAACTTATTTCTTCATTTAACACATGAAGAACAGTTCTTCTGGTTTATTGTTTGGCTTTTCTATGAAGGATTTTCCCTGGTTTCTTTTCATTTTTAAAAGGATTTATAAAACATTTTAGTAAATGTTTGATTATCAAAAATGACTAAGCTATTTCTTATTAACGATGTTTCTTTTTCATTTAGATTCCTTCATTCTGTATTTGATCTGAAATCCCGGCTGGTGAGGACATTATTTCACTTCACTTCAGGTCTCTGTGCATCACGGCAGAAGACGAGTGAGGAAGATGGAAAGTCCTTCAGTGCTGGGAAAATGTCGTGGCTCAGGCGACCTGCAGCTGAAGACAAAGAGAAAGCTAAGAGCCTCAGGAAGAAACTGCATCCACCCATCGGGGTTTCCAGTCCAGCGGGGGCTAAAGTGGAGCAGCGGAGAGTCCACAGATCAACCAGGACTTTTATCTCACTCATTACCTTCAGTTGTGTCTGTTATTCCTGGGAGGTGTGAGGATGAATCGCTTTATGTTCTTGTGACCCCCCCCCCCCCCCTTTAGACCACTGCCATCAGGGTAAAAAAACTCCAAAAGAGCAAAGAGTTCCCGCAGGGGGGCGTGGCCATTGCCCACCTCCTCCTGGATCTGGATCAACCAGGAAGTTCCTTAACAATCCTCTGAAAGCTGGTGTCACATGACAACAGTCCAGCCTGGTCAGAACATTGCTGAGGTGGGCGGAGCTAATGGATGCTTAATGGGTCTGAACTTCAGCGCCCAAATCCTCGACACCCACCCATCCAGTGACGTCACGCGTGTGGAAGACAGAGCAGCGACACGCTAACGTTGGACAGAGTTTTTTCTTCTGTTGATTTTCACTGAAATACTTCTAATTCCCCCAACTGTCTGCAGATAGAGAGGCCCCCCCCTCAGTGAGTGACGGGAACGTGTTGGTGATGCAGGAAACATCGGAGAGGGAGAAAAGCGCCTGGGGGGGTGGGGGGGGGCGCTGCAGACAGTTTGTCAGGGAAACTTAGGCCACCAGACCTCCAACCTGCGTCACTTTGAATTCTTTCTCACACTACATGATTCTGGCTTTCAACCCCTCCCCTTGTATTCAGCCCCCCCAACCCACCCTGTCTGCCTGGAGATAGATGAGAGATGCCCCGGTTGGGAAGGAACATGTACGGCTAGACAAGTGATGGATTCCGTCCTAATTCCCCCAAATGGGATGTATGAGGCTGAGGACGGCGGAGCGCTGACTTCAGAGACAGGGTGGACACGGATTCATGTGTGGGGGAGAAGAGGGAGGAAACGGGGGAGAGACAATAAGTAGGCCACCCTGTGTCAGGTAAACTTTGGGCTTGTAGCTAACTGGATGTGTCAGAGCGGCTAAATGTTGGGCTGTCGTAACCAAACAATAGGCTTCAAGATGTGGCCTAAAAAGCCTGTGCCAACATTCCAGGGGGGGGGGGGGGGGGTATGGAGGGAGTGGGATATGAGTGGAGAGAAATGTCCTTTTTAGCTTGATGAAAGGACACTGGAATCCAGGGGTAGACCCTCTCCAGAGGCTTCTAGAGAGGGTCTACCCCTGCACCACCTCCTGCTGCTCCTCCTGGAACAGCAGGAGGTGCAGCAGGAGGTGCAGAAGGAGGTGGTGGTTGAAGGAAGTCTGAGCTCCTTTTCTTAAGGTCGTGCCACAAAGCCACTACATACGTTTGTACAGTGGTGGACAAAATAGTTGGTACCCCTCAGTTAAAGAAAGAAAGTCCACAATGTTCACTGAAATGACTTGAAACGTTAAAAGTAACAATAAATTACAATGTATTGAAAATTAAATAATTAAAATCAGCCATTACTTTAGAGTTGTTGATTAACAGAATTATTGGTAACACTTTATATTAAGATTCCTTAACAAGGAACACATAATAAATACAGGTTGTTAATAAATCTTATTAAGCTTATTAACACTGACACATTTGTTAGGCACCTATAATGTCAATAAATGCATCATTAGCAGAATTGAAAACATCCTAATAATAATGCTTGTAAATGTGTTAACTAAGTAATTTAATGAACCTTATTAGACTTATAGTGCTAATAAATGTCTTACTAACACGCTATAAATTCATTTAGAATGCTTGTTAATGCGTTAACAAAGCTTGTTAAGGAATCTTAATATAAAGTGTTACGGAATTATTTAAAAAAACAAACTACTGAAATAGGGCTGGACAACGATGATGGTTCCTCCATAAAAGACTGAGAACTAATTGTCCAGGAGGTCATGATGAACTCAGGTTTGTCCTTTAATTGACATCACAGCTGTTTTCAAACCCACAATCAGTCAGTCTGCCTATTTAAAGGGAGACAAATAGTGAAAAGGTGTGAACCACACTGAACATGGACAACAGAAAGCCAAGGAGAGAATTGTCCCAGGACATTAGAAACTAAATTATAGACAAACATGGTAAAGGTAAAGGCTATAAAACCATCTCTAAGCAGCTTGAAGTTCCTGTGACCACAGTGGCACATATTATTCAGAAGTTTCAGACCCACGGGACAGTAGCCAACCTCCCTGGACGATGGAAGAGGAACATTGATGATGACAAATGGAGGAGACGGATAGTTGGAACTGTATCCAAAGAGCCCAGAACAACCTCCAAAGACATTAAAGGTGAACTCCTAGATCAAGGTACATCAGTGTCAGATCGCACCATTCATGGTTGTTTGAGCCAGAGTGGACTTCATGGGAGACGACCAAGGAGGACACCACTGTTGAAAGGAAATCATCAAAAAGACAGACTGGAATTTGCAAAAATGCATTCTGGGAGAATGTCCTTTGGACAGATGAGACCAAACTGGAGCTTTTTGGTAAGACACATCAGCTCCATGTTGGTAGACTCAAAAATGAAGCATCCGACCAAAAGAACACTGTCCCTACTGTGAAACATGGAGGAGGCTCAGTTCTGGTTTGGGGCTGCTTTGCTGCATCTGCCACAGGGTGTCTGGAAGTTGTGAAGGTCAAATGAAATCTCCAGATGATCAAGGCATTCTGGGTAGAAATGTGCTGCCTAGTGTCAGAAAGCTTGGTCTCTGTCTCAGGTCATGGGTCTTCCAACAGGACAACCATCCAAAACACTCAGCCAAAACCCCCAAGAATGGCTGAGAGAAAAGCGTTGGACGATTCTGAAGTGGATTCTATGAGCCCAGATCTGAATCCCATTGAACATCAGTGGAAGGAGCTGAAACATTTGGAGAAGACACCGTCAAACCTGAGACAATTGGAGCAGTTTGCTCATGGGGAGGGGGCCAGAATACCTGTGGACAGGTGCAGAAGGCTCATTGACAAATACAGAAACCGTTTCATTGCAGTGATTGCCTCAAAAGGTTGTGCAACAAAATATTAAGTTATGGGTCCCATCATTTTAGTCCAGCCCTATTTCATTAGTTTTTTTTTTTTTAAATAATTCTGTTATCAACAACTCTAAAGTAATGGCTGATTTTGATTATTTAATTTTCAATACATTTTAATTTATTGTTCCTTTTGAACGTTTCAAGTCATTTCAGTGAACATTGTGGACTTTCTATCTTTAACTGATGGGTACCAACTATTTTGTCCACCACTGTACATTTTCCATGTGTTTAATGTCTGTCTTTGGGGATTCATGCATTATATACATCATTCATGAGTGTTTCCTGCGTTCATTATTCATAAATGTGCTCAGATGTCTGTGGAGGGGTTCAGTCTTTACGTGAATTCAGTTTTGAGCGGTTCAAATTGTTTGGTCACAGCTTTGCACCAGGAAGCAACAGTTCAAAGCGTATTTCCACTGATAAAATGTGTTGCATTCCAGCTCAAAGCTGCCTTTGCTTCTGCCAGGTTCATGCAGCACCTCTGGAGCCCTTCTGTTAGTTTAGATGACTTAATCCCCATGTGCTGTCCTCTGCTTTCTGTCCATGTCCTCCGTTCTTCCTCACCTGTCCCCGCCCTCTCACGTATCAGGAATCAACCACAACTGACAAATTAACTTTTGCTTTTTTCTGCAACAGAATAAGCTGATCCTTGTGAAACGTTCCGGTTGTGAAGGAACATAAACGCTGGAGCTGAAGCTCTGGTATAACATTTTTAGACACCTGAAGCCTTTTGTTTAAATCTTTTTTGTAAGGAATCAAACGAGTATCGTTTTTTTGCCCCGTTTTATGCTCACGTTGCAAACTTAACCTTTCATTCACATGACAAGGTTTTAGTAAAAGGTGCCATTATTCTGAAAACTGGTAGCATTTCCATTCCGGCTAATGATGTCCGGCCGCCATCTTGTCTGCAGCCGGGTCCCCCTTGACTGCAAGGCCCCGCGGTGGGAGCTGACCGTGGTGCTGACAAGATGTAATTTCTGCTCAGTGCTCTGAATGTCAGTGAAGAAAGTCATTAAAGTTTACGTGTTTGTTAACGCGCTTCATCTGTAAAACATTTCTGTAAAAACCGCAACTTTTCTCACTTTGCCCACAGATATTCACGTCTCACTAATGTTCATCTTGCGTGCAGAATGTCCATAGTGTGACATGGCCTTGAGACGGCTGCAGGACACAAAGGATGGATGGACAAATAGGAGTCTGCCCCTGAAAACCCAAACTCCTTTCATTTATTAAACCAAAACATTATAAGTCAGAAATTCAAGCTGTTGGAAGGAACTGCAGCGTTTGATGGATTTGAGATTCCTGTAGACCTCCATCATGAGCCCTTCTTCAGGCTAGGTTTTGGTTTTTACACTTATTGTTTTCTGGGTTTTCCTCTTGTTCTTTGGTTCCTCGTGAGCTGGTTAGCTTTTGCCCCCCAGATTCCCTACCCGTCCCGCGGCTCTCCGTGGAGCTGTCACAGCAGCCTGCCGCTCGTTCTTTGCTTCACAATGGAAGGAGATGTATCTGGGTCTTCAGTGTCGGCTCATTTGTGTTGCATTTCTGAGTGTGTTGTCCCACACTTGTGGTTTGTTAACATCCACTTTCCTTCTGCTGTTTGCCGTAGCATTTCATTAAACATGTGGAGAATAAAGTCACAGCAGAAAGCATTCAGCAGATTTCCGGCCATGACATCAGCTTCCGTTAATTACACTAGTTTTCCCTCCAGGCTGCACAGAAATTCTGTTTGTCATTACAAAGTTAGGAATTTTCAAAACTTGAGCAGAAGAATTTGATATCTTTAAGAGTTAACTAGTTGTTCTTGGATTAACTTTTTTTCCGTCATGGGTCGAATAGCAAACCTCCATCCAAAGGGGCATCAATGAAGTTGTGGCCGTGTCCCGTCTGCATCTGTGTGGCGCCACATGCTGCTGCCTTGAATGCGTGTCATGAGTGGCGTAGTGAGGGAGGGTGAGGGGACGTCACTGTGAGTAATCAGGAGATGTCCCCTTAGTGCCCTACCCGCTAATTTTAACTGCACCCCCCTTAGTACACACACCCCTCCCCCCTCAATATATACATCCCAACATAAACACACACACATGCACACACACACCCTCTCATACACACATACACGCACACACATTTTGCAAGGAAGGTGGGACCTAGGACCATCTGTCCCCTGCCTCTTCCCTGGTGGGGGGTACGGGCCCCTTTGCGACGGCGGCCGTGTCCCCGGGGTGCCGGCTTCCTGGGCCCGGCGGTGCTCTCTCCGCGCGGTGGGGGGGTTCACATTACATCTGAGCCGGGGGTGTTTCTGTCCATGGGTGGCGGGCTTGGTCGCTTGGGCGGCGGTTGTTCCCTGCCGGTTCCCGTGTGGCGTTGGGGGGATTCCGGCTGCCGCTGCTGCTGCGGTGGGGGTCTTGGGGTGGGGGTGGCTGGGCACTCTCCCTCCTTCTTTTCACGTTCCACCATCCATTTTAGAAGAACATAAACACTCACCTGAGCACAGGTGTTAGCTCACCTTTGCACTTATAGTTTGCATGATTGAATGAATGAAAGATTTCACACTAGTTGGTTTAAAGGCATAGGTATGCGTGTGAACACTATCTGTTTTGTGTGCATGTTGACATGTGGACATTTTTCAGCTAGCAGGTGTGTTTATAACATTTGAATGTGTGTGTGAACAGGCCCCGCCCTTTTTGTACTACATTTGAACCTTACCGTAATGATTAACAACCAGTAAACTTGTTGCTTTATGCTGCTTCATGGTCTTACCCCCCTTCCCCTCCTATTATCACCCCCTACCCCCCCTCTCTCTAACGTCCCTCTCTCTTCTTCCCTTCTTTCCTTTTCCATCCGGTCCAACACCAAAGATTTTCAAACATGATTGACAAAAGGGGTTTATTCAGACATACCTTTGGTTTGTCTGAAGATTAATAACCCCTCTTGTTAAAGTAAAATATGTCCAACACAAGAGGCCCTCAGCTCTCATCTGTCTGCCCAGCTGTTGGACAGGACAAGTAAAAAAAAAAAAGAAATGAGTGGCGTAAACGGCAAACAGAGGCGATGCGGATTCTGTCTGCAGAGACGATCTGCCATCATCAATCAGCAGGCCCCTCCCCCTGCATGAAGACCGACTGGAATAATGAGTCCATTCTGAGCTAAAGCTGGGATGGGGGGGGGGGGGGGGGGTGGTGACAGGAGCAGCAGAGGAATGGAGAAAGAGTGAGCAGAGGAGACGGTGTCGTGTCATTTCCCGGCTAATTGACTGTTGTTGCTGTCGGGGGCTGGCAGCCAGCAGTTGCTCACAGAAGGCGTTTTTTGGCGCCTCCACCCGCGCAGCAGCGACCATGCATGACTCACGGTCCCACCCCCCCGAACCTGTCTGTCTTTAAGTGAGGACCCCCTACACGGTTTAATTGCAAAGGGCACATTGGAAATGAATCATGACTTCAGTGAAATGGGGGGGTTGTGAGCACTGGTTTTTGCTGAAGGACCCTCTCTGGAAATCACAAACTCTGAGGTTTTAGCCAAAAGATTTGACAGACAGATGTAAGTAAAACTATTTTAATAACTGATCAGAGACAAAAACGTCCTCACTGGAGTCAGATCTGTCCTCTCCGTCTCGGGGTTTCCTCTTTTCTAAGCTTTGGATCGTCGTTATATTTGCTGCTTCAGTCTGAAGGAGTAAAGGCGGCAGGTTAGCGGTTCAAATCCCAGCTGGGGGTGAGTTTGCATGTTCTCCGTGTGCATGCGGGGGTTTCCCTGCCTTCAACCAACAGATAGGCTCCAGCAACCCTCGGAGAGGGCGTCAGTGGATTCTGGAGATGGATGGATGTCTGGTCTGTGGTCCAAAAGTCTCAAACAAGCAGCTTTAGAAAACATTTACTGACTCTTAAAAGAGAAGTTAGTAAATGAAACAGTAAGTGAAAAAGATCACTGTATTTAGGATTTATCCTCAGAAAAGGTTTTGTTTCTTAGATCGAATGGAATCAGAACTTGGAGTCTGTTTTCATGTATTTATGATGCAAAGCCTTTTAAAAGGTTAAACGACAGCAAATGTGCTCTATAAATAAAAGCTATAGCTCACTAAAAGCAGCTTCACCAGGTAAACCAGTCAGACTGAGACATCCTCCTTTAAAGTGGAGGAATGGACTGAACCACTGTGGGATCTGAAGGGACCATTCCTCCACCTGACTGGACTGAACCACTGTGGGATCTGGAGGGACCATTCCTCCACCTGACTGGACTGAACCACTGTGGGATCTGAAGGGACTATTCCTCCACCTGACTGGTGTTTCTGAAGTTCTCTTTGTTCTGTTTACCGTGTAATGACTCAACAATCTCGTCTCTTTCTATCACTCCCAACCAGTTTTAATGTCTTCAAAGAACACGGGCGCCCATGATGCAGAGGTAGAGCGGCCGATTGGATTGGAAGTTCGGTTTCCGGCCTGCCTGCCCGTGTGTCAAAGACACTGAACCCCCCCACACACACACACACAGACACACACACACACACCCACACAGACACACACCCCCCCCCCCACACCCACACACACACACACACCCACACACCCACACACACACACACACACACACACACACACACACACACACACGGCATTGAGAGACACTGCTATTCCAAATTGGCAGGCGGGGTAATTAACCAGTTTCCAGTTGCCCTCTGAGAAGGCGGCTCTGCCATTACGATCCTCAGCCTCCTCAGCATCACTGATCCTTTAGTTCCACTCCTGAATAATTAATAAAAGCTAATTGTCCTCAATTCTTGTGAGGAGTTGGGCGTCACTGATGGGGGGTCATCGTGACGGTTCTTCACTGTTCTCTCGTCTTTGTCCGGATCAGTTAAACACTTAAGTGCAGAGTTTGCGCGGCCATGATCCCCCCGCCCCCACCCATCCATTATTCAGAGCCTTTCTGCTGTGTGTGGGGCGCTGACACACTGTGGAGGCGACAGGAGCATGTACAGCGACTGGGAGAACACCAGGGGGTCCGGGTCCCAGTGGAGCTTCAGGTTCTGACGCCTGTACACTTGCTTCCAGCTTGTCACTTGGAATCACACACGACCTTTACTGCTTGGACCCCCGCCTCCACGTCTCTCACAGCTAAACTGAATTAGCATGTGTCTCCGAGGAGCTGCTGTGTGAGATGAGAGCCTTTTAAGAAACGCTCTGTCATGTAAACATGCAGCGCCACCGTGGAAGAGTTCCTCCACTCAGGAGTCAGGAGCAACAAGCAGGTGTGTGTGTGCATGTGTGTGCATGCATGTGCATGTGTGTGCATGCATGCGTGTGTGTCTCTCAAAGGTTTCTGTTTTCAGTTTTGTTGACTTCATCTCTGATGCTGTGAGCAGACGTCGTCCGCATCCCATCATCCCATCATCCCATCATCCCATCATCACACACCAAGACTGTGACCTTCAGTCCTGGCTGTTCGCACTTTCCAGACCCAAAACTTTCTGTACAACAGAAGATAGAAAAAGTGTAAACTGAGACATGTGACACTACTCTTCTACTGACTGAAGCCATGTCCAATAGGATCAACGAGTGTCTGAAAAAAAAGATTCAGCTGATTACACTGAATGGAGGAACCTCGGAGAACCTCGGAGAACCCAGAACTTTAGTTCCACAACAATAAGCTGCTTAGAAATTCTCATCCTGAAAGGAGGAACTCATAAATCTGCATATAAACAACAGTGTTCTCTACTTTTCCATCAGTGCTGGGAATGACGGCTTCATCCTGAAAGAGGCCGAACTGGCTCCCCCCACAGAGAACCTCTGGAAGGACAGAGGACCACCATCAAGCAAAAGAGACCAGATTCAACACAAAACTCCTGTTCAGGAGCTCCATGTCCACACATGTCCCCGTGGTCCCAGGGGTAACCATGGTAACCATGTCGGACTTTCATGAAATCTACAGCAGCACATTTAAAGTGAACTCCCTTATTGGATATAATGGATCTGTTTGCTGAAACATTTTTGGATGAAAACAAATGAACAAATTAACAAATTATTAATTTAAAAAATGTTTTAGTTTGTTCAATATCTATATAAAAAACTGCTCCTGGTGCGGATGGACGTGACAGTAGGACCATGGAGAGCTACCGATTTGCAGAGGCACAGAGTGAAGCTGCTGATGTGAGGATCCACATGAGAGCTGGGTTCATTCAGGGCGCTGCAGCTTCTTCACATTTGTACTCACTTCTTTTATCTCTCACTCTACAGACTGTCTGACAGCAGCCACAGTCGGCCTTAAAGGGCCTCTCCTCTTCAACAAAAACCCGCCGCATGATGAATCCACACCAGAACAGAGGAAAGCGGCGCGCTCACGAGTCAGAGGGGGAACCGAGTGGCTGCTGTGTCCTGGAACAGCAGAAGCAGCTGTCAGAACGGTGAGAAGGACGATCCCTTCATGGTTTGGGGTCTTTCCCTGTGACTGAAGGCCTTTCCTACGGCAGCTCCAGTTCAGGCTCTTCATTCACTCAAACATAAACTGGATTTATCGGTTTCAGTAAACTCGTGTAAAAAAACGCTGATGTTTATTTTGCAATAACTCCGTTGAGAAAACAGCCCCAGCTTTATGCTCATCATAAACACCCATCTGTTGTGGGCTTCTCCTCCTCGCTCTTCTGTAACACCAGTGATTTTTAGCCCCCCCCCGGTGAGAGGCAGGAAGGCCGCCTCCCCGTCCAGATGCCGGCGAGGCGCCGAAGCTGCACTCAGACTGCAGTCACAGAGGAAATGTCACGAGGAAGAGGAGCTGGGCGGTTTGCCGTCCGCGGGGCTCAAGGGAACGGCGCTTTCAGAGAGTGGGAGAGGTGGTGCGATGGCCCCGGATCCATGGCAGCTGTTTCCTTCAATGTTTCATGCTCACAGCCACAGCTGCTCTCCAAATGAGAGTTCATGTTGCAGGGGGGCCGACCACCCTGGGTCGAGCCTTGTCGCATGGCCTGAATGTCAAACTCCACCCAGCAGGGAGACGCTGGCTCAAAGGACACAGTGAGTGTTTCCCGTCTCCGCCTTGTTGATGTGTCTTTCTGCCTCTTTGGATTTGACTCCCAACTGGACAACAGGCAGCTCTAAATGGAAGGAAACGCCGTCTGCTGAGCTCACACTCAGACTAAACTGCTTTTGATTCTGAGAACTGGACAGGAAGGCCTGACCCCCCCCCCCCCCCCCCCCCAAAGCCTCAGCCACTGCTTCTCCAGCACCTCCATCAGGTCATTCATGTTGGAGAAAAACCTCCACCGGCATCAGTCTGGAGGGTCACTGAGTCCAGGATGTGACACGTCTGCTGCACAGCCTCTTCATCGCCCCCCCAGTATCAGGTCGAGTCCATGTGGACCCCCCCCGTCGGTTCTGCTTTGATGCCAACAGATGCATGTTTGTTGCCCTACTGGATTAGCTTCTGCAGCGAAGCAGGTACCGATACGGCCACTAGACGGGTTCTGATGGGACAGACGCTTGACTGGAACACAAACAAAGCTGCTTGTCCTGAAGGAAATAAAGGCATGAAGGAGAGAAACACAGCTGGAAATGTCAGGGTCGGTGCAGGACGTAGAAACATCCAGAATCAAAGCTTCCGTTTGTTACTGGGAAACTGAGGTAAGTGGGCTTTTAGACAATGAAAAGGGAGGAAGGATTACACAATGACACACAGGTGCACACATCAGGAAGAAGTCAAGACATCTGAAACGGGAGGACAACAGGAAGTAAGTCAAACCGCCCCAAGACCTCACAGAAAAAGAAGGAAACCAACTTAAAGCAGTGCAAACGACCCCAACACTCCAGCAGACCTGTTTGCTCTGCTGATCGTATCCATGGTGACGGCTGTGGGGGAGCCTTTGACTCTGTGGAGCGCCACTGTGACATGGAGCTCTGCTGCATGCGCACACACACACGCACACACACACACACACACACACACACACACACACACACGCACACACACACAGTGTGGCAGGGATGAGCATGATTGGAAGTGTCCAGTCTGCAGCAGTGCAGCTGCATAAAGGAAACAGCTGCTGGAATCTCACAGCGGCCCACCCGTGTCTCCTAGTATCTGTCACACAGACACAGCAGCCAGCTCAGCCTGCAAACACAGGACACAACAAAGACATCTGCAAGATGGCTTTGGACACGCAGCCCCATGGATGTGTGCACTGCTGGGATGTGGTTGTTGCTGGGTGAATGACAAACATGCTGCTGAGATCTGCTCCTCTTTGGGCATCCTGTGAGCCTCGCCGTTTCCCCACAGCCAGCAGGAAGTCGCTCTGGAGTCTTTGCTTTCTTGGGTTTGGGGACGGTCCAGACATTTAACCTCTCTGCTGCTGTCAGAGCCACTCAGCACCTCTGACCATTCTCTGGAAGGGTCCCCGAGGGTCCATTCTACTTTTCATTGGTGGGTTGGAGCTGCAGCAACAGTTTCCCCTTAATTCAGACGTCTTTGCTGTTTGGGTGTTTTCCAGCTTCCTGTCAGTGTCAGTGTGGTCATAGTAATGCAGCTCCACAGGAGAGGAGTTTCTTTCTCTGACAAGTGTTCTTGCTGCACATGTTTGTTCCTGTCATTTACAGCTTGATTACTGCCATGACTTTTGCAAGAACAGACCTAAAGGACCTGGAAATAACTTGACTGACTTCATATAGACTTATGTTTCATCTCTGCAGCCACATAGAGGCAGACACAGAATCAAAGACGACACAAATGAAAAGCCTTCAGGCCGTGTCTCACAGCTGCTATGTACATTTAGTGAGTATTACTCAGATGAGAATAGGTCATAGGTGAACGTGGAAAAAGTGAGAAAAGTTTTGGTCTTTACGTGAAATTTCCACAGATGTTTCAGGAATGAACCACGTTAAACCACAGAAGTAGGAATAAACCACGCAAAGAACACGTAAACCAACATAGAACATGAACCCTGTGATTATTGTGATGTTTATCTTCAGTTCATTAGTGATTCATGCATCAATTATATAATTGTACCGTGATCTGTGCGCCGTATACATAATCTAAACGTTATACATCCATGCTTCGTGCATGAAAAGTCTGTTAGACAAACGTGGAACGGTCCTGGAAAGACACACATATGTGTTTGCATCTCATAAAAATCACACACAAATGTGTACGTTGTAATTAATAGTTGCGTATAGACTGCATAAAATACGCATAAACTGAGTAAATCTCAACCGACCAAACATTCAGAACAGAATTCACGTACAGATCCGTCGACTGAAACCCTCGACGGACATCTGAGCACATCGAACGCGAGAAACACTCAAGGATGACGTAGATCACATGGATCATGAAAGAACAACGTTCATACGTGGAAAAAACACAAACAACACTCCGGCTGTGTGACACGACCTCCATGTTGAGGCAGACGACCTCTGAAGGAGTCTGTGGGTGGCCTGAATGCATCAAACCAACACATTGCTGTTCTCTACATTTATTTCTGTTATTTTAACTGGAATTTTCTCTTCTGATAACTTTTGTTCAAATCTTGAATTGTTTCTGAGTTTTTGACCAGCTCACCAGAGAAAATCTAGCAGAAGGAAGGATTGAACAGGAAAAGGAAACCAACAGTTGATGTACAGAGAAAACAGCACCAAAACCCAAACTATAGACTCCTCAGAGCTCGTGCCGGAAAGAGACCACAAAAAAGAGACCACGGCTCTTTAAACACTGAATAAATCAGCTAAAGTGCATGCAGCTGTGAGCGCTCCTCCACAGGAGGGGGCGGAGCCTCCTGGAGAAACCAAACCAAACTCTTGTCATTCTTTCTGGAAGGCTCCACAGCCGGGTCCATGCGTGCAGCAGCAGGGACCGCTTCTCCATTTAGTCAGCAGTTTGAACCCAGGGCCGATGAGTGTGAAGATGAAGGTGGCTGCTTGCTGCCAAAGACAGAAAACGAGCGCAGCAGTCTCAGAGCCGAGCTTTTTCTTAGGGTCAAGTTAGTAAGAAAAGACTTTAGAACTTTATTCTGATCCGTCCTGCTTCTGGTCTGATCTGTTGCTCAGTAAAAACAGTTCAACAGCGTCTTCTAAACTGTTTTCAAAGCCTTCCATGAGGACGATGCTGTTTTTAGCCAAAATCTAAAAACAGTCTCGTTTTCTAGGACATAGTTTCTGCAGAGCGGCAGCAGTTCAGTAAAAATTACCTCCGAGTTGTGGGCGGGACTGTTGATGGGCAGTAAGCCCGCCCCCCTTCCCATCATCCATCTGTTTACATGCTCTCCCACTAGCTTACAGCCCCTCGCTCCACCCATCCTAACATTAGCGGAGCAACAAAAACGTGATCCATATCAGATCCATCCGTCCATCCGTCCGGTTCTGATCCAGAGTCCAGCTCAGACCAGGAGAACAGAGACTTTCATGGATCTGTTGGTCTGCAGGTGGATGACCAGAGTCTTCTTTAACAGCATTTTCTCATCTGCTCCTGAATCACAACAGTGTGAGTAAAGAAACTTTCAGCTTCATTTTCTTTATAGGTGTCCATCATGAGAATAAAAGCTCCATTTTCACCAGAGTGGCACTTTGACGACATCACAAAGACACTCCGTTTAGTCTGTCTGTTCAAAATAAAGACACGGATTCCATTCATGAATGACAGTCAGTAGGGTTTGAAGAATCAGCATTATTTAATGGTATGGGGGGTGTAGTGGACGAGCGGCGGTCTCCATCCGTGTGTTCGAGTCTCAGCTCTGGTTGTTTCCCATCTTACTTTGTGCATATGGCCTTTTTCAAAGAACAAGATTCCTGCAGGAGCCAATTTCCCATCTAGAAAAGATGTAGAGAAGTGAAGCCAGCAGGCCTCCAGTGGTGACACAGAGCTGCATCAACAGTGACAAAAGTCTATTGAATAATTATCTTTGGAATGAACGCATGAAGCCAAACTTCAGTGGATGTCAGTTGTTCTGTATGTATGGGACTGAAAGCGGGGGAGCCGGACGCTGCGCTTCATTAATCACGTCTTCCAAAGCGGTGTGGGCAGATGAAATGATTCCTACAAAGGGCTGGCATCACAATGACACCCCCCATTTTGCTGGATTAACTCATTCAGTGCTGATTACATATCAATGACTCTCCTGACGCAGGAATGAAAAACATCCAGCTTCCTCCAGGAGGAGCTGGAATAATCAGTGCCGACGTGTTTCTGTGTGAAGGCCGTGTCACACAGCTGCTACCTTCAGAGGCCGTCCGTCTTCCTGCTACCTACACACATTCCCACCAGTTGAATGCCGTTCTTCCGTGATCCATGTGTGATCTACGTCATTCAGAAATCTTTCTTGCGTTCGTCGTTGTGCGCAGATGTTTGACGGGTCTTTACGTGAATTCTTTTGAGCTCTTCATAGTTTTACACAGTTTATGTGTCTTTTGTGTAGTTTATACGCAATTATTACGTAAATCTTACACAGTTGTGTGTGATTATTGTGAGATACACAAATGTGTGTCATTCCCCGACCGTTCCACGTTTGTCTAACAGACTTTTCATGCATGAACCACCGATGTATAACCTTTAGATCACGTACACGGCGCACATATCATGTTACAATTATATAATTGATCCACAAATCACTAATGAACTGCAGATAAACATCACAATAATCACACAGTTCATGTTCTACGTTGGTTTACGTGTTCTTAGCATGTTTATTCCTACTTCTGTGGTTTAACGTGGTTCATTCCTGAAACATCTGTGGAAATCCCATGTAAAGATCTTTTCTCCCTTTTTCCACATGGATTCACACATGACCAGTTTACATCCGTGTTATATGCAGCAAATGTAGGTAGTGGCTGTGAGACACGAGGATGAATAGAAGCAGAAAAGAATGGAAGGTTTCAGAGATAAAGGCTGTGTCACGTTTAACTTTAGGGTTTCTGGAGGCAGCCTGACGACAACCGCTACGTTTATTTGATTAAATTCAAGTACAGGAATGCACCAACACAAGCAGCCTTTTTGATATCGAGCAGTCTTTGCTTAGAATGTTCCTAAATGTCCTAAACGTATAGAAACATTTAGAGATTGTTACGATCCTTCTGCAGGCTGACTTACGGAAAATCACCAAATTCTCTGTTCTACCACCACAAATTGATCATCTGCATAGCTCTGGACTTCATCATGCTTTTCTAAAAAAGCTTGTAGGATAATCTGAAGATGAGAGAGGAATCCTGGCTGGAGAGTCTCTCTCCTGGTGTTCCACAGGGTCCTGTTCTCAGACGCCTTCTCCATTGGTCCGTAGCACACCATCACACACCATTTCCTATCATTGTTATGCTGATGGAATCCCTCCAGGTCGTATTACAGAGTCATAGCACAAGGGTTAATGATGGGAGTGGGGTCACTCATCGTTAATGATGGGATAGCACGAGGGCTAATCTCTGGAGAATTCCATGAAAGCTCAAAGAAAAGCCACAGACATGACAGCTTTCTTCCTGTTTCGTTCCCTCCCTTATTTCTTCTGCCATCACAGGCAGAAGTGGTGGATCTGAAAATGACATGTGGCTGATACTAAACAGCTCCATGGCAACGTAAACGAGTGTGTTTGTGTTTAATGAGGACACAACAGAACAGAAAGACACAGACCAGTGCATGTTCAGGGTTGGAGGCCTTTTGATTGCATTGATTTGGTCCTTAAACTGATCGGCTCGTGTTCACAGTTTATCTAGAAGCTGTTAAGTCACAGCAAACCCAGAAATGATGAATGACCAACATCAAGCTTTAGAAGTAGAGTTCAAATTGGTCGTTTAGTTTTGGGTTAAAATATCTTTTCCTAATTTAAAATGAAAGTATAATTTACTAATCAGATAATTATGATGATCCGTTTTCTTCAGTCCTTCGCAGATGAGTTTTTAGTAAATCAATCAGTTAGAAAATCCCATAAAGTGAAACTCAACAGACAGTTGATCCGGACATTTCTCCTCCTTCAGTGGAAACTGACTGACTGACAAACTGTGAGTCCCTTTTTCTGACTCCACCTCTAACTTTGTCAGCATGTTTTCTTCTCTTCATCTTAAATCAGATGTTGAATCTGAACAGAGGTTGAAGTCATCGTGGCTGCATGTCATGTGACTTTAGCCTCCGTTTGTCACATCAGACTGTGTTCCTCTGCTCAGCTCTGCAGTGACCCATCCGGAGGATGAAAGGGACATGATGGGAGTCAGTTCAGGGTGGGGGGGTGAGGAGGAAACGTCACCGCCTCTCTGGGGAGTCTGGCTCTGTGCTGTGAGGAAAGCCGGCAGCATATGAAAAAATAAAGGCCGGACTGAGAAAGTGTGTGATGAATCCGGTGAAGAAAACTCAAAGAGTGATGAAGAACGTTGAGAGAAAAGGTTCAAACATCAGCAGCGTTGGTGGATGTTCATCAACCCTCTCCATGCTGCTCCACCTTAAACTCCTCTGTTACAAAACTGCCTCAATTACAAAAGGGGTTTATTCAGACAAACCAAAGGTATGTCTGAATAAACCCCTTTTGTAATTGAGGCCAAACTTTATTAATTTCAATCATGTTTGAAAATCTTTGGTGTTGGACCGGACGGAAAAGGAAAGAGGGGAAGAAGAGAGAGGGATGTTAGAGGGAGGGGGGGTAGGAGGGTGATAATAGGAGGGGAAGGGGGATAAGACCATGAAGCAGCATAGAGCAACAAGTTTACTGGTTGTTAATCATTATGGTAAGGTTCAAATGCAGTACAAAAAGGGCGGGGCCTGTCCACACACACTCAAATGTTATAAACACACCTGCTAGCTGCAAAAATGTCCACATGTCGACATGTACACAAAACAGATAGTGTTCACACACGCATACCTATGCCTTAAAACCAACTAGTGTGAAATATTTCAGTCATTCAGTCTGTTGAGCTAACACCTGTGCTCAGGTGAGTGTTTATGTTCTTCTAAAATGGATGGTGGAACGTGACAAGAAGGAGGGAGAGTGCCCAGCCATCCCCACCCCAAGACCCCCACCGCAGCAGCAGCGGCAGCCGGAATCCCCCCAACGCCACACGGGAACCGGCAGGGAACAACCGCCGCCCGGGCGACCAAGCCCGCCACCCAGGCCAGGGCCAGCAGGACCGCCGCAAGGCCCCCAGAGCCAGAGGCCAGGGAGGCACGGAGGGAAAGAGAGCGCCGCCCCAGCCCAACCAGGAGAGCAGCCCCCCCGCCGCGCCGGGAGCGCCCAACGCAGGGCCCCACCGGAGAAGGACGCCCACAGCCCCAGACAAGCACCCCACCACCACCCAGGAGTTCCGGGCATCCCCCCGCCCCCACCCCAGGTACTAGCCAGGACCCCCCAAGGGAGACCCGCTCCGCACTCCAGGCAGCCATCCTTCCGGCCCACGGTTGGTCCAGGGAGGAGCAAGGCAGGGGCCCGCCGCCCCCGCCCAGGAGGGGGAACCCCGGGGAAAAAAGAGGGCCCACAAGGGGTGTTGTAAATATGGCCCGACCAGGCTCGGCCACAGTTGGAAATTTGGCGGGGCCCAGCGCTCAGGAGCAGGGACCAGAACCCACCCCCCAGGGACCAGACACCCCCGGCTCAGATGTAATGTGAACCCCCCCACCGCGTGGAGAGAGCACCGCCGGGCCCAGGAAGCCGGCACCCCGGGGACATGGCCGCCGTTGCAAAGGGGCCCGTACCCCCCACCAGGGAAGAGGTAGGGGACAGATGGTCCTAGGTCCCACCTTCCTTGCAAAATGTGTGTGCGTGTATGTGTGTTTGAAAGGGTGTGTGTGTGCATGTGTGTGTGTTTATGTTGGGATGTATATATTGAGGGGGGAGGGGTGTGTGTACTAAGGGCGGTGCAGTTAAAATTGGCGGGTAGGGTGCCAGGAGGACATCTGCTGCTTGCTGGCAGTGATGTCCAAGCACCCCCCCTACCAAGGACCCTACATGTCTAAGGTGCAAATAAAACCGAAAGAGGGGGGGCCCACTCCATACGGCAACCATAGGAGGGGGGCCACTGCCTAGTAACCCCCCCCCCCCAAGGCCCATTGCAGGCTAAGCCCCCCACCCCCTCACCCTAATATGAGGTTATATGAGGAAGGGGGTAAGTTGGGGACAGCTGGTAGACTGTCCCCCGGTGGTCAAACAGCTGTCCCCCCCCCCCCCCCCCCCCCCCAGCAAGGGGGCCAGGCCCACCCAGCCCAGGGGCCCCACCCCCGGAGGCGCCGACACCCCAGGATGAGGTCTTGTTTAGATCCTTCATGTGGTTGTTGAAGTTTAACTGAGGGTCAAACTGTAGTCCTAGGTTGGTGACTGAGGAGGAAACGGTGATGACCTGACTGTCGAATGTGAAGTGGGATGTTGAATCTGCTGGGGGGGCCATCAAGGAGTGCCCGGGTTTTACTGCTGTTTAGCCGTAGGAAGTTGCTGTTCATGCATGCCTTCATCTCCTCATGCATGCAGTGAGTTTGCAGCAGTTTGTATGTAGATCTGTGTGTCATCAGCATAACAATGGAAGGACAACCCATGTTTACTGATGACACGTCCATGGGGAAGCATTTAACTGACTGAGAACTGACCGCTGCGGGACACCACATGTCACAGGACGCGGTCTGAAAATGCCATCCTGTAGTCTGGACTCCACCATCTGCTTCTGTTTGAATGAAGGCCAAACGCACACAAACACTTTGGTTCACTTTAGTGAAACGTCATGAAGTTTCTCCATTGACAGGAATATTTCAGCATCTGGAGGTCAGAAACAGTCTCCAGTACTTTCCTGTTTCAGAAAAGCTTCTAGCAGTCCCTCCAATATTTCAGATTAATTGTGGGAGACGAGTTCCAGCAGCCTTTGAAGAAGCCTGATAAGGATCAGCTGAGACGGGAGGACAGGACGGCGTGCATCCGGCTGGTCTGTGGTCTAATGGATCTGGAGGAAGTTGTCTGGATCTTTGGGAGAGCGTGAGCCGCTCTGCACGGCAGCAGGTGCTGAGGCAGGTACAGCGGCCGTGGATGATTGATGCTTTTTCAATTAGTCTGACTGTGAGACCTTCACATGTCACTCTCCTTCCTTATTAATGACATGCTGCGTTAATGCTGGGAGGGTTACGGAGCCTCGGAGTGAGCTTTGTAATTAATGTGCACAGCCTTGGCGGCACAAGATGACCGCCGAGTCCGACGAGCTTGAAGTGTTTGACAGGAGCCTTTTATTTTATGGTCATGGCGATCTTCTACACGGACTGCTTTAATCTTTACAGCTACACAAACATAATTTAGCTTCATTTGTTTCTGTAGTTGGGAAATATCTGAACTTATTTTTAAACACAGCTGACGTTTCTCCACAGACTGGCTCAGCATTTGTTCTTAGTTCAATAGCGTTCCTGTCTGTGTTATTAACTTACCTTTAGGTTCTTCTGTTATCAGACACGGCTGACTTTAACATACCTGACATGTTTTGACGTCTGTCTAAACATGTCAGGTATGTAGAAAACACAACCGTGTCTGACAACATGAGAACCTAAGAAACAGGATTTGTTCTCTTCTTAGTGAAAATGTTTCATGTTTTAATGTTATCGTGGTCGTCTCTGTGGTCACCTGACCGATTCAGGATCTGCCCGGGTTACCTGCCCCGCGACCATGTGACCCCAGAAGGGATGGAGCTGCTTTGGAGTAAAGATGGACGTGTCCCACTTCAATCTGGAAATCCAATTCATCCTTCCAAAGATTAAACAGAGCATTAGGGCCGTGACGCTCGTAGCTTCATGTCAAAAAACAAACTTGGAGGTTCAAATGTTTTTTTATATTTGTCTTCTGACCTGGAGACTCACCTGGAGGCTTTGCAGGTGACGCCAGTAGACAGATGATAGACCACCATATTGGACTGAAACGCTGAATGTTAGTAGGAAGAAAGTGGCTCGGGTGGTTGAGGAGGTCGGCCAATGAGTTCGATTCCCGCTCCCACTTCCCCCTCCCTGCCTCCACTGCTGTGAGAAGAGGGTCTTTTGAGCGTCCCGGTGACGGTCGGTAGGCGTGTCCTGGCAGCCCCGCCCCACGGAAGCCCCGCCCCACGGCGCCCCCGCCCCTGGCAGCCCCGCGCCACGGCAGCTGTGTGAATGAATAATGGACGCACACAATGAGCTCTTGGAGCATCTGGAAAAGTGCAGAAAAATCCAATATGATTAAAGTCTGACAGAGACTTTATGGTTGATTCCTTGATTGTTGCTGGATTTCATCATTTCATTTTGTAACCTTTCTATTTATTCAGGCAAGACAGATTAAGAAAAGAAATTCTTATTTTCAACTGTGGTCTGGCAAAAGACGCAAAAGCTTTTGAGAAACAAAGAAAAAAGAAATGATTTACAGGAGAGACATGGACCAAAAATCCAGATAAACAGCAGAAACACAGACAATCATTAAAAGAATAAAACTAAGTTACATTTTTCTCTAAAATGATGACTTTGATTTCAGATGAAGAACAACAATCTTCAGTTTTTCTCTCCTGATCTGCTCAGATGTCTCCGTTCCTGCGTGGTTTCCGTCTTCATCTCAGGAGGCGTGTTTTCGGAGCCTGGAGTGAAGGCAGCATTAGGGATAAAACCGTTAAAGGACCTCTTTGATGTTTGACAGAAACATGGTTGTGTCTCAGAGTCGCTTTGATTTCTATCATGTCAGTTGAATTTGGTTTCAATGAATGTTCCAATAATCCAAACAGGAGGATTAGAGAGGACGGCTAAATCAGATTAAGGCAGCAGAGCTTTGTTTTCCTTTTGTTCATCAGCGGCTTCCAGCAGTTTCATGTTTTCAAACAGATGACTTCAAAAAATTGACATTAATCACATGTCAAAAATATTGATCACAACTTGAAAAATAAAATACGCGTCGGCATCTCTTTTACCATTTTGATTAGGTTACTTGTTAACTTTTTCTGAAGATTTCTGCATGTATCTATTCATGTGAAAGTGTGTGTGTATGTGTGTGTGTGTGTGTCTATGTGTGTGTTGTTATGGGAGAAGGCATTGTGTATTTGTTTTTATCTCAAACCCATTTAGTTTTCTGGAATCCTAATATTTCTCATGTTTTTCTGTTGATTCTTGCTGTTGTAATCTGATTACCTAAACGACGTGATGTCAACACATTCTGATCAGGACTCAATCTGCTTGTTTTTGATAAATATGTCTCTGATGAACCTTTGACTGGATTAGAAGAGTGCTTTCCGAACCAAAAGCGTCCGTCTGAAGGTAAAACGTCTTCTGCAACGTCTCACATTTGTCATCAACGTGAGAATTCTACGGTGGCCCTGAAGTGCCAATCACATCAACGGATCACTCGATGCAAAAACAATTTAAAAATCACAACAATTAAAAAAGCCAATTTAAAAATGAAAAACATTTTAGAAAGCAAACATAATTCTACAAACCACAACGTAAAAAACAAAAATGAAAAGCTGTTGACGTAAGTGCGTTTTAATATTGGGCTACAGAAAATAAAACTGGAAAAACATTCCAGGAAATGAAATGTCTTCTTCTCCTTCCCTACAGTCAGCCCTGCAGAAAGGGCAAAAATGAAGCCGTCACTCATCGTGACAGAAGTTTCTCCTCCACCCACATGTGTAGAAAAAACGAACCCAACAAGAAACCAGAAAAGGTTGGTAGGTACTATGACACATCGCTGACTGGACCAAGACTTCCAGTATTACTTATGTTTTCGTTTCTGGGATAGTATTTTGTTTTGTAAAATGTAATGCAGTTTTTTAAATATTTTGTTTTTTTAATTGATATGTTTCTGAGGGATTTGTCGACGTGTAGAATCATCAAGCTCTGCTCAGATTCCCTCAAGCTTTTCTTCACAAACACAGGAGGCTGTTGGGTCGCCATCAGCGAGGATTTAACGCTGGGTCACTTTATGGTTCCGACCCTCTCGACATGATCTGACAGGAAGTGATCTCATTCATGAAAAGTGTGGCTCAGAAGTGACCTTCATCAGCAGAAAGATAAAAACAAAGGAGTCCATACCTTTTATCAACATCTTCTCAATAATCCTCATTTAATATATTCTTTCTGTAGTTTCAGTTATTCAACTACTAAACTGACCAACCAGGTGTCCCAATAAAAGTAGGTGGAGCCAGTTGGCCCCACGTTCAAAACATTTGATTGACAGATTCTCCCAAGGGTGGAATTCCAACATGCTCACTCCTGATTGGTGAGAGCGGTTGCCATAGAAACGTCAACTCGGACCAATCACTGCTTCCTTGCATCATCCGGCTCCAACGCGGCGGCGTCTGCGTCACGGTTTAATGGCTGAATTGGCTTCATTCCACTGCGGCTGGAGGTTAGGCGTTTTCTTCATCACACTGGCTCAGTCCAGTTCTCTGTTACAGTCCTGCTTGACCTCTCTGACTGGCTGAAGGTTCCTTCTTGAGGCTGAACTGCTGCTTCCAGAGTGCAGCTCTGCTTCTGCTGCAGACGCTTCACAGACATGACAGCAGTGAAAAGTGAGCCTCTCTGGATGGAGGCACGGCTCCATCAGCCACACTTCAGATGATGACAGCCCACGTTCTGCCAGTCCTACCAATGAATTATTTCACTCCGTCCTGCCAAACGCGGCAACAATGAGCTCCACTGTATTTGGTCCATTTGAATTTTGGACCCATTCTCATGAAAACGGGAAATTTACTGTCAGAAAGTGCGTGGCGCTGGCAGTTACACCGCGTCTTAATGAGCGTGAAGTGCGGCTCACTCCTCAAGGACTGGGATCCATAAAGGAAGACTTGACGACTTCCTCTGCGACTCTGCCGGCCTTACAGCTGCACTGCAGGGATTGATGAAGTCATCCATCAAGTTGATTGCCAGCATTCTGCCAAATGCAAATGATTATGGAATGACGCCGGCCGCGCCGCTAAAACACCGGCCGACTCATAAAACGTGGAGCGTAGAGCTTCTCTGAACCCACTCAATTAAAAAGTACGAGGTAATGGCTTCCACGTGCCGTTACGCTGAGTTATGGTGGTTAAGGCGGCCCGTCTGGCCGCCGCGCCGCTGAAGCCCGCCGAGCCATTACTGAAGAAATGATGACTGGAGTCCAGGTGACCTTTCAGAGAAGGTTCATAAAAACTTTCAAACTCTTCAGATGATGCAGAGAAACTTCCTCCTCAAACCCGCCATCATCCACCCACACCTGCACCACGTGAGGGGCTGGACACTGAACCAAAGCCGGAGTTTAGGCACAGCTGGAAGGAGGGTTTCGGCCTTTTGGCCTGAGCTTCTGCTGTTCTGCGTGAGAGAACCGCCTTTACCCAGAGAACACATGTGCTCCTTATTGGGTCTCACACTCTCCCAGCAGCTGCACTGTGGTGCAGTGGTTATCGCTTTCTCCTCACAGTGAGACTATGGTTCAAATCCCAGCTGGGCTTTTCTGTGTGGAAAGAACATGCACGTTCTCCTCGTGCACGTGAGGGTTTCCTCTGGACCGTCCAAAAACATGCTTCAGAGGTTGATTGGTTGTAAATTGCCTTAGTGCTGAATGTGATCATCACCCTGCAACAGACCGGTGACCCGCTGTCACCCACCTGACTGGGATAGGCTCCAGCAGCCCCACAGCCACAAAAGGGATTCAGTGAGTTTGGTTAAAGTCCCTTCAATAAACCATATTATATACATTTTATAATTTATTCTATATCTATCTTCACTGTGAAACAGTCTGAATGTTTCATCAGAGTAGAATCTAGGATGAAGCTGACAGTCGGACGGCTGGACGTCCTTCATTAGTTTGACTTTTTGCCATTTTTGGGGGTTTTAGGTTTGAAGCAAACAAGTATTCAGTCAAGTAAGATCAAACTTTCTCAAACAGTGCTGGGGGGGAGGGGGGCTGCCCCCCCATCTCACACCAGCAGTAGTGGAAGGTCTCCTGGCCGGCATGTCGAGGTTGTGCGTCGGTTTGTTGTTGGATTCAGCTTTTATCTACAGGAAGTTTACTTTGATGACATCTTTAGATTTCCTGTGACCTTTGACCCCATCAGTGTTCTGTGTAACAGTCTGTTGTTCATTCTTGTCATGACTTTAGTGGAATCAATTGTTGAATCTTTCAGTCTAAAGAACACGATAATCTTTGTCATTGCCTAATTCATGTGTGTGTGTGTGTTGTCCTCGTGTGCTTGTGTGTGCGTTCGTGTGTGTGTGCTGCATGATGAGTGTGATGAGATAATGACTCTTCTGTAACAGACTTTGTGTCAGAAACTGTCAGTAAATCCTCCGTTTTGGTCTGGATGTAAATAGAAGAATCTCTGTTTTCCAACAGCATCATGGATTCATGTCCAGATGTTCAGTGAAGGCAAATGTGTGAGCGGCTGTCCATCATTTCAGGTTTTCTGATCAACAGAAAGCTTGTGAACAGCTTCCAGGACAAACGCTCAGACGCTGCAGAACAAAGGACAGCATCACAGCTCCTCACTTTATTTTCCTTCCAGCCTGCTGAGGATTTCTGACCCGTTTCCAAAACCCAAAAGGACGGAGTGACATCCTTCACGTCAGGCGCTCTGAAACCGGTTTTTCTGAATCGTTTTCATTCAAACCCGGTCTGGTTGGACGGTTCACGGCTGCTGACGGTCTGACGGTGACGTGGTTCTTCACAGGAACACAAACTGAGAAGATCCTCACAAGTGCTCCAGTTTATGCCCAATTCTGGTTCTGTCGTGGATTTGATTCCATTTAATGAGCCCAACGTCTGTCTGACCGTCAGGAACATGAACATGAACGCACCTTTGTCTCACGATGAGCAGACGCCGCACACAGACGTCCCCTTCATATTAAACACGCGCCGCCTTCAGCCTGTTTTTCTGCCCACATCGCCTTGTTTTTGCCCTCAGGCTCCGCCCCCGCCTGATATTTTTGTGAAGATTTCAGGTATTCAGAGACAACAACAATAGCTGGTACTTATGCAGCCTAAGCTTTTAATTCCTGCTGTGGGTAAACAACGGGAATGACGGACTCACCTGTTGTCTTCCTGAACTGGGAGCTTTGGCGCTCACCGAGGGAGGACCTGATGGAGCCGTGTGCGACTGACTGACAGAGAGGGAATCCCTGCTACCTGGTGCACACCAACCAACAGCAGGTGACCGTCATAACCAGAGGCCTTGGATGAGGTGGGAGCTGTGGGTCAGAAACCCGGATCTCCTCCAGGCTCAGCGGTTCGGGAGCAGCAGAGCAGCCGGCGGCCTCCACCTTTCTCTCCTCGTCTGCTGATTCTCCCCTCATTCACAGAGGATCAAGCCTCCATAATCCCCAGATTTTATATCCACCAAAACAGCTTGGGCCCATCAGCAAATTGTGACGGCATATGGTATAGGTTTATGATTCATCTGGCGCATGCATAGCAATGAGAGCCTCATCATCCATGGGCAAACACCGAGAAAATATCATAATGTTAAACGGCGCCAGGCAGGGAGGGAAGTGGCGCCGGGAGTGTGGGAGGGCTGTGTTTGCTGGGCCCAGCCAGCTCTGCAGCTCAGCCTGTAAACAGCCATTCAAGTCTGCACGCCCCCCCCTAAAATCCCTGCTGGGGTGGTGTGTGTGTGGGGGGGGCACTTCCAGAGGAGATACTAGAAACCCCAAAACATCCAGATGATGTGGCTACATTTAAAACAGACTGAAGACTTTTTACTTCTTATTCTGAACTTTACCCTCGTTGCTTTTATAATTACCCCTCTGTGTATTAATGACATATTTACCCGCTGGAACTGCCCCTCATTATTGCACGTTTGACGTCCTCTGGTTGTCCTGAGCCGCCCAAATGTCAATCAATAATTCTGATTCTGTTAAAAACAAAAACACACTTCAACGGGAGAATGACGTCTACTCGTATGTACTTAAATATATACTTATATGTACTAAAACATATACTCATATGTACTTGAATGCGAATATACTTTTATACCATGGTCCGGGTGAATACTCTATTCTGATTGGCTGCTGGGTGTGCATTAAAAAGTGATAAAAAGCGACCACGCCTAAAAAAGTAGTTCCGGTCACCCAGCTTAAATGTTTCGTATCACTGCGCTGCTTCTTTACAACAACCTTTAGCTTCATCTGGACAAAAACAAGCGGTAAGAGGAGAACTTTCCCTCTGAACTGATGCTTTATTTAACCCATCGGGACGATCAGCATATACTGTATATACATTGCCGTATCTTGACTGCAGCGGTTGTGCGACGCCTTGTCATGTTTCCTAGACAACGCGCTGCACCACGAAACAAATAGTGCGTTTTTGTGAAAAAAGTGATCCAAATCGCGAAAAAAAACAAGAATTAGGGACAAAAAACTGGTTAATACTTATTTCTTTTGTAAGTGACCATGGTATAATGGCCTTAAAAGTGTGCATTATCACTTTTTAACGCACTTCGCGGAAGCATCTGGCTTCCACGAAGTGCGTTAAAAAGTGATAATGCACACTTTGTCGGCCATTAACCCTTACATATATCACTTATCCTCCTTAAAGGCCTTAAGTGCTTCACAGTCACACTCCGATTCTCACACTGATGGCGGCTCTGCTGCCAGAAACCGGCGCCAGCCTAAAACCAGCAGGAGTGATGTGGGGTTCAGTGTCTTGCCCAAGGACACTTCAACACATGGCGGGAACCGCATCAGAAGGAATTTTCTAAGAGGTAAAATATCCTTAATAAAGCTGCAGCGACCTGTCCAGGGTAAGCCCCCCTCCACCCTCTTGAGCCTCCAGCGACCCTGTGACCCCGGAAGGGACACGGTGGGCTGAGAAGATGGATGGATAGATTTGTGAGTAAAAAGAGGCAGAAGGGGAGGGGCTTAAACAACAAAAGCTCTTGACTTTTGTTTTTTTCTCCAGATTTTAGTATAATTTTCATTATCTACTGCCATCCATGGAACATGCCAACTCCACACAGGAGGGACCCGGCCGGGTCTTGAATCGGCCAAAGGGCAAGTGGGCTAACCGCTCCACCACCCTTCCTTTCTGCTCTGTAAACGTCTGATGAACTAAAACACTAAACTGATCAACTAAAACACAGAGTCTCTCTAGATTTAGTTCAACGGTTTGAAAATGTACCACTAAATGGATACGTGTAGGTGTTCCTCTGAGGAACTCGTACACGCGGCGCACGTCGGGATGCCAGCCGGACCTTCTGGTACCGGTTCAGTGAGCAGTTCTGCATGAAGCAGACCGTGTGAGCCGGACCTTCTGGTACCGGTTCAGTGAGCGGTTCTGGTACCGGTTCAGTGAGCGGTCCTGGTTCCGGTTCAGTGAGCGGTCCTGGTTCCGGTTCAGTGAGCGGTTCTGCATGAAGCAGACCGTGTGAGCCGGACCTTCTGGTACCGGTTCAGTGAGCGGTTCTGGTACCGGTTCAGTGAGCGGTCCTGGTTCCGGTTCAGTGAGCGGTTCTGGTTCCGGTTCAGTGAGCGGTTCTGGTTCCGGTTCAGTGAGCGGTTCTGGTTCCGGTTCAGTGAGCGGTTCTGGTACCGGTTCAGTGAGCGGTCCTGGTTCCGGTTCAGTGAGCGGTTCTGCATGAAGCAGACCGTCAGCGGCGTTGGACCCAGCAGCTTGTTTCACCGACGCCGCCTCAGCGTCTCACAGCTGGTTGACCTCAGACATGATGGACGGCATTAGCACCATTTCCAAACATCTGCTGGAGGGGGGGGGTCTGCTGCCCCCCTCCCCCCGCGTCATGTGACATGACTGCACACAAACACCTGCAGTCAAACTCCTCCTCTGCCTTCATTACAGAGCGCGGCGCTGCCTGCAAGGTGACTGGACCTGGATGTGGAGCAGCCCCCCCCCTGCGGGCCGGGGCGGCGCAGGCTGGTTGAGCTCCCCTGGCTGGGGGGGGGGTCTGTTAGTCAGGGTGCCGGGTCAGAACAGGTTCAGACATGGAGCAGAAGTGACCGCAGCTGCCCGTGTGGAGAAGGCCCGCCGTGAGCGGACGGCCGCTTTGCTGAAGGTTTGTCATTAGCAGACGGCGGCCGACCCCCCAGGCCGGACAGGTGAGCTGGGCTGTCCCACTTAACGAGCACACAGGTTGTGCCGTCATTATTTCATAGCTAGCAGGAACCTCTCTGAGCAGCCTGAACTTTCTGTGGAGGGGGGGCCACACAGTGCAGGCGTTGAACCCCCCCCATCTCTGAGGTCTTCCTCCCCAGCATTAGAAACAGTGGAGGGGGGCTCTACTGTCCGCATGCAGACGTTCCCGTCTCTGGGATCAGGAGGGACGTCAGACGCGTCGCCTAACCGAACACCAAACAGCCAACGGTGGAGTCAGACTGTAACCCAACACCATGGAACTGCAAAGGAATATAGAGAATGATAGAGGGGGGGGGGGGGGGGTATATTATTGGTTGAATGTTATAAAGCCTTCATTGTTTTCCTCTTTATTCTAGTATCTTCCTCCATGTTTTGCTGCTTAATTCCTACAATGTTTCATTTATTGTATCCATCCAACTATCCAAATGTTCAACTCTTGCAGCTTTTTCCAGCTTTGACTTCTGGTTCTTCAAATCCTTGAACTTTTCCAGATTTTCCAGGATTTTTGCCTCCATTGAAATCCATTGGGAATCCTTGGTGCAGAAGCTCGCTAGTTCGATACCCGTCTCTGTTTATGGTCATCTTTGATCATTTCTTTATTTTTTTTTTCCCCTTTACGTTTCCTTTTCATTCAACGTTCAACCCTGCATGTTATCTGGAAATGCTGCTCCTCTTTATGGTAAATTCTGACATAAAGGTAATAAAATGCAGCAAATCTGACGTCCATTTTTGGAACTACTAATATTTATCTACTAATATTTATTTCTTTTGTAAGTGACCATGGTATAATGGCCTTAAAAGTGTGCATTATCACTTTTTGGTACTTTTTGGTACTTAACTTCTATATGACATATTTCTACAGTAAAAGAAATAGAAAAGAACCCTTCTGGATCTGATACTTTTTTAACGTCTTCTTGATAATCGCGAGATTTAAACTGACCCAAAACATGTGGTCTCACATTCAACATTCAAAAGGTTTGATTGACAGATTTTCCCACTTCCAATTTCAGTGGTAGGGGTGTGGCCTTCCAACAAGCTCACACCTGATTGGAGACAGTGTTTGGCATAGAAATGTTGACTCAGACCAACCATTTCTGGTTCATATTGACGTCCGCACTGCAAAGAAATGGCGACTGACTTGACTCGACTAGGTTGGAGCTGGAGGTGAACAGTGTTCCATGGATGACATCACACCGGCTCAGTCCAGTTCTCCGTTACAGTCAAAGGTGCAGCGGTTTTCATCATCAAACGTGGACTCTAACAGTCTGCGTTTGAGGTGGCCAGGCGCGACCCAGCGGTGCGGCAACCAGACGGTTTCGGCCCGACAACTGCTAAAGTCTAGCCATGGCCGCCGGCGGAGGGTTTGATGCAGCTAAACCGTCGCCATCCAACGCCAAAAACACAAACTTGAGGCAGAGCTCAGCCGGGATTTGGGAGTTTGCTTTCAGTGTTCATCTGCCCCCCCCCCCCCACACACACACCCAGATCTGCAGGAGGAAGACGTGTCAGCAGCAGAACAGCAGCAGCAGCATCATCACCATCCTCATCATCGACATCATTCAGCAGCAGCATCACCATCATCATCACAATCTTCATCTTCATCATCATCATTCAGCAGCAGCATCATCATCATCATCACAATCTTCATCTTCATCATCATCAGCAGCAGTATCAAGCAGCAGCATCATCATCTTCATCAGCAGCAGCAGCATCATCACCATCCTCATCCTCATCATCATTCAGCAGCAGCATCACCATCATCAGCAGCAGCAGCAGCATCATCACAATCTTCATCTTCATCATCATCATCAGCAGCATCATCATCTTCATCCTTATCATCTTCATCACCATCATCATCCTCATCCTCAGCAGCATCAAGAGTCCCCAACGCCGTTCTCTAGGGTTCCTCCCCCAGACTCCGTTAGCCTGCTGTTAACGAGCGTCTCTGCCGCTGAAATCATGTTTCCAGTTTCTCGACATCTTTGGGGTCAGTCAGCCTCTTTCCTCCTTCCTGTTTCTGTCGGCAGGCCGTGTGCTGCTTTGTTCTGGGAGCGTTTCAGCTGGACGGCGGCGCTCTGAGGACGGACAGGCAGACGTTTTCTGGGGTCCAAATGCTTTGTGGCTTTAGCTCAGCGTTTCTGGTTCTCCCTCTGTCACTCTCTGGACTCTGTCCTGGAGGTGAGTTGGGATTTGATCGGGGGGGGGGGGCGAGCTACGATCAGACAAACCAGCGTCTGGTTCCTGTCTGAAGTCATGAGGGGGATCTGCTGTGTGACGGCGTCCTTTCCTTCATCTTTGAGTGTTTCACAGCCTCCCTCTGCAGCGGAAGCGTTCAGGCCTTCCTCCTCTTCTGCAATGATGAAGGTGTGAAGGTTTGGATCTGGTCCTGAAATGAAGCACAGTGGAATCCTGCCAGAGCAGCAGACAGTGATGTCACTGTCATCTGCTGCTCTGTTTTCCCTGTGATTGTCAGACGACAGTTCAGATTTATGCTCTGCAGCTCCATGCTGTGAAAACTCAGCTCAGAACGCCGTCTCAGACGCCGCAGACGTGCCAGCAGCGCCTTAAAGATGAGCCACAGACCGGGACGCCGCGCCTGTTTCCTAAAAAGGCTTTTAGAAAAACCACCTCAGCTACGTGACGGAGAATAAAAGGAGAAACTCCTTCCTGTCTGCATAGATATAACCTTTGTGTTGTTTCATAGAAAATGTTGGTTGTTTTTCACACATTAAACGTATTATTTCCATATTTAAATTAGACCCACGTCAACAGAACGAGCTCCATTATTCCACTTAGAGGCTTAAACTAAAGAAAAAAACGGAATACTTTTCCAGATTCACAAAATCCTTTTTTCCCTGGAGAGAAAAAACACAAAAATGGAAAATAAAACAATGTAAAGAAATGTAGGGACCAAAAATAAGAGCCTGTGAGGCTGCATGATGGGAAACAAATGCTGAATGATCTGAATACGTTTCAGAACTAAGAACAGCTGCAGTAAAGCCTTCAAATGAACTTTATTTGTGTTGATGGACAAACCGACTTCAAGTGAAAAAGCTGAGCACTGGATTCTGCATCACTGGAGGTTTAAAAGATGCCAACAAAACCCAAAATCTGACAAGTTCTTCAAAGTCTGAGAGATCTTTGCAGCTGAAGCTTTTTTTTAAGCCTCTCCAGTTCCAAAAATTCAAAAACAAAAGTGAATCAATAGGCAGAAGCTCCTGAAGGAGCTGGAAGTCTTCAGACGGCAGCTCCTGCTGTCCCAACGACACGCCGAGCAGAAACACAAAAGAGCCTCAGCTGGTGTGGAGTTTTTATTGGCCAAAACAGAAATGCAAACAGGAAGTGTGACTGAAAACAGCCATGAACTGACGGAACGCCGTCAGAGAGGCGTCGAGGCTCTGCAGCTCCTTACGGCGCCTCAAAACACGCCAACCGTCAGGAATCGCTTCTGCTCATGACAGAAAAGCATCAGACTGAAGCTAGCATGTGGAAAAGTTGACCAAAGGTCAAAGGTCATCTCTGAATTAGAAACAGCATAGAAAAATGGCCCAGATTCATTCCTTTTTCCGCTTGTACCCAAACCGTGCTGCCGCACTGGTGGGGGTGGCGTGCAGAAACCTGAGACGGCGTGTGGCGGTGACGCGCCGCGTGCTGCGCCTGCCGTGGAGAAGCCTCGTGGCTGCAGCTAGACTGCTGCCGCTTTGGCGACAGAGCCTGACGGCGCCACAGAAGCAACCTGTGAAAACATGCGAGGCTGAGCGCGCTGGGGTCGGGAAACACCAGCGCCCCCCTGAGGATCCGATCTGGAAGCACGTGTCTGTCCAATCAGCATGGAGGAGAAACAAAGGAATAATAATTAGCCGGTGAGACGCTCCCCGCCCGCCCGCCCGCCTGGCGCACCCTGGCGCCCTCCAAATGTACGCCGCTCCCCCTGGAAGTTGATGGTTGCTGAACTTATTTTTAGTGTCATTTGATAAGCTCCCCTTCGTGCACGGAGACATCCCACTGACCCAGCCACTGGTCATTGTCTATACGGCTTCCCGTCAAAGCCGGCACGCTTTGTCAGGTTTCCACTCGAATATCCATTCTGCCTCTGAAGTCCGGGATCCGAAGTGACTGGATCATTCGAGCCTTTTTCTTCAGCCCCCCACCACCTTCCTGCTCACAATAACATCATGTGGGATCGGCACGGTGACAGCGCCGTTCATCTACATGTACGCCCCTGACGTTGGGCTGAGGGAGAAGGGGGGCAATCATTTCTGGACATGAACAATACTTATCCGTCCGTCGCATCCGCTGCTTTGGGTTTGCGTTGTGGGCGGCGTGCGGCATCAGAGCGGCGGGCTGCCCTCTTTTCCTCTGGGATGGAGCCGTTGTGGGTCATTCAAAGTCAAAAGGCATAAAAAGGAGACAGCCAGGTCTTCACAGGCTGCTGCCTGCTGTTGCCTTTAATTATTTTAATTAAACTTTGATATTGGGAAAGAGTTGCGACTGGAGGCCTGGAGCTCTGAGGACGCCACCATGGAAGCTCTTCTGTTTATGAGCCGTGATGTGCCACGCCTAACTGAGCAGAGAGCAGACTGCGCTGAAACGGGGCAAAAAAAGCACCAGGCACCATGTCAAGGTCTGGAAGGCATCAATCCCTCAAACGGAGCTGGAGACGGTCCTGGTCAGGAGGCTGTCCCGCGGTCCGATAACGCTCTATTAATTTCCTTGTCCCGAGTGCATAATGAAAGGAAGGTGTCTTCAGAAACGGAGGGAAAAAAACTAAAGGGCAAAGTCTTGGTGCCTTCCAACACCTTGGGGCGTCCTGTCTACAATTTGTCATGCGTGTGCACGTCTGCGGGATGAAATGACAGGAGAAGCCAGTGGAAGGGCAGCCGGCGGGCTGAAGTTGGAGAGGAGTGGAAATGAGACATCGCCAAAAGGCGGCGGACTTCAGTACTTGTGAGGCCCACTGGGATTAGTCCCACTTCCCGCCACAGGCAAACAGCCCCTCTCCCTGGTGTTTTTTTAGGAGAGCTTCCGTCTGTGCCCATGAAATCAGGTTCCTCACAGAAGGCACAATATGGTCAGAATATGTTAAGCCTTTGGTGCGCACGAGAAGCTAACCGGAACTGAGAGCTGAGTTCTGCGGCGCTTTCTGCTGGTTTTTTTATCTCTTTGTCAGAACAAACAAGGCCAGAAACGGCTGGTATCAAAAAGAGGATAAATAAGTTAATGAGCGTTTGTGCTTCAGAGAAGGGACACCGCAGAAGCAGAAGGAGCGGACAGGAAGCGGCTTCAGCGGCAGGAATAAAAGTGTCTTGTGGTCGGCGGCGATCAGCAGACGTCTGCAGCTCCTCCCCGCTGCTGCACGCGGCTGAAGTTCATGCAGCGGCCCTGAAACCACACAAACAGAAGAGCAGAGCTCCGTTTTTCTCACGTTTATTCTCTTAACACAATAAAGTCAGATGGTAGACAGGAATCCTTCATGATTGGCCAAATGTGCTAGAATGAAGCGGCTCAGAAAACCCAAATGTTCTAGAAATATTCAAAGCAAATCTGTAGTTTCCACCACAAAGACCCACCTTCCTCTGTTGTGTGTCTCTATGTGTGTGTGTGTGCAGCAGCACAGTAGTCGTTCTGACACCAAGAGGGAGCTCTCACACAGCGAATCTCTGCAGCCCGCCTCTCTCCTCTCTGATTCAGGACGCTACTTCGAGCCGGTCCTCACTCGCCTTCACCATTAAACAGGAAGCACAAACCTGACTGCAGAGTGTGTGCACACGTGCACGCTCCATGAAACCTGAAAGTCCTCAGTGCATGTGTGCCAGTCTCTCCAGATTCAACTCACTTTCTACGAGGCCTGTAACAATTCATTTGAACAAGGATCTGATCCTCTGACCTAAAGTGGATCCAGATCCTCTTCATCCAAACTTCCAGCAGTGAGACTCAGACAGAAATTCCTGCTACTGAACAGTTTTCCAGATTCTTGGATTTCTTCCAGATCATCAAGTTAAATGAAATCTGTGTCCAAACAAACAAGTCGATTTGATTCAAACGGATTAACAACTTATTTCAGGCAAATTGATCTGGTTGGATCCATCAATTCACCGTTACAACCCCGCTCTCCATGTTTTTAATGAAAGTGTGCTTCTGGATCATTTCTGCATAACTGGAGTCCAGACTTCACACGGTCTGCACACTGCAGAACAGCGGAAGCATGGCGGGCCTATAAGAGCAGCCATGCATGATGGGAGTGCATGACAAGGTGTGCATGGTGGGCGGAGATTAGTGGACAATCATAGCAGGAAGTGTATGACCTCAGTGTATAGGCAAGTGTGCATGACGGCCATGCATGAGTGTGAGACAGACATGGACTCCATGCATGAGTGTGTGTGAGACAGATGTGCACTCCATGCATGAGTGTGTGTGAGACAGATGTGCACTCCATGCATGAGTGTGTGTGAGACAGACGTGCACACCATGCATGAGTGTGTGTCTGAGACGGACGTGCACTCCATGCATGAGTGTGTGTGAGACAGATGTGCACTCCATGCATGAGTGTGAGACAGACGTGCACTCCATGCATGAGTGTGTGTGTGAGACAGACGTGCACTCCATGCATGAGTGTGTGAGACAGACGTGCACTATCTATGCATGAGTGTGTGTGAGAAAGACGTGCACTCCATGCATGAGTGTGTGTGTGAGACAGATGTGCACTCCATGCATGAGTGTGAGACAGACGTGCACTCCATGCATGAGTGTGTGTGTGAGACAGACGTGCACTCCATGCATGAGTGTGTGTCTGAGACAGACGTGCACTCCATGCATGAGTGTGTGTGAGACAGACGTGCACTCCATGCATGAGTGTGTGTGTGAGACAGATGTGCACTCCATGCATGAGTGTGTGTGTGAGACAGACGTGCACTCCATGCATGAGTGTGTGAGACAGACGTGCACTATCTATGCATGAGTGTGTGTGAGACAGACGTGCACTCCATGCATGAGTGTGTGTGTGAGACAGATGTGCACTCCATGCATGAGTGTGAGACAGACGTGCACTATCTATGCATGAGTGTGTGTGAGACAGACGTGCACTCCATGCATGAGTGTGTGTCTGAGACAGACGTGCACTCCATGCATGAGTGTGTGAGACAGACGTGCACTATCTATGCATGAGTGTGTGTGAGACAGACGTGCACTCCATGCATGAGTGTGTGTGTGAGAGACAGATGTGCACTCCATGCATGAGTGTGAGACAGACGTGCACTCCATGCATGAGTGTGTGTGTGAGACAGACGTGCACTCCATGCATGAGTGTGTGTCTGAGACAGACGTGCACTCCATGCATGAGTGTGTGTGAGACAGACGTGCACTCCATACATGAGTGTGAGACAGACGGGCACTCCATGCATGAGTGTGAGACAGACGTGCACTCCATGCATGAGTGTGAGACAGACGTGCACTCCATGCATGAGTGTGAGACAGACGTGCGCTCCATGCATGAGTGCGCGGTGGCTTGTCTCTGCTCTGCTGTCTGGCTCCAGAGCATTACAAGCAAAGAGCGACTGTGAGAAGGTCTTTGGACAAGCGGGGGAATTTCATTTCCTTGCTCTTTGGCAAGGCATGGGGGTATTTGGTGGGGGGGTGGAGGCTGAGCTCCACGGCTGAGCGGTAAGCCCCTCAGCGTGTCCCCTCTGCCGCTAATCTCACACAGTCAACAAATAAGGCACATCAGATGCTGTTTTGGCTGCAGCCATCAAAGTGGCTAAGTTTAGTGGATTTTGATGTTTTTCTGGCGGGGGGCAGCAGAGCAAAGGCTCTCAGAGATGCCAGGCCAGGCTGGAGGGGGGGGTCATGGCTGGGAAACAGGTGCAGCACAAGACGGTCAAACCCGTTCCAGCTGCCCTGCTCCCCGCTGGACGAGGATGGGCTTGGCAGGGAGCGGCGTCCCTGAAGCGGGGGCCGCCGTTTCGCCATGACGCACTACTGATGTATTGGCTGACAGACAGGGCGGGGGGGGGGGGGGGGGGGGGGTTGGTGGGAGACCTTCCTCATCTTCAGGTACGCTGATTCATCGCTTTTTTACATTTTACCGGCCCTCCTCCACTCCGTTCTCCTCTGGCTTTCTGATTCGTGGCGGTCTGGCCTTCGCCGACTTTAGCGCCTGGGCTCAGGTGTCCCTTCCTTCAGTCCAGGGTTGTCACAAACATACTAGAGGTCTCTGCCCCCCCCCTCCCTGAAGCCATGGCCCCTCATGCTGCACTATCCCACATGGAGCAGAAGGGGAGCTGCGTTCGGATGCTCTTCGTAGATTTCAGCTTCTTTCAATATGATCCTTCCCTGCAAGCTGGTGGCTGTTTTTTGGCTAGGACCCTTTCCCTCCCCACAGGGCTGAGCCCCCGCTCTACATGCCTCCACCTACCACAGCAACCATTGGGACGTATGCGGATGACACCACAGTAGTGGGACTCATCAGGGAAGAGGATGAGGAGGCCTACAGGGATGAAGCCGCTGTAAGGAGAACAACCTGCTCCTCCCTCAGATCTTGGCTTTCATCCACGGGTAAAATGTAGAGAAGGTTGCAGACTTCAGATCTGTAGGAGTCCAGCTGGCCTGGAGAACAAACCCTCTGAGCTGCTGAAAACCCAGCAGAGACTCTGAAGAAGAACATCTGTCAGATTCCTGCGGTCCTTCTAGCGGTGCTGCACAGAACCCATCCTGACCCAACCCGACCCATCCAGACCCATCCTGACCTACCTGCCCCAACCTGACCAATCCTGAACCAACCTGACCCATCCTGACCCAACCTGATCCAACCTGAGCCATCCTGACCCATCCTGACACATCCTGAAACATCTTGACCCATCCTGACCCAACCTGAACCATCTTGACCCATCCTGACCCAAACTGACCCATCCTGACCCAACCTGACCCATCCTGACCCATCCTAACCCATCCCGACCCAACCTGACCCATTCGGACCCAACCTGACCCATCCTGACCCAACCTGATCCAACCTGACCCATCCTGACCCAACCTGAACCATCCTGACCCAACCTGAACCACCTTGACCCATCCTGACCCAACCTGACCCAACCTGACCCATCCTGACCCATCCCGACCCAACCTGAACCATCCTGACCCAAACCCTACCCATCCTGACCCATCCCGACCCAACCTGACCCATCCTGACCCAACCTGACCCATCCTGAACCAACCTGACCCATCCTGAGCCATCCTGACCCAACCTGAACCATCCTGACCTACCTGCCCCAACCAGACCAATCCTGAACCAACCTGACACATCCTGACCCAACCTGATCCAACCTGAGCCATCCTGACCCATCCTGACACATCCTGACCCATCCTGACCCAACCTGAACCATCTTGACCCATCCTGACCCAACCTGACCCATCCTGACCCAACCTGACCCAACCTGACCCACCCTGAACCATCCTGACCCATCCCGACTCAACCTGACCCATTCGGACCCAACCTGACCCATCCTGACCCAACCTGATCCAACCTGACCCAACCTGAACCATCCTGACCCAACCTGAACCACCTTGACCCATCCTGACCCAACCTGAACCATCCTGACCCAACCTGACACATCCTGACCCAACCTGACCCAACCTGATCCAACCTGACCCATCCTGACCCAACCTGAACCATCCTGACCCAACCTGAACCACCTTGACCCATCCTGACCCAACCTGACCCATCCTGACCCATCCCGACCCAACCTGACCCATCCTGACCCAAACCCTACCCATCCTGACCCATCCCGACCCAACCTGACCCATCCTGACCCAACCTGACCCATCCTGAACCAACCTGACCCATCCTGAGCCATCCTGACCCAACCTGAACCATCCTGACCTACCTGCCCCAACCAGACCAATCCTGAACCAACCTGACACATCCTGACCCAACCTGATCCAACCTGAGCCATCCTGACCCATCCTGACACATCCTGACCCATCCTGACCCAACCTGAACCATCTTGACCCATCCTGACCCAACCTGACCCACCCTGAACCATCCTGACCCATCCCGACTCAACCTGACCCATTCGGACCCAACCTGACCCATCCTGACCCAACCTGATCCAACCTGACCCAACCTGAACCATCCTGACCCAACCTGAACCACCTTGACCCATCCTGACCCAACCTGAACCATCCTGACCCAACCTGACACATCCTGACCCAACCTGAACCATCCTGACCCAACATGAACCATCCTGACCCAACCTGACCCAACCTGACCCAACCTGAACCATCCTGACCCAACCTGACCCCTCCTGACCCAACCTGATCCAACCTGACCCCTCCTGACCCAACCTGAACCATCCTGACCCAACCTGAACCATCCTGACCCATCCTGAACCATCCTGACCCATCCTGACCCATCCCGACCCAACCTGACCCATCCTGACCCAACCTGACCCATCCTGACCCAACCTGACCCCTCCTGACCCAAACTGACCCATCCTGACCCCTCCTGACCTAACCTGAACCATCCTGACCCAACCTGAACCATCCTGACCCATCCTGAACCATCCTGACCCATCCTGACCCATCCCGACCCAACCTGACACATCCTGACCCAACCTGACCCAACCTGACCCATCCTGACCCAACCTGACCCAACCTGACCCATCCCGACCCAACCTGACCCATCCCGACCCAACCTGACCCAACCTGACCCATCCTGACCCAACCTGACCCATCCCGACCCAACCTGACCCATCCCGACCCAACCTGACCCATCCTGACCCATCCTGACCCACAGCAGTGTTGTGGAACATCACAGCAGCAGCTAAACTCTTCTATTTTCATGGGAGTGGGTCTCTGATTGGTCTCCTGGATCTAACTTAGTCAAAATGTGCTGCCTGTCAATCATTTCAATAATGAAGTCTGAACAAAACGTTTAGCAAACGTTGAGCCAGACAGAACAGCAGGACTGCCAGGAGATTTGTTGTCATCTAATGTCAGATTGGGGGTGTTAGGAGCTGTAACCTAACAGGACAAAGGATGATGGGCAGTCAGGGCAGGCTCACTCTGCACCAGGAGTCCCGCCCAGCCACGTGCACACATGGGGTCCTGGGGGGGCATCAGCACCTGCCGTTTTTGCCTCCCGTTAAAAAAGTGCCCTCTGTTTTTCTGTCCCATCTTAGTTTTTATTAACATTAATACACCCCCCCCCCTGGTATTCTATCATACCCATTTCTTTTATCATTACTGGGGGGTCCTGACCTGCAGCTTCTGTCTTTGACGATAGAACAGGACCAGTTTGTGTACTAAAGACATTTAGGTGACATAGCTGAGAAGTTACAGTCAACCCTCATTAAATAATCAGATGTTCAGATATTAGTGTCTTACTTTATTATTCTACTGATAGAAAAAAGATCCATATTTTCCTGGAGGTCAGAGTTTGGACCTCCTGTTCTCTAATTGTGCTGGTGTCACTGGGACACTTTCGTGGCGTCTAGCCGTCCCTCTGAGGTCTCTTCAGTGTGAAGCCTCTCAAATTTCATTATTATTTCCTTCCATTCATAGAAAGTTTTCTTAAGGCTTAAAAATTCTTCATTAAAGTTCTGTCACTTGGATCCATCTGTGATGTTCAAACTGATATTAAATGTGTTTGTGTCCACATATGTGGGAAATACTTTCATAGTGTCCTTATTTTCTCACATGACTGTTTCTATTAGAACTTAAATTTAAAAAAAATCTTAATTTCTATATTGTTTAAAAGACAAAAAGACAGTGTTTGTGCTGCCCTCTCCTGAATTTGAGCCCCTGCCCCTCTATGATCCCGTGCACGTCTCTGGCCCCGCCCACAACTCAGAGGTGAATTTCTAATGAACTCCTGCCGCTCTGCAGAGACTATGTCCTAGAAAACGGGATCATCATTGTTTAAAGATGCTGGGGATGCTGTGACAATCGATCAGGAGGTGATGGGAGGGGGCTGCTTTATGAAAATGTGATTTCTAAAGGGGGAAAGATCAAACACAGGAGACAATAATAACACACATGAACACATTGTTCAGTTGACCCCTGAACAAGCTAAAGGGGGCGGGGTGGGCGTGTCCTGGCGTAATGAGAGTCCTCCACTTTCTGAAGAGGCGCCCGTTTCTGCGGCGGTCAGCAGAGGTTAACTGCACTTCCTGTCGCAGACGCACAGCAGAGCTTCAAACAGGAAGCACTGTGACATCATATGCAGCTGCAGACCCCCCCCCAGCAGGGACAAGCTCCAGTGACTCCCCGGGTTTCAGGAAGACGAGGAAAGGCAAAGAAGACAGCTGACTGGGAGCGGTTCTTTCCAAATGTTTGAGTTGGCTTGAGTTTGGAAGCGATTGTATAAAATGTGGCACTTTCACAAGATGAAAGAATAAAAATGAAGAAAGAAGCTTCAGTTAGGTTGCAGAACGGATCTCCCATCTGGACCGGAGCGTGAAAACACTTGCAAGCATGAGAGTTGTAATCCAGTTGCAAGATGCTTATTTTGCAGTGATAAGCTTGGGGCTTTGAAGGACTTTATCACCAGAACAGAGTCGATTCTCCTGATTGGAGCTTTGCAGCCTTTACAGCAGCTTAGTTAATCTGGGGTTTACTTAATCCAACAGCAACAGGTTGACTGCAACACTCATGACTGCCTTCTCTCACACACGCCTGTTCATCAGACAAAGGCCTGGGGGACGTGCACACGCCCAGCGTGCACACAGGTGTGCACTGTTTCAGGAGGTCTTCAGATACAAACTGACCCCCAGCTTTGGTCTCACGTCCAACGACATTTGCAGCAGAAAAAGAGAGATCATGTGTTTCTGCTGCAGTGCATTAGGACACACTGACATTTGCTTCGAATCCCGGAGAAGAAAAACTTTATTCTGGTGTTTCCTGTGGAGTCTGGACGTGGTTCTCCAGCATAGACTGAAGCGTAGGCAGCAGATCTGTGAGACCTTCAGCGTGTGCAGCCTCTGGATCTGTCCTTTTCAGAGCTCTGACATTGTCCAAAAGAGAAAGAATCCTTTGAAGCCTCATTCTGGGGAAATGGTGACAAACCTGCTGAAGTAAATGTTCCTCATCCACCTGTGGCTGAGCTGCTACCTGCACACACGTGAAGACCGTCTCTACAGTACAGTTTACTACAGACTTGAGGCTCGTTAACGTTAAACGGAGTCATTTAACGCTGAAGGTCACTGTCAGCAGAACATTTTCCCCTTTTTTTCCTGGAGATTCTTATCATCCAACCAGATCAATCTGTCTGAGGCACGTTGTTAATCAGATCGACCAGGACAAAATAGTTTCCAAATGAAAGAATTGGATTATAAAATTATTGTAAAATATTTAATATAATATATAAAAACCGACCAATCACAGCAGACAACACACGTGTGATGTCATGAACACGGATCAGTCCATCATTCCAGTCCAATGTGTGGACAGACTTTGAATAAAGTCATGTGACCATCCAGTGTCTAGAATGTTCTAAGAATGTTCCCTTTGGATTCTTTGGATGTGGAAAAACAACAGTGGTGAACTTTAGGAAACTAACATGTGAATGGATTTGACATTCATTCTAGTTTACTGGTTGGTTTGGACACAGATTTCATTTAACTTGATGATCTGGAAGAAATCCAAGAATCTGGAAAACTGTTCAGTAGCAGGAATTTCTGTCTGGAAGTTTGGATGAAGAGGATCTGGATCCACTTTAGGGCAGAGAAGACAGTGAAGTGTTTTCGAGTAGGAACCATATAGTCAACCACAAATTATGGTATGAATCAAATGGTAGTTGAAATGACACCTCTAGTGTTTGCCGTACGTCCTTTGATCAGGGACCGTCTGCCATCCAGTCGTTGCAGCTGCCTTATATCCCCGTCTCTGCAAACTGTCCGGCTTCCACCTCTGGCCCAAACTACCCACAGACAGACCATCATCACCGGGGAGATCAGCAGCACTGCTGTGTTTCAGCAGATAGTGGCAGTGAAACTGGAGACAGCAGCAGTGTAACCATGCGATCATATAGTCTGCATGTATAAAACATGTGTGAAGTCAGCACTGTCTAAGCTGTATTACATGTGTGTCACGTTTGCAGATGCTGTCATATGTTGCTGAACCCCAAAAACCAAAGACCGTCAACCGTTTGTGCTGGTGGAACGCTAACGAGGGAAAATCTCTCTCTGCAGAAGCCGTCCTCTGCTTTCCGGCCTCCTCCTGTCCTTCAGAGCGGCGTCTCAGCGCTGGGAAGGCAGCTTCAGAGAAACCCCAGAAGCATCTCCACACCGTCGTTATAACATGTACTTTGAACTTTGCAGTACAGCATAGTACTGAATGTGTTTCATTTTAATGTGTTTTATTGTTGTTGCAATAAGTGAAAGCTGCGTTGAGAAAACACCTGTGCTTCATGTTGGACTACAGGAGGTTTTGACAATGTAGAGATAATGTCAGACACATTTCCACACCTACTTATAAAAACTATCATTGTTGACTTATCAACTATTTGGAATCATTATTTACTGGTCAATAATGCTTAGTGACGTCACAGAAGAAGAGAATTATAATGGACGTGTTACCGCGGCTCCACAAACAACCGCTGAATGATAGATGGGATGTGGTGAGAGGATAACCACGGCTTTTTAGCAAAACGAGCCGAGGACCTTCAGACGGAGCTGCCCCCCCCCTGCAGGCTGCAGGGGGGGCTCGGCCTGCAGACATGTGTCACATATTGAACACATTAAAAGTTCAAGTTGGAGGGACAGGCGCAGCTGCGCAGGCACAGAGGCACAGCCAGAGTGTGAGCAGTCCACCAGGCTGCTGGCCCTCCTTTTCACAGCCCCTGTCCACACACGTGCACGCTGTCCACACACGTGCACGCTGCCCACACAGCGCTGCCATCTGGCCTGCTGGGAAACCAGAGCCACCTGAGACCCGGCCAAAAACACGACGCTCGCTGACAACTCTGGCATCTCGACGATTGTAAAGGGATGAATAAAACTCACAGGAGCACGCGGTGAGTCTGCTGTCGCCGGGTAGACGGAGGGAAAACAAGTCTTCACCAACCAGCAGACTCACGGGAAGATGGCTGCGTGTGATCACGGCAGAAAGGTGTGTTCTGCTGTAACAGGCCCTGTTCTTTAGCTAGAGGAGTGAGCAGACGGCATGACATCAGATCAATATCAACAGATAGCTGCATAAAAGATCACAGTCCTTCTAGAAATGTCAGTTGTGTTTTTACTGCTCAACATGACATCCGTGAAACTAACAAAGCTCTCTCCAATACTGTTTAGATGTTCCAGTTCAAGCACAGACCAAACATCCTTTTTTTTCTCTTTTGTTCCCAAACAGGGGAGTAATGAGCTCAGTGGGTGTCCAGCCTGTGAAAGGGGATCAGATCTAAAAGAATGCAAACTTCATCATATCAAAAGCTCAATGCAGTTACCTTGGATATCAGCAGCTCATGTAGAATTGGTACACAATTCAAACTGTCATCACTTTGCCAATTTACAGTGAACTAGTTGTTTATGAGAAACAGATCTAGTCCCGGTGAGGCCCAGTTGGTAGGAACTACTTTTTCATCCGCTGGTCACTGGGTGATGTGGCTGTGTGAATCTGTATGTCTGTAAAGCGGTTTAGGCTCTAGAAGCAGCAGAGATGAAACTCCAACAACCCCGTGACATCTTCCCAACATCACAACGGAGTTTGACCAGGTTACTATGGCGATGCAGGTGGGCGTGGCTTCTCAGCAGCAGAGGAGGGAAAAGATAGTTATAAAAATATGATGCGGCCTTGAAGGTAACCGTAGTATCAGGTGATACATATATATATATATATATATATACATATATATATATATATATATATTCTGCCCCCCTTCCTCTTACGTGTTCAAACTTCAAACAACACCTGAACCAAAAATAACTTTATCTAACCACAATAAACTAAACGGTCTCAAAGACCCAGAATTCAGGTTTTTAATGTTTGGAGCTGTTGTGTTCAAGGTTTCAAATAATAAGAACCAGTAAGAAAAAAAAGAGTTTCTCTGTTAAAAGGAGTTTTCATTTCTAGTTTTAAACGTCAATCATAAATATCTACAGTGTATCTGTTTAGGGAAGACTTGGGTCAACGTTAGCTGAATCCTTCATGCATCCGTTCATGTATGGAGATATGCATCGAATCACATGAAAGGAAAGATGCACAGATCCTAGTGCACACCGTGCACACTGTGCACACCGTGCACACGGTGCACGTGCAGAAATGCAGCTGGATTTCTAAAATGATGCCACTGAAGTCCACAAACATGAAAGTGAGACAGCGGCCCGCTCCACCTCCTTACCTCCTCACTCCTTCAGCCGCTGATTAGAACAGCACTGTCTGAAGGACAGCAACGGTACGGGGAGGCGGCCCCTCCTGAGCGACGGTGTGGGGAGGCGGCCCCTCCCGAGCGACGGTGTGGGGAGTCGGCCCCTCCCGAGCGACGGTGTGGGGATGCGGCCCCTCCTGAGCGACGGTGTGGGGAGGCGGCCCCTCCTGAGCGACGTTGTGGGGAGGCGGCCCCTCCTGAGCGACGGTGTGGGGATGCGGCCCCTCCTGAGCGACGTTGTGGGGAGGCGGCCCCTCCCGAGCGACGGTGTGGGGAGGCGGCCCCTCCTGAGCGACGTTGTGGGGAGGCGGCCCCTCCTGAGCGACGGTGTGGGGAGGCGGCCCCTCCTGAGCGACGTTGTGGGGAGGCGGCCCCTCCTGAGCACGGAGGCATCGGGCCTGGAGGTGCAGCTGTTTCCTGCCGGAGCCTCCTGTTGGCTTTGGCCCCCCCATCACCATCCTGGCTGGTTTTGTCAGAGTAAGTGCACATCATTGGCAGCTAAAAGCTCTGGGCACCGTCCCTCTGGTTGTTCCAGAGAAATGCCAATCGTTTTGGCGTCGGCGGGGCCCTCACAGACGGCGCATGAAGGCACAGATGGCACTAATGGACGAGCAGAATCCAACGGAGGGACCGGGACAGAGCCACGCCGGAGCGCCGTCCAAATAACTGTAGTGTGAATGTACTGTATGGCCAACGCGGCGCTCTGCTGTAGCGGGGTGGGAGCCACGGCAATGCGGCATAAAGAATTCAAAAGCATAAAATAATCATAGGAGTGGGAGACTGTGGGAGGATCCTGCCAGCAGGATCAGACAGAGATTGGTTCTGGGCCGGTATGTGCTGAAGCGATGTCCAAGTCAACCCACTCCAGTCGGACAACTGGGTTCACAGCTAATGGACTGACTGCAGCACACAGCCAGGTTATGCACCGCCCCCTCCCACAGATACAAAGGTGCTTTGGTCCAACATGTCAGCCAGCAGAGGGCCGGTTCACCGCCTGTGGGGCCAAACTCAGTTCCACCAAAATGTTGCCCCCGTCCCCGCATGCAGCCGCAGAGCGGCAGCTTGTGGAGCGACGCATTCATAAAAGCCTCTTCAGAGCGAGCGCTGCGTAACAGATGCTTGTAGGAAGAACTAGTCACAGCTTTTACTGGTGTGAAGAGACTTCTGCTGTGAAGTTACATTCTTTTTGGGACTTCCTCAAAAATCCTCCCGTGAGGCTTTTTTTGGAGAACCAAATCTTGACGGTACAGAAATAGGCTTGCCGGGGTCACACAAAGACATTAGGCAGGAATAAACAAAAGCAAGCGGCAGCAAAAGCAGCAAAAGGAAAGCGGGTCTGCATCTGCTCTGTGTCTCCAACAACATGTGCAACCCTTCTGAGGCTGATCCAAACACGCACCAGAAATAAACAGGAAGCCATTTGTTAATTCTCCTTCTGGGTGCCAGGGCGGATCATCGTCCACAGAGAGCCGCTGGGCTCATCTGTACTTTTACATTATGAGGCGGCGCCACAACCGTCCTCCTGGAGAGAGAAGCACGGGGCCGCACCAAAACATAAGCTAGCTTCATGTCTGCAGGCGGCCGGCCCATCAACAAGAGTCTGAATGCTCCGCCGGCAAAAACTCTCCTCCCTTCACTAAGCTGCGAGGAATAAAGGCTGCTTGTGTGTAGAGCTCCCCAGCCAGGGACCCCGGTCCTCAAAACAGGAAGTCACACACTCATGTGGACATGGAAATGGTGCAATGTGGCATCGCGCAACCAATGTACACTCTGCAACTATGACATGAAGACAGCAGACGTGCAAACAATGCTCATTCATGAGTCGCAGGAAAAGCAGGAAAACATCTTTCTGCTTAAAGAACTAAATGTGCTGCAGGATTCTGCAGGAAAATGCTTTGCAAAACCAAAAGGACCATCTTTGGTCAGGGTTTGAAAATGTCAGTTACAGCTAGAAAAATAGATCATATTGATCTGACCTTTTGAGGCCTAGTGATGCCAATAAGCATCAAACCACCCAAATGACCTCGATTTATCATCTACTTGATAATAAAAACATATTCAACGCTTGTTTTTCCAAAACTGGAAATTAATTCAAACTTCAAACACTCATTTACAAGCAAAGTGCAGCACATAGGGGCAGAGAAAAATGAAAGTATATTAAAAAAGAGACGTTTGTCTTCCAAAAAAGATATAAAACCTTCACACAGTTGACTTTAAATGCATTTACAGGGAATCAAAAGTCATGTATGCATGACTATTTCAAATAAATCTGCATTTTCCAAACATCCACATGTGGATTCAGTGCTGTGTAGTGTGACCTCCAACCTCTGAGGGTTTAAACTGGATTAGACTAGAAGCTCAGAACAACAGTCCTGAACCATTGGAAGAGTTTTTCTGCAGAGGAACTAAGTGGTGCTTTGGGTGAAGCTCTGGGTTTGTGGAGGATCCATGGCTGCTGTGTGTGAAGCATCCATGTTTCTACTGTTCACCGGGACTCAAGCCTGCTGGTTCCATTTGCAGTGAAAGCTTCACTCTAGAGGTGGATCCACTGATGTTTATGTCTGTGTTCAAACGTTTTAAATTCAAAAATTAGGTCCTTTTTTATCTTTTAGTCTTGTCACAAATCTGACCAACAAGAATCGTTCATTCTGTAAAACCGCTCAGCCTGAAACAGAAACCAGGTCATGAAGAATATTTAACAGGAAACAGAATTTCTAGAAGATGCTCCTTTACTGTGTGTTTGTGTGTGTGTGTGTGCACGTGTGCATTTGCCAGTAGTGGCCCCGCATAGGCCTCTCTGCCCCCGCCCACGAGCGGCGTGCTGGATGAGGTCACATGCGATCTGCTCTAAGCGGAGACACAGGCCATGCGACAGGGAGGGCAGTAATTGGAGAGAGCTGTCAAGTTGGGGGGGGGGGGGGGGGGGGGTTGTGCACGTGCCAGGGTGGCCCCCGTCCCACAGGGTGCCACACATTAAAAGTCCCTGATGAGTCTAATGCAGGAGGAAATGGGGTTGGCATCGAGCCTGCTTAAGATGTGTTAGGGGAGGCTGGGGGGTGGGGGGCGGAGCTGGAGCGGCGTGCGGACAGGAAGAAGGGAAGCACGTCCAGAACCGAACCAGAAGTCCATCTGTGAGTTCGCCACACGACAACAACAAAACAGCCAGGAATTCATTTCTGATCCAACAGCTGTGATCAGCGGAGGAAGATCAGCGTCCTCCTCCTCTTCCTCAGCTGTCCATCAACAAATTAAAGATGCAGATTTGCAGCTAATGACACGCAGCAGCAGCAGCAGCAGCAGCAGCAGCAGCAGCAGCAGCAGCCACAAACACGCAGCCAGAACAACATGCAGTTGACGTGATTAAGAGCAATCACAGCAAAGGTAAAGCAAAGGCGTGAATGGGTCTCATCACAGACACAAAGGCGGTGATTGCGCTGATGAATGGGTTGGTGTTGGGTCCTCTTTTGGGTGGGGGTTCATGAACATCTGCAGCTTTCTTCAGTTTTCCCTTCCTCTGTGGAGGGCTGCTGAGCGGATTCGTCTCCATCGCCCCCCTGAACACTTGCTGCTCATGGCTGGAGCCTCCAGGAACGACTCGCAGCCCAAATCCATCTCCAGCCTGATTCCGCCGCAGAAAGCTGGATATTTACAGAGCTGTGAACCAACAGGCTGGAAAGACGCTGCTGCAGGTGCAAAGGCCGGGACATAAAGCATCTCGTAAGCTGTACTTGGGAAAATATGCTTATCACGCCGCATTTTATGCAGGCAGTAAATAAAGCGAGCGGCGGCCAGCCGTGCTGGAAACACAGCAGCGTGAAAGCGCCTGAAGCTACAGCCGCTGCAGGGAGGCCTTTGTTTCTGCTTTCTTCTTTAACATCAGCTGCAAACTGTGAGAAGTGGGTTAATGTGACCTGAGTGCAGAAGACATGAGCAGCAACACGCACACGGAACACCAACAACAGGCATTTACCGCACAAACACACACTCGACGGGGGCAGAAAGCAGGCTGGGAGGGGCATTTAGTCTGATGCTGTAAAAACAAGACAGTTCAGGTTTGGAGAGTTGACCAGAAAATAAAAGTCTGCGTGAATGTTAGTCTTTCTGCTTTCCACAGGTACCTAAAGCATCACCTTAGTAGAGTTCACTCAGGTAAACTTATGTTTAACCCTCGTCCTACAAAAGCTTCCTCCAGCTGACCGGGGGGGTGGGGGGGATGGATTCAACACCTAAAGCAGTTCACCAAACAAACCACACGGGGCTTCTTACTAAACTGAGTCGGTTCCAAACTTTGTCCGATAAAACCGTCCATCTCCCAACTGAAACAGGCTCCACCTCCACTGGTGGAACCTCTCTGTCCTCTGAATACCTTTTAAATCAAACATAGGCATGAAAAGGGGCGTGGTCTCCTGTTTAACGGGTGACCACTGCATCTCGAGATCTGGTATAGAAACAGCTATGATGATACCAACACATTGCTTTCAATGAAACGTCTATGAAAAGGCCCCTAAACCCGCCTTCAAACCCCCGTGTTCACGTGTTGTTACCCAAGTCTGTTCGTTGGCTCCATGTACAAACCGCGCTTTCACTGAACGTACACTGAAAGTGCAACCAGCTGAACTTGAACCAATCAGGAACTGGGATTTGGTCGTGATGTGTGGGCAGTGTCCTTATGAAAACAGGGAAATGCCAACCTTTGGAAAATTGATCATTGAGGAGACAAAATATTACACATCTGTGGAGATTTCCATATCGATCTGATACACCCCAGCAAACAAAAAGCAGCTGACGACTTGAGTCGGTTGCTATGAGTTTATATCTAGAAGCTATATATAAAAGCCTGTTTATATATAGAAACCTGAAAACACGCACATACGTGCATTTACTTTCATTGAAAGTAGTTGCTCGAATGCGCATTTCTGAGCCCGACGTGAACGTAGCACCAGGCCTCTAGGTCAGATTAAGCAACACAACGTCTGGCCAAAAGGGTCAAAACCCCAAAGTAAATAAATGCTGCACAAATTCTGTCCAACAAAAACCATCAGAGTTCTCCACTGACAGCTGCAGGGGTTTACAGACCCTCTGAAAAACAAGCTTCTCATGTCAGCACAGCTAAAGCCCAGCAGCTCTGGATTTAGAACCATCTCCCTGAGGTGAGTCCTGATACCACAGACCTCCATCTTCTGACCTTAAGCTTTAGCGCTCGGCCATGATCTGTGAAGAGCTCCAGTCACACCTGAAAGATGTCCTTGTGAGCACTTCATGCCACGAAGTCCCCCCTCAGCTCTACCAGGCTTTCACCCAGACGTCCGGCACTCCTCTGCCTAAACCATTCCTTTCCATCCCCAGCTGTGCTTTGTTCTTTTATGGGCATTCAGGACTTTGACAGGAGAACAAGATATTATCCAGAATAAAGCCACCAAGGGGTGACAGGATCATGAATGCTGCTGTCCTTGACTTTTACACAGTTGCACGCCACCGTAGTACCCTTACCCACCATCTCTGTAGAAGAGCGGTAAAGGGAGACTATATTTGCAGGACGATAAATTGTTGCACAACAAGCCCCCCCCCCCCCCCCCCAAGACCCAGCTGTGAAATCTGACAGGTCAGCACTTCCTCTTCAGACGCTCACTGGCTCTGTCTTCATGGAGATGAATCCTGGGAAGACTGTTTGTTTGGGGAATGGGTGTGAACGACACACAAGTCCATCAAATCAATTAGAGTTTTATGCAGAGACGGCCTGGCTCGGTCTGGGCTGCGAGAGCTTGGCCTGATCTTTTGTGAGGGGTTATGTGAGTCAGAGCGTTTCCACAGCCAACAGTCATGACTCGTGTACTCACAACACCAGCGAGAGCGCAGGGAGGAGGGGTGGGAAGCCTGCATATGGCCAGAGCCAGTGCCTCACATTCGGGCTCTGATTGGGCTCAGACGCTCACACCAGTCAACTCGGCTCACAACTAAGAGGCACCGCTGCAAACCGCTGCAGACTGCCTCATAGAATCGCTGACCGCCGCGAACCGCTGCAGACGGCCTCAGAGCGTCGCTTCCCACCGCGAACCGCTGCAGACCGCCGCAGAGCGTCGCTTCCCACCGCAGAGCGTCGCTTTCCACCGCAGACCGCCTAAGAGCGTCACTGACCGCCACGAACCGCTGCAGACCACCGCAGAGCGTCGCTGACCGTCGTAAACCGCTGCAGACTGCTGCTGAACTTCGCTGAGCAAGTGTCTTTTCTTTTTTCAACACAAGATAACACAGCCGCCATTGTTTGTGTCCAACACAAAAAAGGGACTTTACCTATTTTAAACATGGAAATGTTTAAGAAGGATGTCTGAAAGGGTATTTTCCTAAGTGTAGAGCTGGTATGTGAAGCAGTGCTGTGACCATTTTCTGTTCCTAAAATAATTTTTTTTTTTAATTACTCACACGTTGACTTTCTGATGAAGCTTCTTGGACAAGCAGCAAAATGTTTCAAGGAAGAAGATTAAAGTCCAGTTGCCAGGACTCAACTTCAAGACAACGCTACCCTGCATGAGAGTACAACTGCAGGAGAGCTTTTGACAAAAGATAACACAGTTGAAACAGAAAATATATTTTTTGCAGCATTTATGTGGTTTTTTAAAGTTACCAGGCTCATAAAAATCCATCTTGGAATCAGCAAAGCATTGCTGTCTGGATCCACATGCAGCGCCTTAACCGCATCACAAAAAGGAAGCTTTCATCAGCAGATTTGTTTGTGGGGCAAAGAGGTTTGACCACATGACACTGATCTTGGCCTCTTTGAACTGGCTGCCAGTGCAATCTTTGCTTTTTCTTCAAATTCTGGTCCTTACTTTAAGTCTCTGGCAGGCACCTTCTTACCTCTCCAGTCTGCTTTTTAAATATTCCTCCCTAAAGTCCTTACGTTCCACCAACCAGCGTGTGTTCATGGTTCCCAGAGCCAAACGGAGGTTTCGTGGGGGCCTGTGTTTGCTGCGATGGCTCCTAAACTATGGAATCAGTTGCAACTGGAAACTAGAGAGGTCACGCTCTTGGAGAGTTTTACAAAAGAATAGTTCCTCCATTTCAGAGTTTTAGCATCAGCCTAGCCCTGCTTGTAATCTCTTTTAAATTGGTTTTATGCTTTTTATTCTTTTCTATTTATGTCTCTTCAATGTTTTAATTTGCTTTTATGCTTTTTATTCTTGTAGGTTTTGTTCTCCACGTGTTCAGCACTTTGGGTCTCCTTGGCGGCTAGTGGAAGGTGCTTTAGAAAGAAATAAATGACGACAATGATGAGAATTATGCCTGTTTGAGGTGATTATGGTTCAGACTTTCTTTTTCCTTCCTTTCTGTTGGGCAGCTGGGCAAACAGCTCAATGTTTCCTTTTTAGTGGAATATTTAATCTCCAAACAAACAAACCTAAATTAAGACAAAGGAACATTTAGGTCTAAACATTGACTGTTTTGTAAACTATAATCAAGATAGAAATTTTTGAATTATAACATTTTTTTCAATTAAACATAAAATAAACTGAATTCACAACAAAACAGTGAAGTTTAAGGTGCTAAATTTGACACACTTTCTGCTAAATCATTTCAAATGTGCAGCAGATCTGAGGGCGCTTTGAATCTCTTTACAGAAAATGTGCAGATTAGTCGAGACGCAGCTTCTTGTGCACGCGACACAAACGCTCTGATGTCGCAAAGGCCACAGGGGCGAGACCTGCAAACACACACACACACACACGCACGTGCACTCAGAGGCTCCACCGGCTCCTCAGCAGCTCCGGGTTCATTAGCAGCGGTTTGCATCATCTCAGCCCAAAACGTCACATGTCATCAGCGCTTCCATTCTTTATCAGCTCTCGCAGTACAGACAGTGTAACCTTCAGAAACCTGCTGCCCACAGTTTTACGTCTTAATTAGGAGCACTGTCAAAGGAGCGCGGCACTCCTCGTCCCGATCCGAGTGGACAGAGACGAATGGAGGCGCAGTGTGAAAGACGGAGGGCAGGACAAAGTCAGACAAAGGCGGTGAGGAGGACGGAGCAGATACGGCGAGGGAAGGAAGCGACTAACGGGATGAGGAGGAGCGGCGGCAGAGAAACGTAGGACACGGAGGGTTTGAGCAGCTCAATCATGGGTGAAATGCTGCAAACAGCAAACCATCACAGAGAAATCCTGGAGGCGATACGGCCCCATAAACAGTGTCAAAGTTCTGTTGTGCAGGGGGGGGGGGGGGGGGGGGGGTCTCAAAAGAGTCAGCAAAGTCAAGGCTGAGAATAACGGAAAGACCGTTTCCATGTGAGGCATGAGCGGCATCAAGGAGAAAATGTGTGAAATCTGGAGATCTGCAATGCTCTGATGCTCACTTTGAGACATTAGTATGATTATAGACATGTTGTATGTTAGTATGATTATAGACATGTTGTATGTTAGTATGATTATAGACATGTTAGTATGATTATAGATATGTTGTATGATCATAGACATGTTGTATGATCATAGACATGTATGATCATTTTGATTTTTGATTTGAAATGGTTTATTTCAAGCAATTAAGTAGAAATAATACACAACAGCAATATAAACATCAGTTATACATTCATACCGTAACTAATCAAACTTAGGATAATTAGACATATTAATAAATATTGCTTGAAAGGGAGTGGAAGGAAGCGAACTTATATAATCCCACCCTGTTATACTATAACCATTTTATTACATGATTTATCAATATCCGGTTCCCGGTTTTTATCAGACAGAATTAAAAATCATAAGATATCGATAAAGCACATGACAAAGATGAATTACTTAAGTATTACGTCAAAAATAACTATTTTAGAAATCAACATGGCAAATGCAGATCAGTCATCTGAACTATATGCAGCTTATGTTACTTATAAAAGCCATGCATATGAATAAAACATAATACTATATTATTAAACCAGACAACACTGTTTCAGGAATTTTCATAGCAAAAATTTCATCAAGTATCAAAAGTTAAAAACATGTGCAAAAGTAATATCATTAAAAGTCAATCAATTTAACAATTTTCAATAAGTGATTAATTATTTGTTTTACTTTTTTTAATTGTTTTTTATTTATTTTTTTTTTATAATAAAGTAATGCTGTAGGGGAAAAATAAAAAGGGTCCATAACTGTCGATTGTCCAAGGTTGGTATTTCTTCTTTTACTGATAACAGCTGATCTCCTGGGTTTAAACAGAGTTTATAGTTCTCTTGGATGTTATGTCTGCAGACATTAGATTCAGGTCCGTATCCTTCTTCAGCTGATATCAGCGACTGTGAAAGTTGAGGTCAAGTTGTCTGCAGGTCAGAACTCTGCTGTTATTCAGGTTACGTAAAGTGATGAATCCACGTGTCATATTTCTTGAAATTATTTGGCTCTTCGGTTTATTACTCCATGTTGTTTCAGACAACCGTGATCAAACACTTTTCAAAGTCTTTCATGGTGTTCACGACCACAACCTTTGACCGGTCCTCTGGACCGAGCGGTTTGACGTAAATCCTGCAGCCTTTAACCCAAGTGTTCTCAATCTGCTCTCAATCCGTTTTGAGATTTCAGCATTCCTTCTGGTCAGATGGTCGTTCAGATAAGCAGACGAACCTTTCAGTTGTTTCCTTTGGGTCATCAAAGCTAGCTTGTGTTTGTGATTCACAAACCTGATGAGGATCGCTGGTTTATCCGTCTCCTTTCTCCTGGGGAGCAGGTGGCAGGTCTCGATGGTATTGAGATCCAGGGAAATCCCTTTAGATGTGAGAAATGAATGTATTTGCTTTTCCAAAGACACTGCACAGATCTCCGTATTGGCACTGCTAGCTACGCTAGCGCTAGCATTAGCAGTGCTGGCTCCTGCTGCTTTCAGCTTCGCTCGAGGCTTGATTGGTACTCCAGTGAGAATGACATTATTCATCCTTACTTGCTGATCCACATCGTCCAGTCTTTTCTCCAGAATCTCGACCTGGTTTTCTCGCTGCTCGTTTTGAGCCCGAAATCTTCGGAACTCTTCCATCATAACCCAGAGTGGCGTTAGCTTAGCCGACACTTGTTCCATAAAACTTTTCAGCGTTTCTTGAATAATGTCAAGAGTCTTCTTGAGGTCTTCATATTCCTGGGGTTTCTTCGGGGGCATGGTCAGCTCTCTTTTTTGAAAATCAACCTTTTAAGTAATTTGAAGATAGTTGTATTCGCAGAGAGGCACGCCACGCGCCCTGCCGTGTAACCCAGAACCGGAATTGAAAATCATAGATCATAGAAATGTTGTATGATCATAGACATGTTGTATGATCATAGACATGTTGTATGTTAGTATGATTATATACATGTTGGTATGATTATAGACATGTTAGTATGATTATAGACATGTTAGTATGATCATAGACATGTTGTATGTTAGTATGATTATATACATGTTGGTATGATTATAAACATGTTAGTATGATTATAGTCATGTTAGTATGATTATAGACATGTTGTATGTTAGTATGATTATAGACATGTTGTATGATCATAGACATGTTGAATTTTAGTATGATTATAGACATGTTAGTATGATTATAGACATGTTGTATGATCATAGACATGTTGTATGTTAGTATGTTTATAGACATGTTGTATCTTTAATGTCTGCAACATGCGCAATAAGAAAACTTTTTAAAACCACTTTTCCTTTTGATATATTTATTATTTGATCTTTATTACCTTGTGTATAGTGTGTTGAGTGTATCTGAGTGTATTTGTGTGAATCTGAAAGTATCTGAGTGTATTTGTGTGTATCTGAGTGTATTTTTGTGTATCTGAGTGTATTTGTGTGTATCTGAGTGTATCTGTGTATCTGTGTGTATTTGTGTGTATGTGAGTGTATTTGTGTGTATTTGTGTGTATCTGAGTGTATTTGTGTGTATCTGAGTGTATGTGTGTGTATCTGAGTGTATGTGTGTGTGTCTGTGTGTATTTCTGTGTGTATTTTTGTGTGCTGGGGGATCTTCTCTGTGACCAAAGCTGAATTTTGAAATAACAGAGACTTCAGTGTAGGCAGCAAGCATGAGAAGAAGAGGAGGGAGGAGGGTGAGGTGGTGCTGAAGAGGAGCGGGGAAGTGTTGGCTGCGAGGAAGAGTGAAAATCCGGCTTAGCGGCGAAAACACTGGAGATGCTTGTGTCCTCGGTTTGGGGACAGCTGACGGGTTAACACTATTAAGACTGTGGAGAAGGCGGGACCGAATGTGCATCTGTGCTCCTCAACAGTGGGATTGAAGCGCTCGCTCCCAGACGGACAGGCGAGCCGACAGAACAGATCCCACTTGTTTTTTTCCTCCTCTGTGATGAATTTGTCTTTCTGAGATCTCATTGACAGTAACAAAGAAACAGTTTCCTCCTTTAAAGGTCTGTGTTGCTGCTGTGGTTCAAAAACAGAAGAATGGGTGAAGAAGAGCGGCACTTTCAGCACGTCAGCATGAAGTAAATCAGTGCTGCCATTACTCACACTAATTGAAGGGGAGACAACCTATCAATTGTAAGAGATCTCTCCATCATTAAGGTTAATAAGCTGTTTTAGAAAATCATCGTTAACATCAGATGCATCTATCAGAATATGAACTGACATTTTGATCAAATATCTGTACAAAGTTCTTTTTCCAGGCCTAACAGAACTAAAGACACGACCCCGACAGGAAGAGCCTCTACATGGCGGCGGCGGCGGCCACATCTGGAAACCCTTCAACAACCTTCTCAATCAGACGACACAGCACTTTGCAGACTCCCGTCACATCTGCCTTTATTCCTACCAATCAATAATGAAAGACTTCAATTAATTCATGGAGAATTCAGCTCCAGTCAGACGAATGAGTGAAGATCCAACCTCCAGACTGACGGCACACAGAGACAGAGGCTTTCAGCGGGAAAGACCACGACAGACGTCCAAACGTCACCATCCCAGCTTCTGCCTCTGCTTAGAAGCCTCAGGAGAAGTCTGGCAGCGGCGGTGGCGAGTCCCAACTCCAGGTGACCCGGAGTCCCAGCTCCAGGTGACCCGGAGTCCCAGCTCCAGGTGACCCGGAGTCCCAGCTCCAGGTGACCCGGAGTCCCAGCTCCAGGTGACCTGGCACAGCCGCCCGCATGAGCTGGGGGGTCCAGAGGAATTCCACAGGTGGCTGGAGTCTGGTTTCCCATCAGGCAGCTGGTGCTGAAGCTCATTAGCGGGATTAAGCAGACAGGAAGGAGTTAACTTTCACCGCCACTGACAGGGACACCGCTAATTCACCTAAATGCTCACTGACCACCAGTTTACATGTCCTCAGCATGGGGGGGCCCGTTAGAGTGACCACACAGGACACCCATCAGAGACGCATGGGGGGGCCGCATTTTCCAGAAGCCCGCTGAGGTCGGTGGGCCGAAATAAAGCCAAGAGCGTCCTTTAGGCTCAGGCACTAGAGACTGAGCTGGACGTGTGTTTCAGGCTGGAATCGGACGCCTTCCGCACTGGGGGGGTTATCTCCCCACAGCAGGTCTGAATGGGAGCAACAGGGCGGGGGAGGCGGGGTCACAGAGACCCAGTTCCTGCGTGAATGCAGCCTTGTTAGTGACACTTCACCGGCCCCTTCACAAAGACCTGGGGGGGGGAGGCTTTCTGAAGGGCTGCTCGCCTCCTTTTCCCACCCACCAGCAGAAAACAATAGCAATGCTGAGGATGGACCTGGCGGGGCCCCCGGGGGAGGAGCCTAGAAACTTTCAAAGCGCCACACTGAGGCCCATGTTTACATGTTTATTCATAACCTGATGTCTGTAATCAAACCCAAACCTTTGACGGAGGATCAGGTTACGTGGAGCTGCTCGAGGGGGGGGCCTTCACTGCATATTAGCGCGCTGTCACGGCGTTACATACATGTACACAAAGCACGGCCGCCTCATTGAATATTCACTGTGAACATATTCCCAGCATTCCCCACTCCATCTTTCTGAGCGGGTGCAGGGGAGGGGGCAGCATTAGAATACCCCCCGCCTCCCCGGGTGTGTCGGGGGGAGAGGTGAAGAGGACGACAACATGGTGGAGGAGGCAGCAGCCTCGGCGCTGCTGACGTTAACAATAATGTCATTTAATTAAAGCTGGGTTCCCGGCGCCCCCCCCACCACCGCCGCCGCGCTTTGATTTTAATAGGTGATGAAGAAACGGCTCGGCGCACGGCGACCCATCGCCGCTCTGACCGGTCTGAGGGCTGCTGGGAAAAGAGGCACCGGCAGGACATCAGATCGCATCCTATCAGCTGCAGGAGCAGGGGGGGCAGGGGGGTGCAGGTACCAGCCCCGGCCACCCAAACACGGCGCCCCCATCAGCTAATGGGCAGGAAAATGGGCCGGCCAAAGCGCCAAAGCCGACGGCCACGAGTAAGAAGAACGGCTTTCTCTGCCCGGCGCCCGGCAGCAGCCAGACTCAAGACGCCGGCGTCCGTCAGGTGAACCGCCGCATCTCTCTCCGTTTGCCACTTTCCACCCCACCTATCCAACCGGCTGCCACCAACAACAATTAGCTTCCCCTCATGGGTGCACTGAGGGGGGCGGGGGTCACGTGGCCAGGTCCAAACCGCAGATGGAGGAGGGGCAGAGCCTGCTTGTAGGGGGGGCTTCATGGGGGTCATTATCACATTTACACCCAGCCACGTGGACATCTGCCCTACTTTCCTGGGTTAAGGTGGAGAGCAGGGATCTGGTGAGGAGGGCAGCTAAAGCTGTCACTTCCCTGTGAGGGCGGGGCCTCCGGACAGCCAACAGAACAGGACTAACGAGGCGCAGGGCCCCTCCCCTTCCTGCAGCGCATACAGCGGACGCCCAAAGGCCCCGGGCGATGTGACGGCTGTGACACGGAGAGTTGGACCTGAGCAACATCGTCCTGTGGTTCTGATCCGGACGGCGTTCTCCTCACTGCCTCAGACACGGCTCCGGTTTGAAAAAGACCAATGCACTCAGCTTTCATTCATGCTCCAGTTCTTTAGAAAGGCATCAAACAGCCAAACGTATGTAAAACCAGAAACAAGTTTCTCTTTCTAGAATGTAAGAGGACAGAGCATCCCAAAACGTGTTCTTATGGACTCCCAGCATGCACCTGGGCCACAGCTGGAGGGCTGCTTTACCTTCCTCATCTGGCTGTTTTCTGCTGAACTGAGTTGGGTGGTTCTGTCATTTCACCGTCTTTGCAGCTGAACCAACACAAATGTTGTTCCCAAAGCTCCTGACTGGATAAACAGCCTGCAGATCTGCTCAAAGAGAGGCTGACCGCTGCTCAGAGAGGCTGAACGCTACTTCTGCCGCCTGGTTGCTGGCCGGGAAACTGCCCACCTCGGCTTCAGCTCTTCTTTCAACACTTCATTATTTGGGGCGTTCTGCTTTCTTTCCACTTAGCCTGTTAATTAAAACATCTCATGCGCTCCCACCGTTTCTTCAGGCCTAATATCATTTGCCTGGTTGTTTGCTTCCGATTAGGGTCTTTTATTGTGAAAAGTGTGATGGTGCACTTCCTGCCTGCCCTGAAGCAGACATATCCTGCGTGGAGGCCTCCCTGGGCTCTTTCCTTCAGCACGTGTTAGGAGCACATTAGCATGTTTGTCTCAACAGACATGAAGGTAGCAAATTATGCTCTGAAACAGCTGTGGGAGAGCGGAGCGGCCTTCTGCCAACGCTGCAGAGCAGCAAGGATTCCTCCTGTTTTGGCTCCAATCAGCCATTTGTTTTAACACGGAACAATACAGTTTGACGGCTTTTCTTAGTTTCAAAGAGATGCTCCCACCATCCTCCGTGTGCCGTGTGAATTCATGGAGACGACGTGTGAAACCATGAGTGAGTGTGCATCTGCTGGCTGGCTGCTCTTGGTGCTCTGCTTTGCAGACGGGGGGATGAAGCCTCGTCCTTCCTCACCTCGCGCTGCGGCCGCACGTTTTCACTTCCTCCTCTGAAAAAGGGCGCTGTGCGTTGGACGGCTTCCATGCGACCAGCTTGCAGCACACGCATATCCAGCAGTGGCGCCTTGTTGGTCCGTGTTGTGGCGTTCGACGTTTCATCAGTGGATTAGGATCCTCCTCTGCCGGACTCTGTCTTTTAGAGGAATGCTGCACATTCTCACTTCAGCTCCCCGCGTTCTCCAAATGACGTGAATATGTCTGCACACTGAAGAAGACGACAAAAGCTTTCCTGCTGGCCTGAACACCACAGACCGTCTGCTATTGAGGAAACTCTCTGAGAACTTGAGCTGCGTTTCTACGACGACAACATTTCCCACGAAAATGTGACCCGTTTGCTCACAATGTAAAAATGCAGCGCCGAGGCCAGAAAGCGGCTGCCAATGCTCTCCGTTTGTTTACAGTCATTATCCTCAAACTGCCTGGGCTGAATGAGGCTCGGTGTTAGAGAGCGTTCCGCCTTCACGCCATCCCAACATCCCGAATCTAAAGCCAGATTCACATCCGGGGGCGGGGGCAGACCGGCACCCCATTCAGCACAACGCAGCCAGAACTTCACAACTTCGTGGCCCTGTGGTAGAGTGTCCGCTCTGTGACTGGAAGGTCGTGAGTTCAAATCCAGGCCGAGTCATACCAAAGACTCTAAAAGTGGGACCCAATGCCTCCCTGCTAAACACTCAGCTCAAACAGGGATGGGAGGGGGTGTAATCCACCAAATGGTTTCTGCAGCTCACCAACCCCCCAGGGGAGGGGTCAAATGTGAGGAACAAATTTTATACACCTAGGTGTGGGTGACAGATGAACAACACAATTTTTATGAAAACATGAAAAAGACGAGGTCATGGGGGGGGCAGACCGGCACCCCCTTCAGCACAACCCAGCCAGGGGGACCCGACCACAGGAGGCGCGCCACGGACCACAGACCTGCAGCACCTGTCCGCTCCAGCCGGCCGGCCAGCGAATCTCCAGGGAAATGTCTAACATCCTGTTGTTTTTCTGTCTCATTTCTTTAGTTTGGCCTCAAATGATGATTAAAGACCAGGTGGTTCCACAGCAGAGTCAAATGATTGAAAAGCAGCTCAATGCCTGACAAAAACACGGTGGTTTTCTGACAAAAGTCCGATATTTGAAACAACATAACCAGGTCTGGAGCGAGAATTCAGACACTTGGGCCGTTTCTGCTGGAACCCCGTTAGTGGGAGGAGGAGGCGTCTGTGCGGCCGTCCAATGAAAGCAGAGCTCAGCAGCCGTGAGTTGGATAATACTATTAACCTGCACACACAATGCAACGCGCTCGGCCCACGCGTCCCCCAGCGAGGAACAGACGAGAGGA